>NC_042494.1:136146965-136231977 GCF_005508785.2 Acyrthosiphon pisum
TACAGTATCACTTCTGTAAAACTACGTTCTGTGATTATAATTTCAGGCTTTAAACTGTATGGAATTTAATTTTCTGGAAAATTATGGTTGACATTATCACTTTCTGTATAACTACGTTCTGTGATTATAATTTCAGGTTTTTAACTTTCTGGGATTAAAATTCTGTATACATATTTTATGTTCATTTTATTTTCAATATGAAAACAATTCTGGAACGTTAATTTCCAGTATTTTATTTTCTGTAATTTTTCTTTCTGTCATTTTATTTTCTGTCATTATATTTTTCTGTTAAATTTAATTTATGGATTTACTAACGTTCGGTTCATTTATTTTCGGGAAAATAATGTGTTCCCGAAATATCTAGTTAATAGACACAGGATATTTTGATTTTGGCGTCAATTCGGTTATACAGTCGTGATAGGGAACGGCACCTCTATATTATTACTCTATGCTTTGAATGTACGCGTACCGTGAACTGGTCACACTGTCCGGTCCAGCTGTTTGGGTGGTGCTGATAAAGAGTAACCGTGGAAAACCTTAATAATAATAATAATTTGTGAATTGCAAGTCGACTGTTTAACCTTCACCGTGCGGACGACTGATCGATTTTTCGTCGGTTTGTCACTGGACAGTAAGTAATAACCGACTTCGCTGTTTTTTCTGGTCCACCCAGTCCGTTTTACAGCATCGTTCAAGATGGGAATCGGCGACTATCCTGCCGAATACAACCCAAAAGTCCATGGACCGTACGATCCTGCTCGTTATTACGGCACACCCGACAAACCTTTTGGGCAACTAAAACTGGGAGAGGTAACTATTTTGTTCTCTCGATATTTTAACCTAACTACGCACCCTGGAACCGACGAACACGTTCCGTGTTTCCAGCTGTAAAATGTATTCGTTAGATTTATTTATTTTTTGGACGTTCCATACCGAAGTATGATGGTTCCGTATCTAACAACAATCAAGTTTTGGCCGATCAAAGTTTGACAGTAGTATAGTGGCCCCCAAGTGGTACGTTAAAATACTAACTACCAGCCCAATTGTTTGACCTATGAATAGTTCTAAAAATGTTGAAATTTATCACAGATTACTTTTACTTATGTCCAATATAATGTGTTTTGTATCATTATTCCAAGCTACTAAGTCCAAACCTATGTCGTGTGTTAGTTTATTTGAAAATAAAAATAAAATAGCCAAAAAATAACACCCTTTGTCCTTCATTAAAATTCATACTTAGGTACCTATTTATAACTTTCATACTTTTGACATTTGATACAATTATCAGTTTTAGTGGGAGATTTGTTATAACTTAATTATATAAAAAATTCTATTTAATAAAATATATAGTATGTTTTAAATACTTTTAATAATAGTTAATTCTACATAATTCTACATATCGGTTAAATTGATACTTGTATACAAAAATTATTTTTTTATTTTTTTAATAGAAAATTATTTAGTTACCAGCTAAAATACATTTTAACTACTTCACACTTAAATTTAATAATAATTAATAAATACCTATAGTTTATCACTTTTATTCAATATTTTCATTATGTATTTTTTTCAGGTCACTGAATGGGTGGGACGTCGTAACAAATCTCCAAAAGCAATTGCTGGATTATTTTCCCGCGCATATTGGAGATGGTCACATAAATATGTTCAACCAAAACGTACAACAGTTGCTCCATTGATTCATATTCTTGCAGGTTCCATGTTGTTTTTCTACGCTATTAACTATGGCAAATTTGTTCATCATCGCAACTACAAACACCACTAATAGTTAAATATTAAACAGCAGAATTTATATTATTAGTTAAAGAAACATGATTTAAAACACTTATACAATATAATAAAATACATTGTTTCAAAACAACAGAATATCTTTTTTATGAAGTTAGTTTCATTTTGTAATATGTATAGACATTAAAAAAATTATACTTGAAGAAAACTTAGTATTCATTATTATATTATGTGTATACTTATACAGCTAATTATTATAGCCATAATTTCACACAAAGCCTTTTAGTAGTGCTTTTGAGAAGAATAACAATATTTATTTTAAAGACTTAGGTGAACACTTATTGGAATATAGGTATGTTAAATTTTAAAAGGTTTATAATTTATTCATAAACAACGTTATTATTTTACAAATACAAATAATTTATTGTATGATGATTATTTCATTCATCATAAATGCTCTCTTTCATTATTAATTTTCATCTAAAATCAAATTAAAATTTAACTAATTAACTGTAATATATGCTAGTTTTAGTTCAGCGCCATAATAAAATCCTAGATTAAAATGAAAATCAAAGTATTTTTTAAAATATCACTAGAAACGCCCATTTGATGATTGGATTATGTTTTTATGGTATATGGGACAAAAAAGTAAACACTATTATGTTAAAAGTAATTTAAACCTTATTTCTTACTCATAAAAATATATTTTGCCATTTATAAATTTAATAAATACTTATAAAAAAATTGAATCAACTAACAGACAGTATTATATTTTTAATTTTTATGGCTATTAAAATGTAAAAGAAATCAAAAACTATTTTTTTATTGTTAATTAAATTAATAAAAATACTTTTTGATAGGTAACATTTTTCATGACATAAAATATTGTGTAAAAATATTTTACGTGGGAAACGGAATTGGAGTCGTATCCTATCTCCGCTACGTGAACATGGCTAGATATGAAATTTTTGTGAGCTTCGTGAAAGGAGGGTACAATTTGAGGGGTATGTAACGGGGTGCATAAGGGGGGACTTGCCCCCGGTGGCCAAATTTAAAAATATTTTATAGGTGGCATTCATATACCTAGATTATAGATTTTTTCGTTTTATCGAAATTTATAAATAATTACATCAGTGATTAAAAATTATATAAATGTTTAAGTATATGTTAATAATAATAAAACTTCTGTAACTTATACAGGGATATAAATAAGCTAGATTCTAATAAATAAAATGTGTCTATATAGTCGAGACTTAATTGATGATGATATAATATATTGTAGTTATTGCACAGAATAATTTATTTTGTGGTTATTGTAGTTATAATACTTATCAACTATCAACACTATGGACTTTTAAAAGTTCTCTTTATAGTTTTTTTACTATTTTTGCATAGTTTGTTGTTTTTATTGCATATTTTAATATTTAGCAATATTTAATATCACCATTTGAAAATTGTTGATAATTAACAAATAACAAGTGTTTTTTTTTTTTTTAAATTTTGAATGACTTCGAAAATAGTTAAATTAACTAGGTGGCACCAGATATAAAAAAAAGCCAAAGCCAAACACATAAAATTGGAAGAAATTCCAATCCTCATAAACTATTATATTATTCAAGAAAAATAAGATAGTACTAACCAATATAACATTTTAAAATTGTTATTAAAATATCCACAATTGTATATTCTAAGCTAAGCGATGGATTTTTAGTTTTACAATAAAGTATTGGTGTGGTTTTTTTTTACATTGGCTCCATTTTCTGGTAATAAAATGTATGTAAAAGTGCAATTTGTATTCTGTATACTCTATAGCAATGTTTGGAAGGAACGAGTTCCAAAAGGAACGGATTCCTGGAATGAATTCCTTTTTAAGGAACAGCACGATGAACGAGTTCCTTTTTATAAAAAAAGAACGAGAAAATGAACTAGTCCTTTTTTTCAAGGAAAAATAACAAAATTGTTCGTTCCTTTCTAGTTCCAATAATTTATACAGATAAGTATGTAAATAATTGAAATTAAGATATATTTGTTTTTAAAGTGCTTAATGTATTTTGCTAATTAGTGATCGTTATCGACTATCGACGTTATACAATCGATATACGTTGGCCAACAATTTAATTTTAAAGAAAACCTCAAAATAGAATTATAAAATATGAACGTACTTGTATATTATGTTAGAATTAAAAACTAAAGAAGTATGCATATGAAAAAAAAAACATTAATGATTAAGTAAGAATTTTTATTTTACTTGGAACTAAAAAAGGAACTCGTTCATTTTCCAAAGGAATGAATTCTTTTTTTTTTTAAGGAACAAGGAACGGAACAAATTCCTTTTTTTAAGGAACTTGCCAAACACTGCTCTATAGTCCTATAGATAAAATATTTCATCTAGGTTCTTGGTACTTTATACAGGACAATTTTTAAAACTTATCATTTTTTCTACACATAAAAATCATATTTTTTTGTAGTTGCAGTCATCTTTATTAGTTTCTGTAGTAATAAAATAAAATATAAATATTATATAGATATTTAAGTATAAATTATTTATTTATATTTTATATTATATATAAATGCTAAAAATCTTTTCCCAACACCAATATTTCATCCTAAGATCGATGCGACGGAGTATCTTTATTGTTGATGGTGGGGAGGAGGTGGCCAAAATGTGTGTCAGTGGCGGGATTACGCCTTCTACGGCTATCGGTACAAGTACCGGTACACTAAATCAAGCGCTTAGCCACAAGTGGCAGTTGCCCACTATATGTTCAACATGGCTAGATCAAAGTGTTATTTTGCAGTTTGAGCTGTCAACAAACCATACACAGATGTAAACCGTACACTATTGTTAGTATTCTTATTAAGCATAGCACCTTTGAGTCGCCGATGTAATTATAGGGCAATCACAACATTAACTAAAATTACATTAGACGTTGATATTTTGTTTGTGTTTTGGTTCCATTGATACTACACTACCTAATCTAACCTTAAGTGTTGGACTATGCATAACACACAAAATGTCAATGTCAAACATCGTTCCAGCTGATATCTCTATGATATAAATCAACAAATTTAAAATGCAATTTACTGTATTTAATCCAAATAGTTAAATCTGAAGTATTCTTGTTCAAAGCTATAGACTTATCAAACATTAATGATTTACAGATCCACAAAAATATATATAAAAGAAAACTACAATAAATATTTTACTCTTAGCAATAGAAGAATAATTTAACTATTAATTAATTAATGATATTTTGTCTCTTTAAGAAGTGTGAAATGTGTGTTGAAGATCTTCAAAGTCCAACATTCTTGTTTCTGTACTTAGTGTGTTCTCAGTGTCGTTTAGGGGTTCAAACTGTTCTAAGCTTTTAATGAACTCTTCAGTAGATGTAGGAACTAGATTCAATTCGTTAGTGAAGACCTCATAGACTCCATGACCCATAAAGGAATGTGGTTGAGAGACGTTCGAAGCAGATGATGTGGATGCAATTGGATAATCTAAAAATATTAATTTTTTTTGTACATTAGTAGGTATAAATATATACTCAATAATAATAATAACCTACCAATTATAGGAACATTTGTATGCAAATGATCAGACATTGAGCGTAACCTTTCAGATACTAGTCCATCTACACTTTCTAAAACGGCTTGATTTTCATCGCATAATATTGATTCTTCCATACTAGAGCTAAGTAAGAAATCTACCTTGGATGATTGACTATCAAAAATATTTAAATGGATAGGACTAGAGTGACAATTTAAACTTTGTGGTGTAGAAACTTTGGGTTCAATAGATTTTGTGGAGTCCATAGCCCAAACATTAGATTCTTGCTCCATTTCATAATCATTTTGAATGTCTTTTAAACTGTAAGAGCCTTTTGGTAAGCCAAACAAATGTCCTAATGAATCATCTATGAACTAAAACATTAAAAAAAAAATTAAAACAAAATAATTATACAACAAAAGGATAAGATATTTGATCTATTTTACCATTTGATTATTGTCAATAGAATTAGATTCACAATTTGACACAATTTTAAAAGATTTTGATAAATTTCTTAAATTTATAATTAGTGTATTTAGCTCTTTAGAAAATGCTTGCAGACCTCCACTCTCGAGTGTACTAGATAGTAAATCCCAAACAGATATTGTTCCAGATAATGATTTCATAAGGTTCGTTTTTTTCAGATGTTTCATTATCTAATAACATGCAAAAAAAAATGTATTTAACTGGAATACTGAAATTAGTTTCATATCATTGTTGTACTTGTTTTAAATGAAACTGCAAATTTTTTTTAGACTTAATATAAGCACAATGTAGATTTTTTGCAACTTCTGTCTGAGTATGAGTTTCTTTTTTACTATTAATTATATCAACTGAAATATAATAATATTTTTATAAAACATCTTTACTGTCTACATATATTCAAGGTAGATTACTATTTATTGGTGTTTCGTGGAGGTTTTGGAAAATATCTTGTAACTCTGAATCCACTTGTTTTTCAGCTGTATTCATCTTGTGAGAAGGAAACCTTTCTAAATGTTCTTGCATTCGTTTATGGCCTAAATAAGTTTTACCGCATCCTCCACAAACAAAATCTGATTTAACATTGTATTTTACTTTTTTTCTACCAATAATGTCTGGAAAATATAATATTAATGTTATTAAACTATATATTTAAATACTGAATACAGATACAAATAACACATGACATTGTTTTGTTCATTCAGTGTTTGTAGTATCAGATGTAGTAATATCATACTAGTGTTTTTTCTGACAATAAAGTAAAATATAATCATCTAAACAGATTGTATGGGAAAATTGAAGGGAAAAGTTATCGTACACTTGCTTACTAAAATTTAAAAATTTAAAACTTAACCTGTCATCAGTTGGCCAACAGAAATTAAATTTAGATTCAAACTATACAAAATGGATTGGGAAATATAATGACAGTGATTAGATCCACATGAAAATATATTAATTTCATCTTGCATTTAATTTAAAATAATATTAATTAAAAAAAAAAAAGCTCATCATATGAAAACGGCTGGCAATGAAATTTTGGAATTCATTTTCATACATTTTTAATAAATAAATAAATAAATAATATTGTGTTTTCATTCTAACTAGTAAAATACAAACTGATTACTTAATGTTAAGAAGGAACAAAAATCACATTAAAACATGATGCATTTTTTATATGAGAATAAACCTTATTTAAAAGAATATAAATTGTACATTTTTTGTTTAGTTGGCAAAGTTCAGTTATCATTCTAAAAAGAGATAGTATGAACATTTTCTTAATAGTTAAATGATTTTTTTTAACGAATCTTATACAACCCCTTCACTGATTAAAGCAATTTTTTAAGAAATGAACATACTACTGCCTCTTGAATTTTTTTTAAAACTGATTAAAATGTTTAGGATTAAGTTTCTTTTGTTCTTTTTCTCTATGTAAAACCTTACTCTATTAATTACATAGATTAATGCATTATTTTAAATTAAAATAAAGAAAACAAGTATATACCATTATTGTCAACTATTAAAAATGTGTTCTTTTTGGTGGTTTCCATTGCGTTTTCACCATTTAAAAAGTGTTTTGGAGGTTTACACAAGCGGCCAGACTTTGTAGATGTTAATGGGTACTCTATAATCTATAAAAATATGATATTAAAAATATGTAAATTTATACTACCGTCGCTGAGAGAGCGCTATTGGGCGGCGACCAAAACTTGTCCACATTCCCACCACTAAAACTGCCTAAACGCTGGCCGCCGCCATCGTCGTTGCAACAACTAGGTGGCAAAGTGAGAGAAATTTGGGTACGGAAATGCTGAGCTCGGTCATTTGGATGCGCCAACGAGTAACACTCTTTCAGTGGCTGTAGTATAGTAAATATGATAAAAATAACAAAACATTAAAGGGTATTGAATTACATCTTCTGGTTTGAACTTCTTTGTAGATTCCTCTTGTTTTATTTCAGTCTTAATTAATTCACTTATCAGTTTTCTTGGTCGCCCTCGTTTTGGAACTTTTATTTCAATACAATTTGTTTCTAAATCAGATGGTCTTACCAAACTGAATAACAATTAATACAATTTTTATAATATGCTTTTATTTGTGTACAAAATAAATTATGTATTACTTCAAGTTTAAAGGATGAAATTAAGAAACTGTTTATTCATCTGATATTTAGATCAAAATATAAATGCCAATAGAAATGTACTTACAAACTAATAAGTTATAAGTTAAAATAAAAATGTAATATGTTATTTAAATTTTTTAATAATAATAAGTAACAATTATAGAAAAATCATAAAAATTAATAAAAATATTATATAAATATGAAATGTAGCTATTTTAATTCACTTACTGAACAATTACATTCGTATCAGTCGTTGGGTCATACTTCAATACTTTATTATTATCATTATGCATATCTTCATCTTTTAGAAGTAGTGATACATCATTAACAGATTTTTCTGAATAGTATGTGTTAACATGTGGCCTAAGACAATTCAATAAATATTGTATAAGTAGGTACTTAGTGTAAATACATTTGTTATGCAGTTGATTACTAACTCAGTAGATTGATAGTTCTCTATGGCCGAGTGGTGTATAGTTTTGTCATGAGATAATTTTTTGGTTGACTTCATAGAACTTGTGTGACAAGCTATTGGGGGAACACACTCAGTACTCACTGTTGGAACTGGATGGTGAAAACTAGGAACATAGAAGTTATAAGACATCAGTTCTCCAGAAGTCATTTGGTGTGGTAGTTGTACATTGTTTTCTTCGGTCAGCTCCGGAATCACATTTAATATGTACACAGGATAGTTCTCCAAATTTTGTAAATCCATTTCTAGAACATATTAACACCCGTATATTGGTAATGCAAAACTGATTGTACGTCTGTACTGTGATGTACCTACCACCAAACGAATATTTCTTGTCAGCGGTGAACGAAAATTTTGTTTAAACGTCTTTTATATTCAATCTTAATCTTAAAGTTAAAAATTTGAAATTATGACAAAATTGAAAATAATATATTGATTACATTATAATAATAGGAATTATCATATTTTATCACAGAATAATACCTAGTTATGATCGCTTTTTCGGGGACGGTTTACCGTGAAAATATATTATATTATATTATAATTTATAAAAATATAATAAATATTATAATATTAATACTTTCATGCGGTTTACTTAGAATCGTTTTAGATTTGGGATTTGGGCATAATTTTAATAATTTTATGCCAAAATGAAAACTTGACTTCACTTGTTTTTGCTGCCTACCATAATGCCCCTATGGCCAATCACTAAACGACTTTTTCTGTAATTCTGTTTACAAATTACAAACCACAAATTTATTATCTATGGTCCATAATCCCCGGTTAAAGATAGCGCAGGAACTGATTATAGTCCCTCCCACGATTAAAGATAGTTCTAACCACGGCTATAGATAGACTATCTTTAATCGTGGTTCTAACTATCTTTAATCGTGGTCCCTCCATATCACCATAGAACAATAAATTGATATTACAGCCTTAAAAAGTTATAACATCCAAACAAGACCGTGTTCCATCATCGATGTTCATACATTTTTTCAATTTAACAATGGCCATCATTATTAATTGAATGTTTAAATTTTAAAAGTTGTTTACTTTTCCATTGAGATTTGAGAATATTCGAAGCCTTGAACATCGATCGCCGTCAAGTTGTATTGCGTTATCGACCTGCTCGTTTTTGTTAATAGCCAACACAGGCAGTAACAGCAATTTATAGTGCGTTAGCCGATTCCCAGGTTTGGGAAATCGATCGTTGTTGTTGTTGTTGAACATTATTTGAGTTTACTTTTAATTACTCTATCAAATTTCGTCATCATGGATTTACTTGGGTCGATCATGAAATCAATGGAAAAACCACCAACTGTGGACACCAAAGAAAAACTTAGGCAAAAAAGTAAGCCTTAATTGGGTGTTTATTATTTTTAGTTTACGAAATTTATTCGTGTTTTTTGGCAAAGTGAATAATCCCGTATTATATAGTCATTATGTAAAATGTCTACAAATCTCTAGGAATGTACTTAATATGAGTTTTGCCTGGTCATCATGTACCTATGATGATTCCTAATGTATGGCAGTCAATAAACCAGTATACAATTTACGCTACTTAATAAAGTATTCAATTATTATAACTGAACATATTAAAACTGTCATCCACTTATCGACAGTAACATTCTGTACTCAGTGTATATCTGTTGTTCATACAATATAATACATGATGGATGCAAAATCAAAGTTTGATATTGAGTTAAAAAAAAATCGAGAGAAATTAGCTAAAAATGCTTCATGTTTAACTGACGAGCAATATAATAATATAATCGGACAAATATTAGAATTAAAACGCGGAGTTAAGAAAAAGGAGCCAAGAGACTTTCACCTATTAAAGAGGTAAATTTTTAATTATTTTTTAATCTAACTGCACTTAATGTAATAAGGATTTTAAATTAAAAACAATTGGGTCTTGATGTCTATTTTAATATTACAATTAAATTTGATTTTAGGTTTGATGTAATATTAGTTCAAGACAAATATAAATTGATAGTTCCCACAAAAGACAAAAGTGTTGTCCTGTATTATGTGTCTGATGGAAACATGTATAATTTATTAAAATCTACTCATGTTTCGATTGGGCATGGTGGACGTGATCGGATGATAAAGGAATTAAGTAAAAATTATAAAAATATAAGCCGTAGTGATATTTGCACATTTTTACAAATGTGTGAACCATGCCAGAAAAAACAAAGGAGTATTAAAAAAGCCATATTTGTAAAACCAATTATTTGTACTGAATTCAATTCTAGATGTCAGGTTGATTTGATTGAATTTCAATTTATTGATGGAAAATTTAAGTATATAATGATCTATCAAGACAACCTTACAAAATTTGTAGTACTAAGACCCTTAGAGAATAAACTTATTGAAGAAGTGGCTTCCAACCTTGTCGATATATTTACTTTGTTAGGAGCCCCTTGTATTATTCAATCTGTTCATGGTCGAGATTTTTCTAGTGGTATAGTTAACTGTCTTCGAGGCCTCTGGCCAGAATTAAAAATTGTTCATGGTGAACCTAGCCAGTTCCAAGAAAACGAAGACCGAGTAAAAAAAGACGTCAAGAATATGTTGATTACTTGGATGGAGGATCGAAAAAGTTCTCATTGGAGTGAAGGTCTTCGTTTCATACAGTTAATGAAAAATAAAACTTATAATTTAGGCATAAAAATGTCACCTCATGAAGCATTATTTGGTACTAAAATTAAAGTCGGGTTAAATGAAAATATGTTGTCTGATAATGCTGCACTAAATATAGATAGTGAGGAAGATTTAAAAGAAATTATTCAAAAAAGTAAAGTAATAAATAAAAAACAAAACTTATCAAATTCTGACGCTAGAAATGAAGAAAATATTTCTGTTATTCAGTTAAACAACAAAAATGTAAATGATTCATGTAAGATTGTAAAAAAAAATCTTAAAAGCCAAGCAAAGAAAGTTAAAAAAAATTCAGATAAAAATATTTTACCAGTCGAAATTGGATCAGTACAACTTCCAGTTCTGAAAAATAACATAAACCATGGGGATTTATTAAATATATTGCCAGTTATAGAGATGGTATTTCAAAAAGTCATACCTTATAAAGATTATTAAAAACACCATAATTTTAAAACTTTTTTTTTTTCAGTTAACGACTGATGGCTTTTATAAGGCTGGAACTCAAGATGGAATCTTAACGCAGCCTTATGCCAGATGTGTATTAAATATATGTCAAAAAATGCTTATACAGATTAATGAGACGGTGGAAAAGGATGTGGCATTAGGAATTTTGTCAAATGAACAATCAATAATTACTGAGCAATCACTTCCCAATGGAAATGCTAGAATTAAAAGTGTGTTTGCATGAAAAACAAAATACTGTGAAATTTATACATTTGTAAATAAATGTACATTTCACAGATCATTTGCATATGATATTTATATATAGACAGACTGATAAATACTACATAAATTATTGTACAAATATATTCATAGTTAATAACGGTTACAATTTATAGGTGCTTGCATAAAGTTAAATTAAAAAAAATAAAACTGAATAAATAATTAATAATATTTTACAAAAACTTATAATATTCAATTTTAAAATATGTTTTATTTTCCCTAAAATTGTCGGGTTTCATGCATTACGCATATAACCTAACTTATTCACTTTGCTGGTAGGCGGTAGCATAACTATAGATTTTATCCCTGACTGATTTTTTATTTTTATTTTTTGTTTTAGAAGCCCAAGAAGTGTATGTCAAACAACAGAATAAGGAAAAAGCAAGAATGATACAGTTCCGTAATGAAGTAACACTAATTATTATTTATACATTTTTATGATAAGGAATTGTATGCTTTTCATTGTTTAATGTTATAAATTTAAAATTTAAATTATCTAAAAAGACTATAAATAATCCTGAGAATGTTTCTTCATTAATTTTCTCTATTCATTAAATTAAAATATAAATATAATTTAATTAATATGGTATTTTATTTTAGACAGAGAAAAAAGTGACATCATTTGTTCAAGATGATCATCAGACTCGTTTGAAATTCCCTACTTTGAATAAAGTGTTACGCAACATTGTGTGAGTACATTAATTATTTTAATCATTATTTATTGGAAACTGTAAGAATATATATTTTTAAATAGACATGAAATTGCTGAGGATGCTGGAATGTTAGCTTATTCTTTTGGAGAAGAAGAAGTAGATCGTTATATTATGATATTCAAGAAAGACTCTCCGCCTTCTGAGGATGAATTAAATGCACTCCGAAATGGCCAAGAATGGAATGATGATATTGCTAAAAGATTATCGGAACAGGTTTGTATTATATTATTAAGCTACAAACGTTCCACAATCGACCTCCAATAATAACCCATTTATAAAAGATCTCGTAGTTGTTCCATTCCTGGAAATATCATCCATAGGTCTAAACCGAAAATAATGTTTTGACCATGACTAAATGAACAGGCATGTTAGCTAAAATTTCATTTTTTCGCTATTGTCGCGCTTGTTCCCCAGACATGGAAAGAATAATAATATGTAATGGATAATGTAGGTTATTATTATAGCGTACAATATTTTAGCATTATTCCAAGTCTGGAGAACATTTTATCACAATTTTATGCGCAGAGCTGACATGCCTGTTTATTTAGTCATGGCTTGAGATCATCTTAATCCTGCTCCCCCGTTTATTAGGTTCAATACTGGTAAAATAAAAAAAATAGGTGTGTCAATTGTGACTCTTTTATGGATGACTGCTTATATCAAAGTTTAATTTGTATAGACTTATAATTTGTAGACTTTAGTTTACTGGGTTTAGAATATTGATCAACATTTGTAGCCAGGGGCGGATCCAGAGTTTGGAAATTGTGGGTCAGGACATTTCAAGGAGCCACTTATTAAAGCAAGTTAGAAATCTATACTCGTGTTCTAGATATATAAAATAAAAAAAATTAATTTATACTGTATGTGTGTTTTTTTGAGGGTCCGAGTGTCACTCTACCCTAGGGCCGAGATCTGAAAAGAGGCCAATTTGATCAGCAAATATTAATTGTGGGTCAGCTGACCTTCTGAACCCTCCCTAGATCCGCCCCTGTTTGTAGCTATAATATTGCATTAATATTTGCCTACTTTATATTGAAAAATAAATGAAAATGTAAAACTAACACAGTCTGGATAAGAATTGTTGTTTATTAGCCTGGATGTTATTTAGTAGGTTTTTAACTGTGGGATGGGTTTGGTTAGAACACGTGTAATTTGGTGAGCATTTTATGCTTGACTTCAGAACACGTTTGTGACTGAAGCTATCCACCGCACCACACCAGGCCACATTAGAATTTTTTGTAAAAGGGGTACCTTTTTGTACACAAGCTTTTTAGTAATTAAAAAATTTTACTTGTTTACGGCATTTTTAAATAGACCTTTGTATGAATGGTAGGATGAACTTCATTTCTACAATCCTTAAGTTTATTTAAATATAATATAATATAATGGCCTAGTACATTTTTATTATAATATTTCTACAGTATTTGTTTTAAATTTTAGTCTGTATTATATAAGTTCATGTTAAAAATTAGCGTTTTGATAATCAATAAAATATACTTGTTAATATACCTGTTTTTATAATTGATTAGAGGGAACAAGTTAAAATTGAAGAAATGTTAGATGAAGAAAAACGAATGATGCTAAAGCGAACTAACCAAGATAAGCCTAAATATAATTACAAAGAAAAATTCCAACACCTTGTTGGTTTAGAAGCAGCTGAACAAGCAGCACGGAAGACAGAAACTAATAAATCTTATGGATTTGGTAAGTTTAAAATATTTTTTAATCCTGAACACAGCAAGTATTTTAGCTTTAAATTTAGCAATCATAATATATTTTATAATACAAATTAATTTTCAGTTCCAAGTGAAAATAAAAAGGATCAAAGGTCAATCGAGCAAACACTAGCAGACATACGCGAAAAAAAAAGATTGAAAATAGAAAATGACAACTCTCAAAGTCAGTCTTTAAAAACAGACTAATTTTATTTTGCTATAGTCTACATTTCTATATATATTGAAGGTTTATTAAATCAGGCAAAATAGGAATACAGCACATACAAATTGGTTAAATAAAACAAATATAAAACAATAAAGTGCAAAAATAAATTTCTCACATTTAAATGTATTCTAACAAATTTTTCAAAATTATATAGGTACTCATTTTATTTTAAATTAATCATGTAAAGCAATACTCAATATATTTTTGATATTTATTTGACTAAACCAGTTGTTAACTTGTAAATCTAGTAATAAATGTAGAAGTATTTAAAAATAGTTTCTATATTATGTGTAATTTGTATGATTTAACATTATTTTGATTTTTGTTATTGATTTAACTATATAAGTTAAGAATCACATTTTAAAATAAATTGTGTTATTAGTTACCATGTATGAGTAAAGACATCAAAAGTTATTTCTATAATAACAGTTATCAACCCTGTTTGACCTCATGAATGTACAAACTTTAATTTATAATAATTAATAAGATTGTATCAAAGTCAAATGATACATTTTTGGTTTTCTAGATTCTGGTGCTTAGTTTGCAGTCAAGATGGATTATGAATATTTTATTTTAATTTGTATGAGTTTTCTATAACTGCTTAGTTTACTTTAGATTTTTTGTCATTATCTAGATATGTGAAATATGTTTCTTTAATTTCTTTAGGTCATATTTAGATTCCGTTGAGACTGTTGAGAGATCTGAAATTAGATTAATGCTGTGTATTTTCTTCAATTAATAGTATTTAATCTTCCAATTCACAATACACCATGACCTGAGTGTGTACAATTTAATGATTATACAGAGAAGTAAAGTTAGTAATTGTTGATCGAAAACCTTGAAAGTTTAACGTTGTGTATGAGTCGTTTTTAATTTCATATGGGAATACAAAAATTCAAAAGCACAATTTTTTTTAAGGGCATTTGAAAATTTTATTTTAATTCATTTGCATATTTAAACTAAATGTTCTCACGGAATGATTTTAGTTATTTAAGAGAACTTCAAACTTTTTATTATCGCGTACATGATTTATTATACACATTAAAATTTTCAAAATATTTATAATAATTTTAAGCTTTTTATACCATGAACCTTATTGGCACTGTTAAAGAATAAAATATGGTATGCAGCATTGACTTATAACTTATACATCTGTTATTACACATACGACATACCTAATATTAATAAAAAAATACTCAATAGGTTATATAGGCGCACGTAGGGGGATACTTGGGGGTGCTTAGCACCCCCAATTTATTTCAGTATTTCACCAATCATTTATAAATTATTGTGGTTTAGTGGTTCGGAATTGTTTTTTCCATACCAAATAATGACAGCAGTTTACGAATTCACGATTAAAACAGTAATGTGTGAATGCACGTTTCAGTGTTTCAGCTTTTGTCAATATGCTGCATTCATATTATTATAGAAAATTATATTATCTTACGGATTACGGTTGGGTACGAAATCTTCTATTTATAACTTTTTTCTCAAAAACATGGCTTACAGCCTTTGAACCTTACAGGAAAAACTCTCATCCTTCATGGAGTGATCCAATTTCGATATATTTTTTTTTTTTTTGAAAGAGAAACGCTTTTTTAAGGCACATTGAATTTGGATTTTCAAAATTCTAATTTTTAACCATATAATACGATTTTGATTATGATTGTTCTAAGCAACGAAATCAAAAATCGAAGTGCAATGCGCCCTGTAGAAAATTATCCTCTTTCTAACGAAAAAATGTATTCAATTTATCAAATCAGACCACTCTACGATGGCTGATGAGTGAGTTTTTCCTATTAAGCAGTAAAGCGTCTCTTAAGCGAAAAATCACGAATTTTATTTTTGGTTGGCGGTGACGTTGACATGTGTACACATGCAGCGCGTGCGTGGATGGCCCGATACCCGCATACAATCACACACTAATCATCATTGACGCCTAACCCAAATACCATTGGCGACGGCAGCGAAATTGCATAATGCCTAAATATTGCCCCTTATTGGCCTTATTAAAGACACACGCATGACGTATTGTCTCCGTCTTACAAACGCGAAACATACCGTACAACTAATATATAAATACAAAATATCAATATAATACTGAATGAATAGTAATAGAATATAGTAAAATTGTTATTATTTATACTTAAATTATAAAATATCCTTAGGAATAGAGGCTGACACACTAGACACATTTTCACCATGCAGAACCGTATTTTCTTTAGATAATATACAAATATACTATAGTAGTATGATCTAAGGTTTTTTCTATGCAATTATAATTATTATCAATCATCAATGTACTCAAATTTAACAAGTCCATTAGTCATTACATGGTCAAATACTCAAATAATCTACTCGAAAGCTAAACAGGCAATACAGCAGAACGAGTAACGAGTTCCCCGGTTTTTTTTTCTAATGGGCTAGTGTCTTCGGTCTTTTGTCGTTGTCTTTTGAGTACATAATCATTAATCACTAATCAGGGTCATAGATTCCTTGATTGTCTGGTCTGGGCACAGAACAATGTGGGCGTATTATTCAGATTTCCGGCGGGTTTTTAGATTTCGTCGTGAATGTCAAGGAGATCGTATCGTAGTTTGAAGTCTATCCTCCCCGGCGCCTGAATCTTGTTTATAAAAACCTAACCTACAAAATCAAAACTCTACTATCTTTCTGAGTGTTGGTGTTCTGTTGAAATGTTCTTCTAGTTTTCGCGTCTGGTTCAGTAACTCTTTTCCGTCAAAATGGTAAGTTTTTCAATTTTTATCCATCTTAATCCAAGCAACCGTCTGTCCAACGACTAAAACGTTTGCAATAATAATTTTTAATTAAATTTTTTGTATAATTTATTACATATATTTTTCATCTAACGTCGTCTGATTAAAACTCTGTCGTATTCGATTTTTGGAACAATTTATATTCGTCCGTCAGTCTGAATCAGACGACGCTGAACTAATTCCGTTACATTATTAACAATGATTATTCGTTGCAATCCCGATTTCGACGATTGTTCGATATTGAAAGATGTTAACGTCCGGACGACGAACCGCAATCGCTTTTCGTTTGTGTAGACTAGACGGCTTGTTTGGTTACTTTAAATACAATATATTGAAAATAGTCTAGGTACCTATGTATTTTATACATTGTAAACTGTTTGTAGGCCAGAGGTCCGAAGAAACATTTGAAGCGTTTAAACGCACCCAAAGCATGGATGTTAGACAAATTGGGAGGTGTCTTCGCCCCTCGTCCAAGCACCGGTCCACACAAACTCCGTGAATCACTGCCGTTATTGATTTTCTTGCGTAATCGTTTGAAGTATGCACTTACTGGTGCCGAAGTCACCAAGATTGTCATGCAAAGATTAATCAAGGTTGATGGCAAAGTCCGTACCGACCCTAATTATCCAGCTGGTTTCATGGGTATGTAACTCGTTCTATATTATATACAATCTAAAATAGCTATATTCCAATGTATTTAATCTGTACTACCCATTTAACAAATTTTCTCCAAAGGCCAAAAGTGTGTAACATAATGTTGGGATGATCCCAGGTTGATACTACATTGATTTCTGATTAATTTGGGTGGAATTTTTTTTAACATTAATATGATTTTGTGCTGGATACACATTTTTTGTTAAGTTTTTATTGTCATGGTTACTTATTAACAAAAATATATATATGACTCATTGATTTTCCTTGTATTTACCTAGAAGAAAAATATTGAGTAGCGTGCTTGGTTTTTTGTTTTATCGGTTTATTGTTTTCAAGGTATTTGCAAGTTTCTACCTACATTTTTTAAATGTCAATTCTGTAAGTCAAATTAGTAATCTAGGGATTTACTCTATATTTTTTTATTTGATCTTTTTTGTTAATATGTATTATTATTTACCTATTTATTTACCCTCCAATTTACTTTTCTTAATTTTGAATATAGTTAGTAGTCAATTTCATTCTTTAAAGTATTAACTTCACTAAAAAAAAAATAAGGATTATATTTCACTTGCTCTATTTAATCCAATTAAGTAGATAGGTACTATAAGGTATTAAAAAAAAAAAAAAAATGGAATTTAAGAAATAAACATACCTTAGTTGTTATTTTAAAATTAGTTACTTTAAATTGTTGTCCCCTTATAATTCATAGTTATTTATATAATATAAAACCTTTAAGTCATTGTGTATTTCATACTTTTGGAAAATAACCATTTTAAAGTTAGGTTTGAATGTTAATATTTTACTCGATATTTTATAACTTATGTACCTACACTTGCCAAAAATCAGAGTCTTGCATACATACAACATAGAAAATACACGTTCAGCATTCTTGCATTTTAACTTTAATATTAGTGACTTATTTTAAAATTTAAGGTGAAAGTTTTAACTATGCAATATGGCATATTGTCATACTCTTCTATTGATATTCCAAACTTTAAGGTAATTGTAAACTTGTAAATATTTTAAAATAATAATCTTTTACCTTCATAGTTTTAACCAGTGGTCGGGAGTAGTGCGCTAATTGTAGCGATGCTACAGTAGCACGCTACTTTAGCTGTAGCGATTAACATAGCGTTGCTACAATATATTATATTATTATCTAATGTAGAGAAATACTATAGCGGGCTAGAAATTTACGGTTAATGTAGCGAAAATATACATTATTTTATCGCTACTTCTAACCTATTTCATGATTATTAAAATATTATGATGTACGTATGTTTATTTATTTATTGAAGATGAGTGTACTTATGAATTTTTCGGGTTTAACCCGTACCGCACTAATTAGTAATCATAGTTTATAGATAAGACTATAATCATAAGAGTATTATTACAATGGTATATTTTATATTAATGAATACAGAACCATAAATAATAATTAATATATTAGTATTTTATCATCACTATTTTTTTTTCGGCATTCAGCGTTTTCTCTATTTCTTTTAAATATTTAATTTTATATGTAAAAAAACAGTATTTTAGATTCTATGTATCATTAAATTCAGATTTAACACTTCCATCACAATGACCTACACAACGACAAGGTCCACTTACACTATACAGCTGAGCGTAAGATGTTTTAGACCCATGCTTGACATCAACTTTTTTTTTAAATGTTTAGCAGATCAAAGTTCTTTGTAATCACTAATCCTCTTGCTGTATGAAATCCTTTCTCCCAGTGACCGAATGTCTAATCAGTACAAGCTACTAATTGGCAATTTTCAATAAAACAGTTATCTGTTTTCAGTTTTGTTTAAAAACACATGAGATACATTGAATAAACCTGCCTTCCGAAATTACAAGAAAATAATGGTAGGCATTAACAAATAATGACAAAGTACTCAAGTGAATATCTAAATAAAACAAAAAAATTTTTTTAAAAAATGTAGCGAAAAAGTAACTCACTACATTTAAAAAGAGTAGCTTTAGCGGTAGCGAGCTACTTTTTGGGGGGAGTAGCAGTTGTGTTAGAATGTAACAAAGAAACAGTAGCATCCCGACCACTGGTTCTAACTTACTTTAAAATTACTATATAATTAAAAGCTTATGAAATGCCCTAGATATTATTATTCTTACCTTTAGGTTTGATAGTTTGTAAATTAAAATATTGTATTATACTAATAAATTAACAACACTGCTAAACCCAATTTTTTTTATTTTGTATGTTTGTAAGATGACAACACAAGGATGGGGGTTTTGCTTTCTCTAAAATCAGGCATTATGATAGTAGTTAGTTTTAATTTGATTAAAGTATTTTACAATACACATTTTTAACCAAACGTATAAAGAATTGAATAAAATATTAGGTAAATAAAATTTAATTTTAGGTAATCATTTAATTTAGTTTTTATATTTTTACAGATGTTATATCTATCCAAAAGACCAGTGAGCACTTTAGATTGATCTATGATGTGAAAGGTCGTTTCACTATTCACAGAATTACTCCTGAAGAAGCAAAAGTAATTAAAAAACAAGTTATAAGTATAATTAATTGATTCATTATTAATTTTCTTATTTTATTGTAGTACAAGCTGTGCAAAGTAAAGAAAGTACAGACTGGACCCAAAGGTGTGCCATTTTTAACTACTCATGATGGCCGTACTATCCGCTACCCTGACCCCAACATCAAGGTTAATGATACTATTAGATACGATATTGCAACATCTAAAATTTTGGATCATATCCGTTTTGAAACTGGTGAGTTTAATGTTAATTTTTTACTTAAAAGAAATGTGTGTTGGTAATTGACATAACCATTTATATTTTTAAACTTTAGGAAACTTGTGCATGATTACTGGAGGTCGCAATTTGGGGCGTGTTGGTATTGTTATCAACAGAGAAAGACATCCAGGATCTTTTGATATTGTTCACATTAAGGATGCAAATGAACATATTTTTGCTACCCGGTAAGTTCATTCTTTATTTTTTTCAAAAAACTTCAGTGTCAATATGATGTTTTTATATATTATTATCTCTTATTTTAATTTTATTATTAGTGTTTTTTGACGTTTTTATTGTATTATGTGATATGTGTGGTAATCTTGTTGGTACACATGGTTGCTGTGTATTTACTATTTTCGTATATCGTCGATCGGCGAGCAATACGTCGTATCTCACAAAAAATTGATTTTGCGATTTATACATCAAAAAAAGCGGGGAAAAATAACACATGTTCTGATAAAACAACATCTTATCATTATTTAATTTCAAAGAGCTTAGAGACTAAATGGTAATATGGTAAAATAGATGGCTATCAGCTAAACTTGATTTTATAAACACGTTTTAGTCTCTCCTGAAAATTTTACTTTTTTGAGATACGACATATTGCTCGCCGATCGTCGATATATCATAAGCAATGATCCTCATTTGCGAGGTTAGGCCTTTATCTCTATTAACACTATTAAGATAGAAGATAGTAGCAACAATAACTAGAAAAAATTAAGTTTTTTTATAAAATTATAAATTCTTAACCTCGTTAACTATTACCTTAATTTCAGAAAATAAATGTTAATTGGTACATATTATTTTCATGTTTACTTTCACTATTAGTAACCTTTTTGAGAATGATTTCCACTTTAAAAGTGACTGATCTTAAATATCTTTATGTAATAAAGATAAAATTGAATGTGCATTAAACTGATGATATTCACTAAACTGTGTTTCAATTAAAAGTAACCTTTGACAGTAATGAGTGTGGCTAACACACTGAGTGCTACACTCTCTCGACTAACACTTTCTTGATCGAACAATCATCTAACTTGCATTGTTCTATGGCTAATTCGAAGCAATTTTTTGGTTGTAGCCGATTGTTTTGTAGTAAATGAAAGCTGACAATAAAACAGATTATGGTTAGACTGAAATCTGATTTAAATAGGTCGCAGCCTTAGGTTACTATTATTTCAGATATTTTCAGTTAATTTTAAGAGGAAGCTACATTGTAATTTGTTGTCTCCATCTTACAAGCACTTAACAAAGGAAATTTACGATCAGATCACGTTTAACTCTATTATTTTGAGAATTAGAGTGAATATTATGAAACTTGTTGGTAAGAAAATTATCTGTGTTTGTATGTTGGTTTCTTACAACATACATTTTTTAGGAGGTTATGTGGTACATAATAATTATAGCGTATATTTAAAATCCTCATAATTAACTTAAAATAATCCTACATACAAATACAGATAATGTTCACACCATACATTTTCATAATACGATATAAACTCTTAATTTTTAAACTAACAGAGCTGAACGTGATATGCTATTCCTAAATTTGGTTTGTTACGCACTTGTAAGACGGAGACAGCAAATATCTGTGTAGCATCCTCTTGAATGCGTGCTTTGAGACCTGTTCATATATGACATGTAGTGTCTAGCCTTTAACATTTTTAATCTATAGCTTTATTCTATTGATTAAAAAACTAATACATTTTTTATTTTATAGGATGAACAATGTTTTTATTATTGGAAAAGGTCAAAAGAACTACATTTCTCTACCAAGAAGTAAGGGAGTTAAATTGACTATTTCTGAAGAACGTGACAAGCGTTTGGCTGCCAAAACCAAGTCTAGCAGACGTTAAGAGTTTGTTTTTGCATTTTCATGTGATTTGAATAAATGACTTATAAAATACAATTATGTTTTGGTTGTATTCCAAATGTTTTATCCTAAATTATTCTTTATGACTTACGTTTCTAATGGTATATACTTTATAGTATAATGCAGGGCTTAAAACCGTTTCCAAAATTATAGGTAATCGGCTCCAGTAGGAGCCGATATTTTTTTAAGAACCGGTTACCAGTTACCTTACACCACAGTAAAAAATTGATTACCAGTTACCGATTTTTAACGGTTTCCAAAATATTTAAATAACCGCTTACCAATTTTAAGCGGTTTAAATACCGCTTTTCACATCACATTTTTTCGTTTTTGTTATTAACTATGAATTATTTATAATGATGTGTTTACACTTTTCATTAAATTAGTGCCTTCGATAATTCAGCGCTGCTGTAACGCTTGGTCAGCAAAACTACGCTGCTTGTGATAGATAGCGTTTTTTAATTCATCACAACCTAGCAAACCAAACAGCGGTTCCATCATGTTAGAAACATACTGGTTAGATGCATCATAGAATTACTGATAACACTTTATTGATTTTGTTTGTAATCGAATAAACGAATCAATGAATAGCAAATAATAATAATAATAGCAGGTAATAGACAATAGTGTAATACTACGATAAGTAGTTAATAAATACTAAATCATATGATATATACTAAATACTTGTATATATATATATATATTATATACAATGAGTACTTTGTAGGTCATAAAATATAACCATGTGTCCATGTAGGCTGCATTACGGGAAACGGCCATAGGGAATTTCAGTAATATTAAGTAATCAGTACAGAATACAGATATAAATATATAATTTTTAATTTAAAATATAAAATATAATATATACCTATATATTATTTTATAATACGCATAAACAGTATACCATTACGGCATTACCCGTATGACATGTATGTATTTACTATTTTTTGTACAATTATATCATAAATAAAGAGATCTCTTTATACTGATAAAGAGAATATTTTTCTACTAAATAAAGTATAAAAACTATAAACTGAAATAAAAATAAATAATTGGTAATTGGAACAAAGTTTTTTTTTCCCCATTGAACTGCAGGTTACCGGGTATCGCTAAAATAACGATTTTCAGAAATGTCGATAGTTGGTTTTTGGGATATGAATTTATAAACTTTTGTTAATCGGTTACCGGTATCCGCTTTCCAAACTGCAGATGAATTAGATAACCGGTTTAGGGTTCGCAAAATTTACGGTTTTTAACGGTTTTCGTGAAAAACCGATAAACGGTTTTAAGCCCTGGTATAATGTCTAATACCTTTCATTAACTACTGTTTTTCTGATAGTGACATTTTATGTACTAAATATAAATTTTATAGGAACATTATTTCTTTTTTAAGTCAATAGTTACTTAAATTTAATGTAATTGTTTAAAAGTGCACTACATCCATATACGTTCTACCTGTCTTACAAACACATAAGACATAACATAGCAAAATAGTAATTTAATTTTACGCTCAGAAGATCACGTTTAGCTCTCTTAGTTTAAAAATTGACTTCATTAAAAAAATCACTTCTAAAAAAATGTATGTAGTTTGCCACTGTCAGAAACATAATTATTAATTACCATTAAACAATAAAAAAACAAGGCACCATTCCATTGTGTGAACTACCTAGTATGAGTATATGACCTAATACATTACCCATACTATTAAATGCCTATGGGAAATTCTGAAAAAGTGTTATGAAATTAGAGTAAATAAGAGTGCTTCTATTGTAACCAAGTCAACTCAAAGAGTAGTGGTGGTGATTATCATCCAAGTAAGCAAACTAAATTATACAATTTCTTTACTAACGTGGTGAAGGATGACTTCTAATATAAATTATGCAAGTCGCAATTTCTCAACTTAGGATATTATGTATGGATCTTGCATACATTAGTTGTATCTTATTAAAAAGCGTGTATTATAATAAGTCTTTGGGCCAGTATTACCATCTCCCGTTAAATTTAACCGACTCCTAACCGGCCAGTAATAAAATTGTTATTAGCCGGTTAAGCGTAATCGAAGCATACTGATGATTGTAATACTGGCTGACCCTTAAAGATCCTCATAATATTAATATTTGTATTTGATTTTGGTAGTTATGAGTATTCTTTAGAAATACATCTTAAGATATAAATTATCGAATTTATAAATAAATTAAGTTCAGATTATACACGTTAGAAATTATTAAGTAAAATTGGCTACAACATACTTCAAGTTCAGTAATCATTAATAATATCATTTATTAAACTATGTGTACAAAATAACAGCCTTATAAGTTATAAATTTATAATATTACAAAAATGTATTGAGAATGACTAAATTTAAATATTGTCTCGAAAAATTACATAACATCTTTTCAAATTTTATATTCGTGTTAAATACTATCATACATTTTAATTTAAAGAATAAAATATCACAAACATTATAACAATTAAAATTAAGCACTGTTTAGGAAAAAATAGTGCGTTGTCATACAGGTACGTGCATTTTATACACGTTTTTCTGCAAAATTTGTGAGTGCCTTGATTTCATGTGCCTGTCGAGGTCTCTCTTGCGCACCAGGATTTTCCCGCAACAATCGCACCTGCATGAACAAAACAAAAATTACAATTACAACATACATTTGGTTTGAAAAAATGTATATTTTAAAAACGTACTTATAAGGAGTGTCTCCTTCGGCGTGCAACCGCACGTGTTTGTTCAAATTGCTTGGGTCACCGAACGGTCGGTAACAATACTTGCATTTAAGCGGCTTGAAACCGGTGTGAGTTCTATATTGAGAACAAAAACGATTTCATTATTTTAAATCAAATCCCATAATTTCCTCGCACCTAATAATGGGTAAAACTTAATACAATTTTTATTGTCATAAATCATAATATTAATATATTCTTTGACAGTAAAATTATTATCTCGTGAAAATTAAACGTGAAAATCTACATGTTGATTCTGCAGAAGACGATTGCAGGATGTATTTAGAACTTTAATGGGGGGGGGGGGAGGAGGCAGCCGGCAGGGTTACTTTTATATTAATTATGATTTATGAGCATACTCAGGCTTAATTATAATTAATAAAATATATTAATGCAATATCTATATGACTAGGTAGGTATATCTAAGTTTCTAAAAAATTATTCGTTTTTCGGCGAGCAAACAATCGCTACATATATATTATCCTCGGGACTCGGGTATAGCCGTATAGGGGGTATCTATGAACCAAATTTTAGAACCATGAGTAAGGTAGACTTGGCAGTGCCGCCTGTGGATTGCTTACACACAAAAATAGTGTTTTATTAATATAGATAAGTTCAACTAGTTCAAACTTTCTATGGTAGGTTTAAGTATAGACTGTACCTGATGTGAATCTTGAGCCCGTACTTCCTGGAGTAGACTTTACCGCAGTATATGCACAGGTGTCCTTGGTCGGAGTGGCCGAGGTTACTGACGATAGTTTCCATCTCGGCACAACGCCCTGTCGAAGAACGACGTGTCGCTGCCGCCGATCACCTCTCGGAGCGGTCCGTCCTGCAGTGGCGTTCGATCGGACGATGACGAAGACGACGGCGGTGCGGGTGGCGGCGGCGGCTGAAGTGGCGATGTGGGCGCCGGACCGCCGCCACTGCTGCCCGAAGACTCGGGCGAGTAAGGCCGGAACGCCGAGTCGGCGGAGGCGGACGACAAGGGCGCCCGCGACTCGGCCGGCGTCAGGCTAAACCGGAACGACGCTTCGATCGTCCGGCCGCTCGCGCAGTGGTCGGCCGCCAGCCTGGACCAGAGTTTGGCACGCGGTCGTCTGCCGCAGTCCAGCGCCATGTGGATTTTCAGCGGGTTGGGCTTTTCGCACGTGTAACCGCACTTGTGGCAGACGTACTTTCTCTCGTCTGAAAAAAAAAAAATTGTATTTATTAATAGTATATGAACACGTTTAATAGGTAGGTATATACAAATAATATTTTTATTTAATATAATATTTTTGTAATGATTTACAAATGACAATAAATAATAGATTTATAATAGATAAAGGTATATGTTGTAAAAAATATAGTCATTAGTGCATAATATTACGCATATTTTGTGCCTATTATAGTTGTTTATTACCTACTAGAACTTTCGTTAGAAATCATTTCGTGCTTATCAAATTATGATGTTTAGGTATAATATGATCATTATAATATATATGATATACTTAAACAGGCATTTTTTTCAAATATATTTCCGTAATTACTTTTAACGGATATCAATTTCGGATATGAATTGTTGATTTTATTTAGGGTCCATATCAAATATAAGGTACGTAGCATATTATTTTAAAGTTTAGTAAAAGCGTAATGCCCCTGTTAGCCCCAGAGCAGTAGAACGGAGGTCCCCAAACATGTGGTACGTGAAAGGCCTCATGAAACATGGTAGGTAGGTACTAGTGATGGGCAGTGGGCACTATCGAATATCTATTCAAATGTTTTTAACATAACCGATTAGTAGTTTTTAATAAAAACTATCGAATAGTTCGGTGGACTATTCGAATAGCACTATCGAATAGTTAGGTGGACTATTAGTGATGGACACTATCGAATAGTTTACACTATCCAATATAGTATTTGATAGTTCGAATAATCATAAAAACTATTCGATATATTCGAATAGTGAACTACTATCGAATAGTTTGATAGTGACTATTCGATAGTTCCCATCACAAGACTAGGTACGGAAAATTAATTGTTTATTTTTTTTTGTTTATTGATTTTTTGTAGATTATTAATATTATTACTGTACGTTGTAATTAATTGTTATTCCAAATCACAGAACATATGGCAATAAATCGTAATTATTGTTGAAACACATTTCCAGTGGCGGATAAAAGATTTTTTTTTTTTTTGGGGGGGGGGGGGGTCATTATTTGTTCTATTTTCTAATAAAAAGGAATTTCAGTATACCTATAATATAACAGTCCCCTGAATCTGCCACTGCACAATTTTTAGAACTTTCAAATTATAATGAGGGTAGGTAATTTTTTTACTGCCTTTATATCTTTTGTTGATATAAACATTTTGAATATTTCTATCCAGTACTCTTAGTCATTACTCATTATAGTTACTAGTTAATACTTAGTGGAAATGTGGCATTTCGTGTATTAGATTGCAGTTTCGTAATAAATATGACTCAGGAGTGGTAAGTGGAAAACATTGTTTGGGAACCTCTGAACTACATAGAATTATAGTGAAATATTGTACAGGTTCGTTGACATCCCTTGAAGATCACCGCTTACGCGTATATGATCATATTATATGAACGGCTACTACCTATATTATACGATATGCCCCAAAAGTCCCTGAGTATCATCCAATAAAATGTTTCCATGGTAGGTAGGTAAACCAAATTATTTTAATGAAATTTTTTAATAGAGCATTGTTTTTTTACTTTCTTAAATAGAAATTTCCTGATTAAATTCTGTTGAATAAACATAATTTAAGTATATGGATTTACTACTAAGATATACTTTGAGTGATGTGGAACTTTTGGCCTTTGGGGACATAATATACTGTATACCTACAACTGTATAGGTACGAATGTACGATATACATAATATAAATGCAGTGTTGGGTAGTAACGTAATGGAAGTAACGCGTTACGTAATTTCATTAGAATTATATAATATAATATATTATCCTAGTAACGAAAATGTAATAGAAATTACTTTTGATAAGTAATTTCTATAAAATAACGCGTTACAGTTTCGAATTATTAAGTAGGTACCTATTGCCAAAAAAAAAAATATATGTATAATGCGGGTATTATTATGTTTACCAATCAATCTTATATGTTTATATATTTAATTTTAACTCGTTACAATTCAGTTTTCAATTGTTTTGACATTTGACATATTCAATTGCACGGAAAATCACGAGAAAAGTTATTATATTTAATTTGATTCCTCAAAATAAGTACCTTCGCAGAACGTTTCCTATGATATCTATTATAGCGTGGACTAATAAGTTATAAGTTATACGCTCCTATTAATTATACAGGTTTTATAAATAATTTAGTGTTGTACAAAAACTGCTCAATTTGAAAATACTTCTTAGTTATTACTATATTTATAATTTACATTAGAACATGACATTATATTTCTGATAATTAAATAAAATCGAAATATTTATACATAACACTGTTATAAATCATTATAGCCATTTCACATTTGGCATTTATAAGAAACGGTTTATTTTTATGATTGTAAGTTATAATTGTGTTCTATACATAGGCGCGAATAGGGGGGGGGCTTTAGGGGCTAAGCCCCTCCCCCCCAAAAAAAAAAATGTCCATAGCCCTCCCAAACATTTCCTACATTTTGCTTTAAGCTTATTCAATATTATCAAAATAAGGCCTTATTAGCCCTATTAGCCCTATTAGCCCCCTCAAATTTCGAACGCTATTTGCGCCTATGGTTCTATATGTATTATTGTTTTATTTTCACAAACATAATATTTAATAACACAAATACAAGATTGAGTGCTATTATTCCTTATCAGTCGATCAGTTAACACTACAGATAGGTATATATAGGTATAGGTTTATGTTGTCAGTTTGTGACACAAATACAAAACTATACGATACCATACTATACTTAACTATATAATGAATAATGATTAATTACTATTGATAAGTAGCTACAATTAATAAGTACTATTTTTTAATAGTCATAACACTCATAACTCATAAGTAATTACTATTGTAGTATTGTTATGTAAATATGTAGTAACTGTCCATCTTATTTTTTCTTCGTACACATTTGTAAAATTATACCTTTTTAGCATAGGTCATGTATTTTTATAAAAAGTTACATTATTGCATGTAGAATGATAATTACCAAGAAATTTGAAAAAAAAATTAGCATTATCATAGTCATTTCGAAATAATGAGTGTCTTACGTTAAACGGATGTATATAGGCATATACAAAATCAACGGTGGATCCAGGATTTAAAAATGGGGGTGGAGCAGTGAAAAATGCTGTGATAATATTTTGGGGAGTTATATTTTCTTATTCGCAGTAATTATACCTAATACATGCGCAATATTTTATAACTTTGGTGAGGTATGGTTTTTGTGTCGTTTTTAAAAACCTTCGAGCTCGTATATCATTTAGAATCAAAAGAATGTAATCTTCCCACTCCAATCCACTCTTTTTTTTTATAATAGTGATTAGGCAGCAGCAAACTTCAATTTTAAAGCAAAATCCGGTTTTGAGAAATTACCCAGAAATATAATTTTATCACGCACTCAGTTACTTACCTATATTTACTATTGAATTAATAAAACCCTACTCATGCCAATTTGGGGGGAGGGGGGTAATAGTACGTAACTTAACAATAATATGTTTGGCCGACTCGTCGATCACGCCATGTACCTAAATCATATAAATATAATAGACCCGCAGGCCATTGGACTTGCGGCTGCGCGTCATGTCACTCACCTCTTATGTTGACGGGCGTGAGAAACGGCACGTGCAGCATTAGTTGGAGATCGGGCGGGAACCACATCTTGAGCGGCTGTCCGGGCATCACGGCGGCGGTGGTGTGCAGCCTCACGGCGCCGGCGGCCAGGAGCGACAGCCGGCAGTTGTACGCGTGACAGTCGTCGGCCAGCGGCACGGACAGTATCCAACAGCTGCAGTCGGCCGCGGGACAGCGGCCACCGACCGCGCACACCAGTCGTCCCGCGTCGTCCACAGACACTGAGAGCGTCTGCGCAAGAAAATATGATGATAATAATATTATTGTCATTTTTAATAGTTATAAGTCTAAGATTATGATTATGAAATATTTCACAAGAAATTTTCACTTTGAAACATTTCAAACTTGGAACTTTCACCATTCCTGAAATATTGAAAAGTATATTTATTTAACTCTGTTTTTTGCATGTTTCACACAATTATCACTAGATGGACATATACTGATTTCATACCGGATCATGATATAAAGAATATATTATATATATATTTAAGATAGATAATTATTATGCAATTTGTATAATTAAGGTACTATACATATCTGTAAGAAATATTTATATAATATTTTTCTTTAACACGTAAGATGTAACTAACTAAGTGTTAACTGTACTTCCTGCTATAATTTTAAATTAAAATTTGTTTTTTTTATCTTTCATTAATTTGAAATTTTTCATGAAAGTTTCGTGAAATATTTCAAAAAAATAAATTTCACAACCAAGATTAACGTTGAGAGTTAAGACAAAAGCGTTTGGACAACTTGATACTAATGATTCTTCCATATAATGAGCACGTCATATTAGAACGTTATAAACATTGGTAATTGGTATCAAAAATAATTTAAGAAAATGGTTTCGTGGAAACACGAATATCGATAGTTTATAATGATATATCTAGAATTAATACATTTTTATTTTACTAAGTTGCAACACTTTTAAACTGTAATGTCTCCATAATATTGTCATCGTTCAAACTGTACGTAGGTAATGTACAAATCACTAAGCAAACATTTATTTATATTTTTTTAATCTTAGTATACCTTAAGTGCAGTGTGCGTGCGGGTTTTTCAACGTGTTCGTTCCCGCCGATAAATGTATTATTTAATTTTTAAAAATTATTAGTCTTAAATTTGTATAACTTTAGTAAGTATTTGAGTTTATATAAGAGGATAAACACGGCGGGACATTAAAAATGTTGAAGACTGATGGTTAAATTTAAACGGATCTCGAATATTATCCTGCCACCCCCCTGAAACGTTTATTCTGCAGCTAATGAATAATGCCCGCCACGGGTCTTGTACCACAGTTGTAGGTACCTACAGTGTAGACGAGGCGCTTACCGTTTTACTTCCGGTTGTCGCAGAAGACGCACCATCACTTCCTGGTGGTGACAAGTGCAGGCTTCCGCTGCAGAGCACATCTGCCACGTTGACGGATGTCGTACCGCAGTTGGCCGGCAAGTACGAGGTGGCTACGAAAGTCAGTTTGCCGTCCAAGGGCGGCTGATCTAGGTGTTGCATATGCAGTCTTGTATCGTCCCGGTGGTCACTATAAACGGCGAGCTTCTTTCCGATCATGGGTGTATTACTGTTATTATTGAAATGTTGTCGCGCGGAGGACCTGCTCGGCGGATGGTCGCTGGTCGGCAAGTGCAGTCGGTGCCACCACAACCTGTTCTCTACTGCATGTGGACCCTTTCGGCTCTGTATAGGGGGTGGAGCGATCACTGCCGAAAATGCCCTTCGGACCCACCCCCACCCCCTGCAGAGGGTGTGTAACACCTTGCGGCGCGCGAGAAGCGCCTTGACGTCATCGTATTATATATATATGGTATATTGTATTATATGCGATGACGTACGACACCAAATCAGTCGCGGTCGCAGCTGACCTCCTCCCCACACCACCCAGACATAATAATTTTGATTTTTTTGTCTACGCATGGCGTTTAATATATATACGTTTCGAATTATACGTCGTTTGCATGGTGGAGGTGGTAGTTATTGTGGTGGTGCAGTGGTGGTGGTGGTGGTAGTGGAGGTGGTGGCTCACGATGGTGGCGATGGTGGACCACTCGATCTACGCGATTCGTCAACCCTCGTTTCGGTGTGCATTGAAGGGGGAGAAATTGCCCGCAGAGGGCCCGACCCAGACCCGCACGAAACCAAATACATTATAATATTATAATTTCGATGTATGCATATTGCGTAAATTAATTATTATTTTTGTTATTGTTATAATATAAGAGAGACGTCCTTGGAAACTACTGAAATCATGTTAAAGGAATATTGATCCGGTTTTAACATTTTGTAGATTATTTTACAGACAAATTCCATAAGAGTCAATGGCTATCAATACTTTTATGAGCTCCTACCAACAGTGTTTGTAGCTCTCCTCGCTGTATATTAGGTAATCTCCTATTGAAATAAGTACGTAATATTTTAATAATATTATGTATATAAGATTCATGGTCACCTATTCTTTATTTGTATTAATTATTAAACATTTAGTGACGCATATTCTCATATCTACAAGCCCTTCGACCTCCCTCCGTCTATTTTCAAGTTGCGACACGTTTTCAGTTCCTGTTTTATTTAAAGAACAATATTGCTTGAACACGTTTAAATCAGTGTTTTACAATCGGTGGTCTATGATTCCTAAGACTTATTTCATATTTATATTTTTCTTTACCTATACTGAAATAAAAAAAAAAATCAATTTTGTGAAAAAAAGTATTGCTTGCGGACTTTACGTATAGGTACGTTAATTTTTTTCCGTAATGAGGTCATGTTCAAGGTTCAAGATTGGCAGTCAAATATACCGGTGGGCGCCGTTCGGTGGTTGACGGGTAGATAGGTAATAATAACTATATTTAATACTTATTAATGTTGCGAGCGATATTAATCAAAACTACCAACTGGCCCATCGCGTGGCTTGTGATTGCCACCAACTATGCAGGGGACCTATATTATTTTCATCATATATAATATCGAATTGAGTTTTGCAAAAACTTTTGAATACCTAGTCGGAATTGAATCCAACAAATATTTTTCAATTATTTGAGTTTGAGCCCTTCCAGCCTGAATCCTGATCCAAGAGGCAAGGGCACCACGTTGTGGAGATTGGTTGAGTAGACTCTTAAAAAAATATGTTTGCTTGAATTTATACTGTTTATATATAAAAATTAAAACAACCACAGCTTTCATTTTAAGTAATAACACAGTTACAAATAATTTGTCTGGTAAGCAATTTTTTGTCACACATCATTTTTATGATTGTGTTTATTGACATTTTCTAAGAACACATTATTAGAGGATAATTAAAAAAAAAAACACTTAATTACATTTTACAACCTCTAAGTCCAATATTGAACCCCGTCTTTTAACAATTTTTCGAATACAATAAATCGAAACATAATATAAACCTATATAAAATAAGAAAATTGTTTTTTTTCACTCGATATAGGTACAATACTACCCTTTACGATTTCGTCCTCGTGATAAATCTTTTTGCATACTGAGGTGCATACGAAATATTTGGCACATCTGTGGTCATTTTTAACGAATACCTATACACCACCGAGCAGTAAGTTGTTGAATACACTTTACGTTAAGTAATATTGACAATCGAACATTTATAGACCGTCCAAAGTTCAATGGACTCAATTAAAATATATTAAGATAATCGACTGGACTGAATTCAAACACTTAAAAGTAGCCTAGACTCAATTCAATGTTATCCCTTGTCCTTATTGTGTCAAAAAGTAGTGAAACACTGGTTTAAACCTATTCAAGTTTAGTCAGCTGGTCATCCATAAGCGCAAATAGTGTTTGATATTTGGGAGGTGGGGGCTAAAGCAATTCTAGGGAAAGCTAGGCACCCCCTCCAGCCGCCCCCTTCTTTGTGTCTATGTAGTATGTGGTCATCTATATTCTGTAGTATAGATGCGGGTTGTATAGGTTGGGTTCTGTACAACCCGCGGCAGTGACTTCAAATTGCTGCAACGTTCTTTCAATTATAAAAAATAATAATGCTGCAGAAATGGTTTCTACTTACCTTTATGGTATGTACGATAGATATTTGTTTTTTTCTTTTTACATACCTTTTATAGGTATGTAATATATTGTTATAGTTAATGTACCTATATAGGTACCCGATAGATCATTTTTTCCGTAAGAGTGTCTACCTATATTATAATAATGGAAATCTATAGTATTTTTAAGCTACAGCCTACAACAGTGTGCTGTAAATAAGCGTATATATATATTATATGTTGGCAATACAGAACACGCGTCGATAATAGATACAACCAATAACCATATAGGTAGGGAATATTATACCTAGGTAATTCAATATAGCGTCCCCACAGCCTGATCGGTTCATCCGGTCGTACGAGTTACGATGACGTTAGGGATCCTGTAGATAATCATACAGGTATAATGTATATATACAAAGGTGACTGGGCAAGTTGATGAAAATAATAAATTCAAGTTAAGTTAATAGCATACGTCACGATCGATAAGTTAAAAGTTAACAAATCATTAATTTAACTTGATAAGTTAAAAGTTAATGTGGAAAATAATATTAACTTAACTCAGTTAAAAAAAAAATCAATCTATTTTTTTAATTATTACCCATATGGATCACTAGTTAAGTTAAAAAGTTGAAAAAATATAACTTTTAACTTAACTTTCACTTATTAACTAGTTAATGCTAACCTCTGCTAATATAGGTACTTATATACCTATATAATAGGCTATAATATATAATATATTAATATGTGTATGATATACTATATACTCGTATAATGTAATATAATACGGTATTAATTACGCCGCGCATTGATGAATGTCCACGAGTGGTATTGAAAAAAAAAAATAAAATCGACAACAGGGAGAAGACCATCTGCACCGTCAATGGGTTTGTCTAGTCACATATATGTAGGGTATTCTAATATTATTTAATGCGTATATTATGTCATATTAAATCGGTCATCGACGTATATAGCACTCGACGGATCAAACACTATACAGCACACCCCGCCAGTGATTTCGGTGATCGACAAGTGTTCTGCGAGTCCGGCAAAGGTGTAAATCCTTTCACGTCCGACGGAACACGCCGTGGCCATTATGCATTTGTACACGACGCGCGTCCTCACCGCTATAAAATAGTGGGGGAGCAACAAAAAAAATGATAATAGAAAAATACGAAATTTAAAAATTTATAATGCGCGCGCCACATTTGAGTATATCATTGTTGTATATACGTATACAGAGCGACCCTACATGTACAAGAGCTCCTATATATACATTCGGTACAATAATATAATATGATGTGTATAGCGTAGGGGTCGCGGGCCCGTTTTTTTAAAATCCTTCAGGTTCGTCCCCACGCGCAGACTCGTCGCTTAATATATTATAATATAATGCCCGCAATTAGATTTCTATTGAACCGATTTCTGCGCGTATATACATATTAAAATATGTAAGTATATAATATATATGTATATACACAGACACGTGTGTGGTGACAACAACCGCGATCGGTTTAATATTATAATAGGTATAATGAAACCGATCGACTCCCCTAAGGCTGTTGAAAGCGGGTCGTTTTTTCGTGCATTTAGACCAATAAGCGGAAGAAAAATTCACCCAGTACAAAAGTCCGATTTTAATTTTGAAAACATATTTGAATTACTTATTCACTTTTCTAGGTCATGTAAGAAATGGATATGAATTTTCGATTTTTTTTTTTAGTAACATTAAAGTAAAGGTGAAATTTGAAAAAAAAATGTATATAATTAATTAGGTACTATACTAATTAAACATTAGAAAAAATCGAAAATCCATTTCCATTACCATAACCTAGAAAAGAGAATAAGGAATTCAAACATGTTTTCAAAATTAAAAACGGACTTATGGTACTGCGGGAGAATTTTTCTTCTACTTTTTGATACTTTCATGTTGAAACTTTTTTGATTGCAAAATGGAGTGACGTGTGATTGCGCATAATATGCACGTTACTTGATTGACAAGAATCATGGTCGTAGATTATCTTTAATTACATATAGAGTTCGGGGAGCTCACTCACACTAATGATCAGTCACTACACACACAGTCCCGCATAAATCACGATGGATAATCTATATCTATATCCAGTCCTGTAAAGAATACTTTTAAAAAGTACTTGAGTAAATACTCAAATACATTTTTTTAAGTATTTAAGATACTACTCAAATACTTTAATTGTAAAGTATTTCAAATACTACCCAAATACTTTGAATATTTTTATTTCTCCAATAATTTAAATATCACAATTTTTTAATTCTTTATTTTTAACATAACGTTTTTAGGAATTTGGGGGATAATAAAAAATGTGGAAAAGTCGATTTCAAGGACACTTGATGACCAATTCCAAATTCAATTCAAAATAAATTATTATTACTTCATTAGATCAGTATATTGGCATGTTTGTCAAATAACACTTTTAAAATCGTGTGTTAGACAAAGAGAAAAAATACCCGAGTAGAATCTCCTTAAGACGCAATCGGGATATTTATTTAGTTTTAATAACCATTAACTATTGAAAACAATACGTAAATACGTGAACTACTGAATTCACAATAGATTCAAACGCCGCACCAATGGATGAATAGGGAACAATGATTAAGGCTAAGTATAAACAGCAGTCTTCGCAGTGCATTACGACGATCGATCTGGTGAGTGACGTCCACACCATTCAAAATCAACACACGAAGCTCAAAATTATTACGATCTTTTTCAAAGTTCAATTTGTGTAATCTCAAATAGGTACATAGTTTTACAAGCATATCCTACTCAATACCTGAGTTCATCCGGTGATACTAAGGTTTGACTTGATTTTAATAACATCGTAATACCTACTTATCATATATTATATACAAATATTCTAACATCGTTTACGGACATTGTAGGTTTTCAATTTTTTTAGTTTTTTTTTCTATAAATATCAATAAAGTTTTATCTATTGGGCCAAAAAGTGTAAAAAATTAATACAAGGCTCCTGATCCATTGTTACAATAGCAGTTGAAAAATATTAAAAATACATAGGCACAATTTTTTTTTATAAGCATTTGAAGTTAAAATTTTGACAAAATTTATCAAATTTAAAAAAGAATAATTATTTTGTAGTTAAAAATTTATAAAATGTTCAACTTTTATATCTAAGGATTGAAAATTTTAAAAAATATTCCAAGTAAATATTTAATTCTGTTACCAAAAATTCTAAAAAATACATAAGCACAGTTTATTTTTATAGTCATTTTAAGCTCAAATTTGGATAAAATTACATATTAAAAAACCTAGAGTAACTATTTTAGTTGTTTTGTTGTGATTGTATAATATTATTCGTGGGTGCTTGAAACTTCTAAAGTATACTATTATATATCTATGATAGTACCACGGTTTGTTGTTGATGTATAACGCGTTACCTAATGGATATTGTGATATGATTAATTTGGAATTTATTATTGATACCTATTATAGGTCAATTTTTTTTTAATACTATAGATAAGTATACCTATAATAGGTATGTCTAATATCTAGACTGACAATCCGTCACCGCTCAGAATCGTTTTTCTTATACAGTGATATTATATCATTGAATTCAAATTTAATACTATCCATTATACAGCGACCCACTTGTAACCTACTGTACAGCAGAGCGACATCCACTTACCCACCTTTTTTTTATATTTATATTGTGTTAGATAAGCGATAACTAATCTTAATGTACTTTTGTAAAACCTAATGTATACCTACAGTATCTAATCTTAATTATTTTGGTAATCGATGGTCAGTAGAGAAGTATAACAGATTTTGTTTATGCCATTGTCTGTAATCACGGAGCGCACGGATAGACACGTTTATTTTTTCGGTATATATCTGTTTTGTTGCATTAAAAGTTCGTGAATTTTTCATTTAAATATCTACGCACGTGGAAGTTAATTATTTTTAAAAATTAATAAATCTTCACAATCCAATTTACCATCTTGGATTTCTACCAAGCCAAAATCAAAAAAACGTAAAATTGACAGCTTAGAAATTATAAGTTCTAACAATCACGAGGAAGTTGAAGGTCAGTGCAATAAATTAGACGTGGTTAAATCTGTTGGTATGCTTGATATTGGAAAATTTGTAAATGGTAGTGTTAGTGAGTTGAGTATCAAAGAACAATTATTATGCAACCCTTGGTGTCCTCCAAACGATAAGTTTCCTGTGAGTGCGGGAAAACGAAATTTGCGATTTCAACGTCATTGGATGGATCAGTATTCATGGTTAACCTACTCAGATCTGTTAAATGGCGTTTGTGCAAATACTGTGTAGTTTTTGTCAAATAAATTGTACCATAAAAAATCTGTAGAATCTGCTGAACACTTTTTATCTGTACAACGGGGCTTACAACCAAATATTGTTCAACAAATTGATGTAGGTTTAAAAAAACAGATTGAAGAAAATAAAAAAAAACTTCGTCCAATAGTTAATACTTTAATAATGATAATTCTATAAGAACAATTCATACTATTTGTAATTTTTTTAAATCATCAGCTCAGCGTACACAAATATTAAAACAAAATATTCTTAAGTATATACCAGGAACTAATAAAACTACGTTAATTTCAATGTGTGAAACGAGGTGGGTTGAAAACCATGATGCACTCCTAAGATTCATTGAAATTTATTGTCCAGTCTTATACACGTTGGAAAACCACCATAATAGTGACACTTCGTCTAAATCCCCAAAATTACTTAATACCATCATTAAAAGCGAGTTTGTTATTAGTTTAAACGTAGCAGGTGAATTATTTTCTCTGACTTTGCCTCTTTGCAAAGTTTTACAAAAAGTTAACTTTTTAGTTAAAATATGTCATGTTCTTGATTTAAATAATATTTTTTATAATTTCATATTTTATTGCATAATATAACATTTATACTCTAAGCCCCCCCCCCCTCCTGAAATATTTTTCTGGCTACGGCCTTGAAAACCATAATATAAATCTGTGTAATTATCAAAGAGATTACAACTTAGAATATAATAGCCTAACATTGTCCGATTGTCTCTCTCCTACACATTAATTAGGTTTACATAGGTATTTTATAACACGTAAAACAGCTATCAGTTATCACTCTTGGTCTATTCTATCATAATAATATTATGTCTACGCGAAAAGTAAATCGCGATCGTCATGTGCCAAGTGGCCGTTTTTCGTCAGGGCTACTTGCTCCAACTGCTTGCGAACCATCTACTAGCAATAACAATGATTAATGAGCACATAATACTTACAAAAGGTAATATAAATAGTACCGAATAAAAAAGAAAATATAATTAATATGGGTATAGGTGTTAATAATTATTACACAAGCTATAAAATAAATAAATAATAAAACTTATTGAAATGCGCGCCAATAGGTAACACTTGTCCTAAAAGTAGAAACAGTACTGAAAACAACACTCGGCCGAAAGAGTGCGATAGGATCGCTTCTCACTTGTCGGCTCTCCTATGACATACTAATATATTATAAATCTTAGATCGATTAGATCATATGCATTTTATTATGATAAAATATATTTATAGATCAAATGGATTAATCCATCTTGAATATAATCAACATTGACACGCGTTTATTCCCCCTTGCTCCCCCCATAGATCTTATAAGCGTGTGTATAAGATATGTGTTTGCCCCCCACACCAGTGTTTAGTTACCACTAATTGTAAATTACCACGAGCTTTATTATTATATATTATATATTGGCCATATTGTCACTCACTTGTTTAATATTATTATATTAGCTATTATTAATCTGCACTGGACTACCTACCACACCAACAACCACATCAGCTGCAAAGTACACGACCAATTTTCCAACATCTGAAATAGGTATTACGACCGTTGTATCTGCGTGTCATGTTCTGCATCTTGTCAACTAATAACTGTAACTTGTTAACGACCACTGTCCCGGCACAAGTAACGCTCCGTCAAGTTCACCATGATTCAAACCACGATTTCCACGGCTCAAAAAAAGTGTAATCTTCAATACATAAACTTAAATTACTATTGTCATTTATAAAAAGCTGACGTACCTGGTAACCGCTTTGTGGAACCGTGGTCAAGCCACGTCAACAGAATTCTGTTAATTATTACACATTAAAATCACTTTCATCCAAATTAATCTTTCCAATCCACCAACTATATCTCTTCGCTTAATACAAAACAACTAAAAATGAAAATAAATTCTACCCAAAATGTATTTTCATTACTTAGTTATTGCTTCTTTGTTTCATATTTTATACAAGTGTTTTCCAGGCTTTGTGAATCAAAATATGTTATTTCCAGGCTTATTATTATTGTTATTTGATTATTATAATCAGTTATTAATATAAGTTATAACATTATAACATACAGTTATATATTATCATTCATTTGTTTAATATTATTATATTAATTGTACCATGTTATATCTATTATTTTGTTATGTATTATGCCCAAAACCTGTCAAAAAGCCCTCAACTTGATTTAAATATTTATTATTGTTTTACGGAATGTTCAATATAAATTAACTTGATTACCTTAGATCAGTGGTTCTTATTTTCTCAACCTGTGTGCAACTAAAGTCCAAATACTTTATTTACCTACTAAAATTATAGTTAATATTATAATCATAGTCTCATTCCCAATTTAAGTATAGGTTTATAGTTTTATTGTTACTTTTTCAAAAATCCAATAGGTAATATTGTTTTATGTGCGGAGTGTGATGCTTTTTATGGATTTAAATTAGGGGGATGTCGTAAAAAAGGTACAAGAGTAGTGGGTGGTAGACACTATTAGAAAGAACTTAGTATTACACTAATTTAACTTATAGGTACTCTGTTCAAAATGAGATCGTACCTTGTCGATGACTATTTTCGTCCGTGATGGTCAGACGCTTCCTACCCAGAACCTTTCGAATGGAACGAAGCCACATGCACCCATGCGCGTAAGTTGGATCCCGAGGTACGACTTAATTTTGAACAGAGTCCCGGCTTTAGTCACTAGCTGTCCCGACAATGCTTTGCTATTAATAGATTTAATTATTATTATTTTTTACATTTCTATAATTAAATTGTTTGTACATTTTTATTTTAAGGCTTAATTTAGTTTTAAAAGTTTTTACTTTTTTACTTTCCAATCTTTAGCTTTTTTTAGCGATTGCCCATGAGAAAAGCACTATTTTTTGAGGTCGATGACAACCATCGTGAAAGTTTGTGCTTGTGATTTATTTATTGTAAGGGAAAACGATATCTTTACAGGAAACTGTAACCTTTTAAAATATATAGGCAAATCCGTGGATATAATCGGGATTCGCGGAATGTGAGTGAGTTGTCAGGTCGCGGGACCGGTGATGATTGTTGTGTATTACGCTTATTCTCTCGTAATTCGTTTATCAAAAGTCTGGTCCCTTTTCACATACTGGGAGGGCTTAAATTTCTCAATAGCATAATGGGAGTACCTACTTTTAATTTCAGTTCGTGGGGTGGCTAGATTGCAGGATTGAGGGAATTTAAAACTTCTTGCGGGTAATGCACTGTATCTTCGATGTTGCACACGGTGTCAATAGATTTGTAACATTTTAAATCACCGGGTACTTTTTCCATAATTATTTTTCCTATAATTATTTTGTTGAGATTGACATTTTTAAATTCGTAATATCTTTTGAATGGAAATATCCAATTTTAATAATTCAAAAAGTAATCTACAGAAGTAATCTACAGGTATTGAAATACGAAATGATTTATTTGGATTTTGGATAAAGATTAATACAAAGATGTGGATGGTCTGATTTTTTTCGGCATTTCTATCAACTTTTAAAATATAATAAAAGATGGGTAAATTATATAAACAGTCGGCTTTTACGACAATAAATGTACAGCAGTGCTTAAAATATAATTATATGTTACTTAGGTAGGTACCTACGCAATTTACTTGTTTTAGAAACCGAAAAATGCTGAGTGCGATTTACTGATAACAAATCGAAAAATTCCGGCGAAATTTACGATTGCAAGTTTATGCAGTAGATGATGTCATGTAATAACAATTAATATAACTAACTTAATAATATAGATACTATTATAATAAAAAATTATGATGGGTATGTCATATGAATAAGTATGAATAACTGTGAAACATGAAATCGTATGTTTTAAATTTAAATCCATTGGTACAACCCTATTTCAGCACGATTAATTGACGATATCTTTGATATCGTAAAGAATATAATATATATATTTATATTATAACCTAATAACCTATAAGAACTTACATAAAATAAAACTATATTATGATATACGTTGGTATATATTAGGTATATATTAGGTATAATACCTTTATAGGTACCTAAATAAATATATAATACTATAATATATGGTATTCATGTTGGATATATTATATTTTGTGCATTAAACAATTATACATATTTATATAATTACAACTGTTTTTCTAAATTAATGACGTGGAAAAATTGATATTTTTCTAACATTTGTTTTATTTATTTTTTTACTTTCACCGAAAGCCTGCCCTCCGCCGCGTATATCCGGTTTCCGGGCGTATATGAACCCTCTAGCCACCAAAGGATTTTAAATGCGTGTTCAGCAGCTGTAACAATCGCGTAAAAACTTTTGTCCGTGTTTAAATCCGTTCCGTAAACATTGGTTATGGTTAATCCTGGTTGGAGCACTTGAGCATTACAATTCGCCGCCAGCAACCCTTTCAGGTCTTTTAAACTACCCTGCCAGCAACTATTCTTCGCCGAAACCGTATATTCTATGTATTCTTATATACATTATTATTATTTTATACATATAGATCTTTATTGATGAATTCGGACGATGACATGTCCGCTTTACGATTCCATTTGTTAAGCGATCGAATTTTGTACATACATCCCTTCCTCGTCGACACCGTTTTTGGGTTAGGGGTTAATTGTTTCGAACTAAGACTTTCCATTCAACAATCAGTTTTTATTTTTTAGGGTATGGATTTGTGAAACGAATTATAAACTATATGTAATGAATACGAAATAATATAATCGTGGAATTATACAAGGTGCTAGTATATATTAAGTAAGTACCTATATATACAGTTGTAAATTTATAATTATTATTAATTATTAAAAGTACGACTTTATGTCACAATTCGAATACATAGGTAATTTTAAATATCAATTAATTTTCCTATTATAAATAATAAGGCAAACACAAAATGTTACGAATTACAATAATGACGATATCGTGTTGACACTATCGACTAAAAAAATAATGTTTTAAATTGTAATACAACAAATAAATGGTTTGGTATTGACATTTTTTATTTTTATACGATTTAAACTATAAAATGTGTATTTTTGTTAAAGAAAATCATTTAAAATACTTTCATTTTCAATCGTAATTATTAGAATATTATCATTAATTAATATACCAAAAATATATTAACAGTATAAAGAGAAAAATATAAAAAAAATGATTATACTGTATTTTTAAAAAAATTCTTTAGTTTATAGTACTTTATTACGATAACAGTTTTAGAGTTAATACTAGGATTTTATCTTAGTTTTGGTTGATTGATTTATTTATTTAAAATCAAACGTTTCCAACACGTTATTTATTGTCGGTCTTCGGAGCGAACGATTTCCGATGATATACCGGTATACAGTGTGACAATATACCTACCGTATACATGTTTTGTCTTCCGTTTACCGATATGTTTACCGACGTCTAACATAAGCGAATAGCTGGTAGCAAATGCCCTGTATTGGTACTATTTAGGTTCATCTGTTCCCGTGCGTGGAGTGATCGGGCTTTTCGATCATTTTTGATATAGTTTTACTTCACCGTTAAGTGATTTCGATTTTCGATGACGACAAAAATTAATAAGGGAGCCCTATAGTTATACGCACCGCTATCGTACGACCTCGTGCGTACAAACGGATACGAATAAAATCGCGTAAATCACATATTATATTATCATATATCATATACCCAATATGACTCTCCATGCCATCGCTCTTTTGGTCTATTGCAGACTCTAAACACACACACACACACACACACACACACACACACACACACACAAACATTATATAGAGAGATAATAATATCGCCACACTAGCATTTACTCATATTCAGAGCAAATATTAGGACACCTGGAACTGGAGTGAAAAAGTTCTGACGTTACACACTTATTATTACATTTTATAGTACGCTGTACCGCGTCCCGACAACAGCCCTTTTGTGTGCGTATAGTTGTTTTAGCACGCGATACAATATTGCAATCCAAGTGCTATTAGAGACCCATCGCACGATAAACAATACGCCGTCGGCCGTACATATTATATTTTGTGCTCCCCAATCGAAGCGCGTCCCTCATCACTATTATATAGACGACGAACGGCTGAATCAATATAATAGAGCGTAGTCGGTCGGAGCGATATATATGTATATTATATACATCGTATATTATTATTATTACTATTGTAAACTCGCATTGGTTTCCGGAAACAGGATTTCGTTTTCGATTCGGAATGCCGACGAAAATACGTCCCAGAAAACGATAATGGGAAGTGTTTGCATATTATTATACAAAATTATTATTGCGATATCGTCGTCCCCGCGGGTTCGTTTCACATTCATCGGTTTTTGGTGACTTTTCGCCTCGAAGAAAAATATAACCGCGTCACTGTCCCCACGTGTACTATGTACACATTATATGGGTGTACGGTGTACACTAAAAAAATACGAATGGCATACATTATAATATAATATTTTGCATATTATTATGCATAATATTAATAATATGTTTGATTGAAACGTGGTACGGCGGTATTGCAGTCCGGCGGCGCGGGATCCCTGGCCGGACCGCGAGATGCAGCTGCACGGTTATATCGTCGGTCGTATCAAACTTTTATTTAAATGCGATTTGCATTCATTCGAAATGTATATACAATATATATGAGTATAAAAAAAAATCCCCTTTTATATTTCGCGTATTATACATATTATACCGCAGCTCGATCCCACTTGTTATGCATTCGTGCATCTCACCCCTCGGACCTATAGGCCAAAAAAAAACCACCTGTACCTTTGTGTACGGATTACTCAATTAAAAGGTCTGAAAACACTTCCACCCCGACACGTGGGCGATAAGACCACTTGATAAGAATCGCATGGTTTTCAATCACTGTTGATGGTATTAATAATTATATAGTCGGCTACGACGATCATAAAGCGCATTCGACGAGACGAAAATCCATATTTTCATTTTTATCACATTTTCTGTTTAACAGAAATAAATAATATTTAAAAGAAAATATGTGCTGTATGACATTCTAATATCAATTTGTAATAATATATCAAACAGATTTTTCTTGTTGAAAAAATACAAATGTAAAATAAATCAGATCATTATTGATTTGACTAGGTACCTACCTACATCAATAGTTAAAATATTTGACAGCTTTAAATTTAAGAAATATTGTATTTCTAGAAAATATAAAATAACATATTTAGGTGCTAAATAGGTAGGTACCAGACACGGATCCAGAGCAAATATCTGGGGGGGGGGGGGCGGGCAACAATTTTTTTACAACACAAATACAATTATAATAAAATATTATACTGTACTAAAAATGTTGTCATATAGTAAGTATAGGTAATCAACGTGATTAATAAATTATTAACTATTTAATATATAAAGTAACAATGTGAAAAGAAGTTTAGATTTTGTTTATTTATTATTTAATGTATAATATTTATATTTATAAAAAAATATGTCTGGATCCGTCCCTGGTAGGTACCTATATTGTTTGTCCTAAGTTGTACACCAAATAATTTATTATTTCTTGTGAGTTTTATAATGCCGTTAAGAATGTTTTGTTGTACTTATAATATTGTGGTAGGTATGTCGTATATGATTACTTTTATTAATGCGGATCTGATGAATAAAATATCTAATACATATGGATACCTATTAATAGTATTAATACCTTAATTATTTATTTATATGATTATAATCGAGATTGATATTCAATTGGGAGAGTAAATTAGTAGATAATTATTGAAGACCTAAAAAATTGGCGTCGAATAAATAGTATGTACATACTACATATATTATAAAAAAGTGATTCGCCGCAAGCAGAATGCTTGTCCCACTTTTATCTTTTAATAATTCTGGTTTAAGAAACTTGTAATAGTAGACAGGTAGTATGTAAAAGTTATATTTTCAAATGCTTCGATTTTTTATACCATTCGACGAGTGTGGCAACATAAACTTATTTTTTTTCAAACAATAACTGCCTTTTTGAATGTAAATATTAAACACATATTTTTTTGAAAATATTGACGCGTATTTAATTGAAATTCAAACTAGTAGGTAATTTTTGAGTTATTAAACTCTTTGAAAGTACTAAGGATAACAATTAATAATTTTTAATAATGGTTTGACATAAAACAAAATATAGCTGGATGTAATATTTAGCTTAGTACTTATCATAGGTAGGTACTCCGATACTCTTAAAATTTTAGAATTATTTATTATTAAACAGGTACACATTATTAATATTAGATGGATAATATATCTTTTTAGTCTCTACTATAGACTTCTTATTTTTTAGAACACCAATATTAAGATTTAGTAACTCAGAAAGTAGGTATATACTTTTGAATTTGCATTGATGTAGTGTGTAGATACCTACATTAACATGTTTATAAAAACCATGTGTTTTACAATTTACAATGAAAATTGGTGATTCTCGTTCGAAAAAAAGAAGTTTGTATTGCCACAGGACGCAATTTAAATGGTATAAAATGATCATTAAGTACTTACCATTCATACCACAGAAATTAAATAAAAAATTGACAAATAATTTAATGTGTGCCTACATACTCAGAAAAATAAAGAATAAAAATTTGAATAAAAGCATCATATTAAAAGAAAAGTTTGGCAGTATGTCTGCAGTTTATTACAGTAAGTTCATATTATAGTATTATACAGCGTTTATGGTAATCAATATTTAAAACATTTACAAGTGTTTCTGCATTCAACAAGTAAACGGACCGACACGATTCCTAATATAATAATAATTATTACACGTACAGTGACTTCATAGGTCACGAGGATTAGACCATGGCACGTGGATGCACCACGGCGGTGCACGTGCCGCGCACAGAACACTCAAACACAACGCGTATACATTATACATGAAAGAGGAGACTTCATGATCACATAACATTAATATGCTACAATAATAGCCAATATCCGGAGTTTCAGAGTACGTAGATTTTAAAACACTCGACACTTGTAAGTTGTAAGTACTTAGTGTTAGATTCAAGGTGTGAATTTGTTTTTTTTTATTTCCATAGACCATAATATTACGAACGACGAACCTAATATTCTACACTTATTTGCTCACGAAGCGAATTACATTCAGACTCACGTATCTTATATTCTTATGCATAAAAACCGCCCGTGTCTTTTTACCAAGTACATTTTATATTAATTATGAATCGATAAGAGTATGTCGGCGGCTATTATTATTGTTTTCTTTGTCTGACCTACAAAATTTGCTATGTTGAATTTATATGGTTAGCAGAACAAACCCTGTCTTGTTACTCTTAATATTACAGTGAATAATTAACCTATTATCAATCTTTAAGTTAAGAACATTACCTTTGTCGCTAAGTCGAATATTACCACGTTTTACGATGATTTAATTTGTGTGCAAAGTATAAGCATTTTTAAATTATAATATTATTTTACACGCTCATAATTTGCGTACAAATTAAAAAATCGTAAAACAGCCAACTTAACGACACAGGTAATACTTAGCTTAAAGTTTGATAATTTATAGGTGAATTCACTATTTCACTCTAATACTACAATTACTACACTATATTAACAACATAATATAGAGTTGGTTCTGCTAAACGTGAATTTGATATGTTTCACGTGGGTTAGAGAGGGAAAATAAATAGTGCGCCCACATATTTCCCAATAATTTTAAGTAACGTCTGTCTGAACTCGGCAATTGTATCTCAGCAAAATTAAAATAACAATTTAAAAAAAAGTTAAAGATTTGCACATTGTATAATTCATAGAAATATTATAATAAAGTACGAATCAATTGTTATTATTCCGTGTAGGTTTTTTTTTATTGATTTTAAATTTAAACAATCTATTTAAGTACGTACTACCTTAAACAAATTAATATTCAAACAGGATTGAAATTCAATGCAAAAACTTTCACTCTGACTTCATACGTTCTGAAGGATCTATATCGCTATTACAAATTATACATCAAAACCAAAAACAGCTAAATAAACATTCGGTAATAAAAATATATAATAAAACTTATAAAATAATAATATAAAAATAATTCGCGATAAGTATTCATTCTGTAACCCACCATTTGCACCAATAATATTTTATACATTTAATGAGGAACGCGTTCTATTCTGAGCGGTGTTTTTGATCTAAATATCAAATTGTGTAGGTAAGTAATATCATAGACTTATAGTATATATGCAACTCTTTATTCATATTTTTATAATAATATATTATAATTGTTTAAATTTTAAACGGCGACAATGTGTAATATTGTAAAATTTAATTAAAAACCAAAAAACCGTATGTTCGTACACGCGTGACGGGTTCGTCGATAGAATAACAATATCATATTAGATAATCTTGATTTAGTGTAACATAATATAATATAATATATATGATATACCGTAATATATATAATAATATATCGCCGCCGAAGACAAACCAGCCGATGACCGGAACCCTTCCGGATTTTCCGGACCGTGCGCTAATAGGATATTGAACGGCGAGAGCGAGCTCGAGGGGGGAGGGTGATCGGATGGGGACGCGATTTCGGTCTGCGGCTAATAATACGAAACGTACGAAAAAAAAATAAAAACCATCCCCAGTGCGCCCAAAACGGTCGCGGACGCGTTACGTTCCACGCACGCACGCAGCCCACACTCTGACCACCCCTGCGGGGTTCGCGGGTCACAGTATGCATTTTGGGGGGGCGCGAGCGGGCTTTACGCGTACACACATCATATACGTATATTGTACGTGTGTGCGGTGCACGTATATTGTAGATGCGTATCGAATCGCGCGCGGAACGAAAGCTTTTGTGGCGGATTTTCACAATGCGAATTACGTACGGTTGCAGCACCTGTTCGCGGGCCGCCCCGTCATTACTCATTGCCCGTGTATATACAAGTCATATTAATAATATAATGCCGGTTCGGTTCTGATTGAAATTTCGTCGGCCGCATCTTTTCCAAAAAGGGTTGCGCGCGTGATACGCACACTCTCGGCGCGACGGTCGGTATTCACGTCATGCGTGAATGTGTGCGGCCAACATGGGCGCCAGGTTTTCCAATTTTCACGGGTTGCCCAACTATTTAACTCATAAGCGAAATAAAAATTTAAAAAATCGGGTAAGTGGATGGCGCTCTGGTGTACAGTAGGTTACAATAGTGGGTCACTTTAATGGAAGGTATTAAATTTGAATTCAATGATAATATAATATCATTGTATACACGAAAAATGATTATGAGCGAAGACGGTCAGTCATCAGTCTAGGATATTTTATATTTTATATTTTATATTTATATTGTTACTACTAATATTGTAAAATTACAAAAAAATAACCAAAATCATATTCTTTCTTGGATATTTCATATGTAATTTCGTCCAAATTTGAACTTAAAATAACTAAAAAAGACTATGTTTATGCATATTTTTAGATTTTTTGGTTACAAAATTAAGTGCTCACGCGGAACATTGTTTTAAATTTTCAATATCAGCTATAAAAGTAGAACATTTTAAACATTTTTAACTACAAAATCATTTTAAAATTAAAAATTTGATATATTTTGTAAAAATTTGAACTTTAAATACTAATAAAAAAAGTTGTGCCAGTGTATTTTTAATATTTTTAACTGTTATTGTAACAATAGATATAGCAGAAGCCTTGTATTAAAGTTTCACACTTATTGACCCAACAAAGAAATTTAAAATGTCCGTTAACAACTCAGAATCTAAATTATGTAATAAACATTTTTAAATACGTAGGTAGTAAAGATTTGATCATTGTAAAGTAAAACAAATGTAAACCATAATAATATAATAGTGTTTTAAATTTGAAAATTAAAATTACGACGATTTGGTTTGAACTATATTAACTATATTAACTATATTAACATTATTATTTATAGTACCATGAAGTGTTTGTTTAAGGAAGTCATAAAAACATAAAAACTAAAATACGAGAAAGCTGATTAACATTTTATTTGATATGACGTGGATTGTAGTTGCCCAATTCTCTCATATCTTAGATATTTAAAGGCATGCATTTTTGATTACGGCGAATAGCAGAAATATTAAACTCTTTGTTGAACTTTCTCACAACGTTGATTTCTATCATTAGAACTATAAAAATGTAATAATTATATTTTACATTAATTAGTTGTCATGACAATCATATTATACTTCAACGTTAAACAACAAACTTACCTATAATTGTAATCCCAAGTTTTAAAGGTATATAATAATATATATTATCATCTGAAGAACAGGTACGACCTTTAAACAAAAATCCAACGAAGGTTGCAATGGAAATCACAAAGAAATCTATATGCCATCGTAGCCACGACTTCACTTTATTTCCATCTGCGGGCTAAAAATAATATAAATATTTTAGAATTATTAATTTATTCTAAGCAATCTTATTCTCATATTATTTTTTAAATATAATCTAATGAACTACCTACTTAATAAGTAATAAAGATAATTTTTAGTATCTTAGTTTAATAAATTGTATTAAAAAAAGAACCGGGGATGTAACTTTGCTGTGTGATTGATTTTCAGATACTTATAATTATAATTTCATAGAAATAGGATATTAAATATTTGCAGCATTAGCTTTAAAAATAGACCAACGAAGGATTAAATCGCAACAATTTTTCTATGATAATCATCATCTTTTTTCATCTGCAGTCCCATAATACTATATTTTATGATAATATTATTATTGTAATCTATAATGTTATTCTCATAGGTAATAAGGAAATCGAATTTAAAACTATATCGAAAAAAAACCAGGGAACTCGCTTCGCTGTATGATAAATTTCGAGTGTACCTTATCGTTGGGTATGTCAAGCTAGGTACTTCATGAATGTGTGAACAATTTGAACGTCAATATAAACCATTCATAACAATCAAAAAACGAATGCAATTGAAGACATATCACAAGTAATGCCAGGTTATATTTCTAATTAATTTAAATTAATATTTAAATAATTAAAATTAAATTATGAATAATTTATTAATAATAAATAAAAGTATTTATTATTATATATTTGCGTAAATAAAAATACTTCTGCCATATAGATCAATAAGCCATGTAGGTAGTGTAACCATAGTGGGGGGGGGGGGGGGTTGGTGTTGTACCTGGAGTATAGGGGCCAGTCTTGTAAAGAATATTTTAATTTTGTATTCGGAATACGTATTCGAATAAATGAGAATTAAGGTATTCAGAATACGTATTGGAATAGTTCTTAAAAAATATATTCAGAATACTTTTTTCCATAACTAATTTTTGTCAGTTTTTGAGTGGTTGGTTATTAAAATGTATTAATTAATAATTAAAAATACATCGTAATCATAAGTTATTTGTAAATTATGACTACATATATGATATGGCTGATACGGGTCATATACGGGATACAACACATTGGTGTTTATAAAAATAATCATATCATAGGCCAATATTATATTTCGTTCAAATAATAAAATTAATGTTCATTATTTATAATGTGATTAGATATATTATATCTAATCACAAATTTAAAACTATTTTTCTGGATTTGAAAAAAGTATTTTTTTAATGAATAAAAAATACAAATAAAAGTATTAAGAATACATATTTGAATACTTCAAAAAAAAAGTATTTAAGATAGTATTCGAATACATTTATTCGAATACTTTACAAGACTGATAGGGGCCCGTTGAAATAAATTTGTAATTTCGTTTTGTATTAAATAATATTTTATGATATAAATATTATAAATTATGATCGTGTATAACACTCGTAGAACGCTTGGGATCGGTTGTAATTTATTGGAAGTTTTGTATGGGGCCCACAAAAAAATTATTATTTTACTTAAACATTTTAAACTTAAATTTTTAAACTGCTCTTATAACAACTTGTGAGAAACCTTGTATTCAATTTTCAAGTTTTTGACAAAGTGAAAAATTATTTATCGACAATAATTTAAAATAAAATCGAAAATTCCTCATGCCTATAAGCAGTGGCGTAATTTCAGTTTTTGAAAGGGGGGAAAAATTTTTGACCAGCCCAAACTGAAAAAAAAAGCTCGCTAACATTTACATTACATTACATTACAATATTGCATTTTTATCTCAATACAAATACCCTCCTATACATAATTGTATACCTACTAGTTAGTATCAAAGGTTAATATCATAAGCATACAGGTAAGTATGACCCATTTTTTTGAGAGATAACAATAACTAAATAATTAATACATATATGTAGAGGTTACTTAAATATATCACCTATTAGCTACTATATAAAGGCCCACATCCAGCCCAAACCCGGCCCGACAGAGGCCCGCTAATGACAAGGGGGGGGGGGAAATGCCCACCCTGCTCCCCAATCAAATGAAACCACTGCCTATAAGTAGCTTAAAAAGACTAACTTTGTTTTGAAAATGTTATCATGTATAGACTATGATAAAATAAACACTATTAATAAAAATTTCCTAGTATCTTTAATAGTTAAATCGTGACTACAGTGACCAAATGGTTACGCAAGGCCCTAATAGATAAAATGATGAAGTCAAGGTGACAAGGTATTCGTTTAATATTAAAAAATATGATTACTAAAAATTATATTATTTACTATATCTGTAGATCTTAAGCCATTGTTAACAAAAATCATTTTTATCAAAAACGCTATAAATAGGCAAATAAAAATAAAATTCATCCATTCTGTCGTGACCACCGATGTTTGTTTTTCAACTGAATGATACATTTCATACGTTTTTTTCCATTTATCTATAAGAATATAAAGCAAACATACAATATAATTTGTAGTCATTAGAAAAAATATACTTTTTACTATTTTTTAAAAGTTTTTAAATAGGTATTTGATTTCACATAATTTCATATAATAGAATATACATATTTCAAAATATTTCGTTATATAAAAACCAAATTTAAAATGAGCCCCTACATTATGATATATGATATATACAAATATTTATGATGCTCGTTTGTTATAATATAAGTTAGATATTACATCGAGAACACAATACTTTGAGCTGAAAAAGAATTTATTTTTATAATATTTAAGTGTTCAGTTATTGATTTGTAAATTACATTTTCAATTGGGGGCCTACTCGTGTGTCTTTGATAAGGGACAATATTTAGGCAATATCTAATGTCCCTGCCCATTGCATTGTTTTGTATTCAAGTCGTCATTCGTCAATGATGATTAGTTTAATAGTGTGAGTGTGATTGTATACGAGTGTTGTGCTATCTGTAGTTGTCGACTTATGTCTCAATCTCGGTGGCGGAAATTAGGATTGCGGAGCCATACTATTTTACATATATTTTTCAGGGTTATCACTTATCATCAAATATAATATATTTACTATACAACATGTAATATAATAATTAAAAACAATTTTAATCATGTCTTTTTTATGTCTTATGTTTTTTTTTTTATTTAAGTAAAATAATGCAGTAGAACAATGTAATAATAAATAATCTACATTATATATAAATGTGAAAATGAGAATCTTTGTCACTCTGGTTCTCGGGAACCACTCATCCGATAGTCGCGTTGTTTTTTTTTAATGATAAAGAGAAAGGCTTATAATTTTTTTAAACCCCAATAATAGGTTGCTAAAGAATAGGGCACACATGCATTTTTTTCAGCTCGTGGAAAACCAATATTATTTTTGTTTATTTATACATGGTTGCTATTGGTTACATTTTGCATTATTTACTATATTCTAATTTCATGATGGTAGAAATAATATGACATGTACATTTTTTTACAAATATATTTAAAACATACTTGGGCATGTTGGAGAAGACAGCTAGTATAATATAAATTAAGAATTAGTGTATAGCATTATAAAATCTCATACTGATAATTAAAAAAACTGCAATTATAATTTATTATAATAATAATCAACGTCCAATATTATTTTATGAAATATCATATCATAATAAACTTATTATATACATATATATTACATTCGAAGTGATAACCCTGGTGCGTAAAATAGTGTGGCTCCGCAAACGTAATTTCCGCCACCGGAATTGAGGCATTAGTTGGTACGTGTTATCTATGCACTATTGCTGCTTGCAATGTGCACACATGTCTAATTGTCAATGACACCGCCTACGAAAAATGAAAAGCGCTCAAAACAGGAAAATCTCCGGGAATAACTCTCACGCATTGTAGAGTGGTCTGATTTGATTAATTTTTTTTCACTACTGCCACGGTGATCGTAGATTAAATTTAATGTTATATTTATTTGATTAATACGTATATAGTTGTTTAGTCTGCATTAGACATTGATAAAAAATTTGTAACAGTATACTTTTATCTAGCTAAAGCTTTTGACACAGTGCACCACAACATACTAAATTGTCAAAACTAGATGGTAAAATGATATTAATGTCACACAAACCTGGAAAACAATCTATTCTTAAATATTGAAAAACGTTCACGTTTCCACATGAAATATTGACTTAATATAACCCATATTACATTGCACTCGAGCGACTGTCGTAGTATTAACTCATATGCATGTGAAAATAAATTAAACATCAGCACATCCGTAAAATACTAAGGATAGAAATGAGCAGAAATCAATAAATGGACAGAACATAATATAAATCTCCTAGTAACCAAATTGTGTAATACTTATCTATACCTTTAACCATCTGAAATGCATACTAAACCTTTCCCAATCTAAAAGTTAAAATGGCCTTAGTTGAATCACTGTTAATCAACAGAATAATTACCTGGAGAAGTGCATGCAATTCAAACTTTAAACAACATATTAAGAAGTACTTATATTAAATAAAAATAGATACTTTCATAATATAAACTTATACTCAGAGTTCAAGGCACAAACAATAAAAAATTCTTCTTTAAAACAACAGTTATCTTTTCAATTAAAAACAATTTAAATAAACCATTAAAACATAATAATTTAATACTCAATATAAATTGAATAATGCCATTGTCCCCAAAACTCGCAAAACCACCGCTCAAACTTCTTTTTCTTTTGTTGGGCCGTACATATTTAATAAACTTCCCCTAGAATTACATCATCTAAATTTTAAAGACTTTAACTTACACCGATCAAACTGGCTACTTCAGCAAGCAGCATACTGTATGTACATATTATCTAAAAACTCCGTCATATTACTATGTTAGCTTTTTATATCCTACTGTTAAATCATTAATTAAAACGGTATTTTATTTTATAATATTTTCGCCTAATAGAAACGGCATTTATTTCTACAATACCTATGTATCATAAATAGTAATTAAGTTAGTTATAAGATCTCATGAGCCCCCACACGAAACTGTTCAGTGGGGCTCATTATATTTTTGAAAGAATAAAAAAAAAAATTAAAAAAATATGTAAAAAGAGTTAATTTTTAAAAATTGGATAAAAATATTATTGGTTATAAATAGATTTTGTAGCATTTGCATTTTCTTTCATAGTACTATAGGACATAGCTAATCAAAAACAAAATTCAATTCATTCATCACAGAGTTCAAATATGCAATTTTGATTCTGCTTTTTTGCATTTTCTTATGATATTCATAAATAAACGCTTTTTTGGTACTTTTTGTCAGTTTATTAGCTTTTTAATTAGTTTTTGTTAATTATACGCATATTTAACATTTTTAGAACATTTACGTACATATTTATCTAAATTATTATTTATTAATTTATTTTAATTGTATTATTATACATATTTATTTCGTGATTTCGTAGTGAAATATTATCGCCTTATCGGAAAATATTTCTGAAAATAGATTCTTAGAATTTGTCAAAGTGATTACCGAGTGGGGAGTAGTGGTTACGTAATACGTTGACATTTATCGACATTTAATAGAACAATTTTTAATTAATTGTTTTCAATATTTATAAATTGTGCTTAGTTGTTCTAAGAATTACTTGGTGTGAACATATAAAAATGTGTTTAATAAATTATTTTTTGATATTAAAAATATTTTTCAGCTAAACTTAAAAATGTTCAAGTCTTTTTTAGTTGCATTTTATTGGTTAAAATAGTTTTTTTTGTAGCATTATTGGCATTTTTTTAATTCCTTTATTGTAGGTTTTTTAGTGCTTTATTTTCCTAGCCCTAGACTTATAAATTAGTGATCATGAGTAATTTAATACTGTTGTTATTGATTGGTTTGTAATATTATAAAATTATGTAGAAAACAATTTTTGTTTATTTAAAAATTGTGGTTATAATCTAGAAATCACTGTTAATGTTATAATAATAATATTACAAAAAGCCACATAACATCCTTGTACGTTAATTTTTTGTTTTTAAATAATACAAAAATATAGGGTAGCTATAATTATATAATCTGCGAAGAAAATTATAAACTTTTTATTATTCAAATATGATTTAATAATAAAAAATAAAATACCATGGGAGGATCTTATAATATCTAATTGTTCAATGATTACGACGATCACACTTAATTATTATAGAGCCGCGTGAAATTGCAAACCCTGAACGGTTCGAAATCGATTTTATTATTTTATTAAAACAACTTGAGTATGCGAGTTATTTAAGTGTAAATAAATGTATTTTATACATACCATGTTTGCAATAAGGGTAACCAATTATAGTTACCAACGGTAATAGGTACATTACTAATATAACCGTTATAAAATAAAGACATATCTGAAAAAAATCATTTTCACATATTTTTATAAATTTGAAAATGTAGGTACATAAAATTATATTTAAACACAAATTTGCCGTGTATTCTGTGTATAATATATATATATAGAAAAAGGGAGAGAGACACACAGATACAGGTAATTCGCTATATTCAATGTATGGAATATGTGTGCAGAGGGATAGAGAGAACAAGTGTAGCGTGCGGACATTACGAACAATATTATTATAGCTTTTCTACATACCTTGTTTATAATGCCAATCAACCTACATCGATTCCACAGGACCGTTAATGTTTCGTCAGACACCATCGGACCTTGCGTCGGTTGCACGTATAGGTGTTTTACGTATGCGTTGAGTATACATTCAATTTTTTTTTCGTTTGTAATAGAAATTTCGTCACAATCTGTAAGAACTTAAATTCCCTTAATGTATGTATATTGTAATATAATATGTACCTTCAATCCAGTGTATTTACTACAAAGGTCTATGAACGGAATAAATCTATTTCAACTTATAACCGCAACACGTATAGTCGCAATTGATCCGTAGCTATGAGACTGTAGTAGGTACATACTGCGTATGCCCTGTGGTCGCGTGGATACCCGTTCACTATAAGCGTAGTTTATTATAAAGTGACGCTGAACCAGCACCTCGGATGACGCGTTAAATACTTAAATGTTATGGTGGTAGGAATGGCAGGCTGATAACTACAACTGTAGGTACCTAATATGGTAATACATCTATTCTACTCGGCACTCGAAACCAAATTTATAACAACATTTTAGATTTAAAACATTAATTTATCAACAATGATTAATAGCAGTGTATACAGCTTGTAGATGTTATGTTTGCTCACTAGTTATAGATAAGGTATACAATATAATTACCTATTTGAATTGTTGCATACTGTTCTTTGTTAATTTTAATTTTAATATTTACATTTGTAGTAAATGTGAATAAAGTACAAATATTTTTAAAAATGAAGGGGGATAACTAACATGCTTGGTAAATCCAACGTGTATATTATAATAAGTACCTATATTATATTATGTATAATAATAGAAATATATTATACCTATATATTATTATATTCATTTTTATTTTTTAGTATAGCTGAATTACCCGGCGTTTCCAGGAAAATAATTCTGATTGACCAACTTCTTTTGGGTGTAACACGCTATAGAAGCAATGTATTTTTAAGTGTAAATTACCTATATTATATTTTAATGTATAGCACTATAGCCATCTCGACCGCCGTTGTCCATTCGATTCGTAGCAGTATATTATCAGGTAGGCAATCTACCTGCAGTAGATCACGGACCTCGTGTGGTTTGTACAATGTACGCAAGTGTATCATTTAACTCTCATATAATTTAAAAGTATCAAAGTTATACCAAGTTTGTGGTTTTTACTTAATTCAACCAACGGCAGATTAATTCAATCAATTAATACAAAACCTTAACCTAACCTAACCGTACTAAAATATAATGAATAAAAAAAAACGAATATTCGTATGTACCTACAATAGATAAAGAAGGAAAATGAAAAAGAAAATAAGAAAAAATTGTCAAATGAATGCAAAAAAGTGGTCCATCGAACCCGTGGTTCGAACTTGAAACATTTTGTACTAAAATACATAGAAGTGCATTGCGCTAACAGGCTTTAAAAATAATAATAATTATCAAAACTAATAGCAACCATTACAAACAAAAATGTTCATCGTAAATATCGAAATCCCTGTTTGAGCACACCCCCAAGTTGGACCTCTAATTTACCCTTTTTAAGTTAACCTATCTTTTTCCCAGAGGTCTAATTTATCTCTGCACCAAATTTCATCGCAATCGGCCCAGCCGTTTAGAAATACATAAATGACAGATAGACAAGCAAACAATCGTTTTAGATTCTGAGCTAGTGGGTTTACAATGATGTTTTTTTTCGTTTTTATCCTGTAAACAAATTGTCTACCAGCAGGAGTGCTTCGATTTCAACATACATATAGTATCTTATATTTTGGTAAATTGGATCAAGATGGTACTTTAGAGAGGAAATTTTTCGATTTTCTCATTAGTTTTTTAACACCACGGGAAGAACCACCAAAATACCTAATTGTTAAGCTATTTTTTTTCTAACGCTTTGTTCATCAGTCATCACTATAGAAACTAATAAAATTTAAAAATATAACCGCTAAAAAATGTATGAATTTATATTTAAATATTTTATTTAATTTACTATTGAACATATAAACATAACTTATGAATCTAATTTCAAATTATATAATATTATTTATTAAACATACTAATTTATAAATACAAAAAGTACCTATACATGGCTAAATATTATACAAATCAACATAATATAGCATCTAAATATAGGCACCTACATCATAGGTATCTAAGTACATTCTTTACCGTACACACGCGTGGCTCCGCGGAGCTGGTGACTTGTATACGGGCGTGTGTGGGAGTGATATTTGTTTTACAGTCGTCAGTCACGAATGAACGATAATATAATACCATACTATATTAAAATATATGTTTGATACGTGTCCCAATATTATGCCGCATAAGATAAATAAATAATAATTGTTTTCCTGTTCCAACACGAGATTTTCGTTATCAGCTCTTATCGTTAATATATTATTTTCTAGTTAACTCATTCCGACGTGTGACATCGAGTAGGATATACCTAAGTTATTTTCTTAAAAACGTATGATGTAGGGTGTTGACCATTGTGTATGGCATTCCAGTATAACGAAAAAATAGAATGTTATAACTGACGGTTGCAGACTGTGGAGTAATGGTACGATTTTTCCCATGAAAGTTCCACAAATATGTTTGTTCGGTTTAAGTAAAAAAAATATGGTTACCTTATTAGCGTACAATACAACACATAAATATGTTTATGTACATGATTTAGTTACGATTTTTAAAACTACAGAAACAAGATGGTTCTGCAGGTTCCGGTAAATACAGGTATTTAAAGGTATATTATTTTTTTGATGATAATATGTCAATGACTAACGAATGAGCAAATTACAATTTGTATAACCAATTATATATTAATATATTGAAAATGTCTCATAATAAATTATCGTTTTCTAGAACTGTTATAGATAATAGAAATTGAAAATTATAAATCCACGTATACATTTACAACAAAATTCAATGAGCCAAATATTACCTTAACAAATAAAATAGCTAAGATAATTAACTACGCAACTACGCAAGTAACACTCCCCATAACAGAATTATGAAAACTATTAATGAATTAAAAAATTGATCTGTTCTTTTTACCAAACTTTAACTCATTTAAGAATTATTGTAAATTTATTCTTATAGCTATAATTATTAATTATTGTATATTTTTCCCTGTATTATTTAAATTGTTCTAACGAACGATTGTTATTATTATTGTATGTAATTGCTACGCCCGTTTAATCTAAAATAAATAAATAAATAAAACTCGCTTTTTAAATTATGATAGTATATAACACAGCCATGAAGTCTGATTTTTAAACCAGATTTGGACACTGTAAAATAATATTTTTCCGAAAATTATTTACCGTCTACATTTTTATCAAAAGGATAACATTCTAACCTAACCGTACCAAAATTATTACAATATCGCCAACGTAGACGAGATGCTATAACAGATAAAATTATCTATAAAATATAACCGTGTGTCAGTCATTATTCTAAATAGTAAATGTATTCAATTTCAGAGCGAGTTAATTTAAAAAGAATTTAATTTTTTTTAAAGATCATATTCTTATATTTTAATTTTATAATAATAATGGTTATCTGATTTTTGGATTAATTGTGACATTTCTTGAAGAGACGTCTAAAGTCATAATATGGGCCTGTGGCGCATTGCCCGTCATGCCACCCTATCGGAACGCCACCGGGTTCCGTTACAGAAACGATTATACCTAAAGATTCTTTATAATCGTGGTTACAGCTTATCATATTTTGCAAATCATCAATAATTTATCATTATTATCAATTTTGTTTTTCAAGATATTTAACTAGTATAAATTGTTATTAATAGTAGAGTATGAGTATCAATATTATTTTTAAGCTTTCAATTTTCGATGATTTGATCATGTAGTGTTGTGTTTCTCTTAGTTAGAGAACATAATTAAAACTTATAACACAAATAACTTTTATTGTATAAATTAATTAATTACATTTATTAAAATTAACATGATGACTTGACAATGTGTGTTCTTACACTTATATAAAACAAGACATAGGTTAGGTACAAACTCTTACAATAGTAGGTTGTCCAATCATGGAACAGAAACACTACACGTAGTATACCTACTATATAGTACTATGCATATGATTTAAGTAGCAATGTATAATAATTACGATACAACTCGCCGGGTGGGCCAAGCTTGAATCCATTATCTCCACACTTTCATCAAATTCACTTGCTGGTTATCCAATGCGCCGCCTGAAACGTCTATAGTGCACATGTTTGCTTCAGTGTAAACACAAGACATAAATTAAGAAAAATAAATCTCGTAGAGTTTTATCAATGGAATAATGCATCCCCCTCATGCAAATATCGAATGAAATGTACCTAATGATTAAATATCATTAATCATTATCTATTGTGCGTTATAGAGATGATAGTGAAAAATAATCGGTTTCCATGGCCACAGAGATAATATCATAATTTTGAAATATTTATATATTTTTCATATTCATAAGTTTTTCCACGTTATGCGAATTATTATATATTTTAGTGCGCGGGGACGAATTGCCAATGTTCTCGGAAACACAGCTGACGGTGGTCTGATACATAATAATATAAATATTTATATAAAATGAATGTGTAGGTACATAGGAAGTGCTGAAATAATTGGAACCACATTATGCACACATAGGTTATATATTTTGTACGGTGTAATCATAATAATATTATTATATTATTATTACACAATATTATGCGATTTAGGATATTGGCTTAAATATTTGTCATACTGTAATGCGTAGTTAAGACAACATACCTAGTGGTTTCAGTTAATATTAATACAACAAGAGATTTTGAATATTTAAAAACAATTTTTTCATCGCTGAGATTCCAAAAACGTTTTCTACAGATAAAATAAGCAGGTATTTTTTAAGTACTATACATAATATCAATCATAAATTTGTGAAAAAGTTAATATTTATTTCTATACATTCTAGAACGATAATTAAAACGGTGCATTTTGGACGCTGCGGAATAGTAAAAAGTAACTAAAGAAACAGAAAAATTTAGGACATTTGAGGTGTAATCAATATCGAATATTTCAAGAAAACAAACCAAAATGAATTGAAAGTCTAAAAAATTGGTAAGTAAATATCTTGAAAGCTGACCCGATTGATAGTACAAATGCCAAATATTAAAAAAAATCGGGTACTCGACAAATATTCGAAAAAAGAGTCGAGTACTGGAGTTTGCTTGAGTATTTTAAATTGTACTAGAAATAGATTTTCCAATATTTTTAAATTTTCTTTCATACAAACTTGTTCTGACAATAACTAACGTGAACAAAATTGAAACTATCAAATATCACCTTCCTGGTGTTCTTATCGAAAGTATTTGTGTTTTTTCTGTTATTTATAGTTTTAATATAGCCTGGTATCGAGTACTAACTCGTTTCACTAATTTTAAATTTAAAAATTAAAAATACTATAAATAGTCTTGAATCGATAGTACTCGATTCAAGTCGAGTATTCGTAATTACAGGTCTAAAAAAAATTTCTGCAAATTCAACTTTAGTACCTACACGTAGTGGTGACGGATTCGGAGTGCTAGATATTACCATTAAAATGTACAATATTGTAAATAATATTATATTATTTTGTATAATACATTGTAAAGTTCTAATTATTATTATATTGCTACAGCCCTATAATATGTAATACGTAAGTGTTTTGCCTTTTTTTTTTTATCATGATTGCGTAATTATATGATCATTGCTCACACATCATTGTAATAAGTAAACTTAAATATAATAAATATATAATAAATAATAATGTGATAATTATATAAAAACATGTGCCCAATTTTGGTCCTGACTGACGACTATTTCTGCACGCTGGACGATAAAGGTACGCCACGCACTCACTTTCGCTCTTAAATTTTCGCCCGTCTTGCCGCTTAACGATTCTATGATTCAAATGTTGTAATAAAGCTGTACTGTTCAGTTTCCTTCTACCAAATATACTTATGTACACTTAGGAAAACATTCAGTTGTACTTTCTATTTGACATCCATTAAGAATTATATCTGCTGTGCATCAATTGAGACAATCGGCATAACATTGATCATATCCTTCGGGGCATGTCGATAAATTGTCATCGTTTTTGACAGTTTGAATAACAATAACATTAATAATTGCGATTATTAAAGACAAAGTATAAACTGGTACATTTAAAGAAACTAATTGTAAATTTTATTATTTAAGTCAGTAACAGAAAAATGTAATTAAAGAAGAAATTATACTAGTAGTTAACACTAACTAAAGAAAATATATTTAGGGGTGGAATTGAGCGTGTCGGGAAATAACCACAAGGAAATACAAAACAGAATAAACGCAGCTAACAAGTGCTTTTTTGGGTTAAAAACAATATTAAAATCTAAACTAGTCTCAATCAGATCTAAACTAACTCTATACAAAGTAATGATACGCCCGATAGCGATATATGCATACACGCATGCGTGTGAAACCTGGGCTACAACCAAAACAGACGAACAAAACCTAGCAAGATTTCAGAGAAAGGTGTTACGACAGATTTTTGGCCCCAGAAGAAATCAAAACACGGGAGAATATGAGCGAAGAAAGAACAAAGAGGTAATAAGCATGTCAGAAGACTCAGATATAATAGCTACTATGAAAAGCAAAAGGATAAGCTGGGCAGGGCATGTATGGCGAGGTCGAGAACAGGTAACCGGTGAGGTCACCTGCTGGAAGCCAAAAAGCAAAAGACCACTCGGCCGCCCAAGACAAAGATGGTTAGACAGGGTAAATAAGGACTTGGAGATGCTGGGAATCCTGAACGGCGAAGAACTAACCACGGATAAAGATAGATGGAGGGAAGTGGTGGTTGCGGCGAAGGACCTGAATGGTCTATATTAAGCCAAAAAAAAGAAAAAAAAGAAAATATTCAGTAAATAAATCTTTTATAGAGCTGACCTTTTGCAACTTATAACACAAGTTACCTACAATACTCGTCCTTCATTACGCGTTTTTTACCATAATATATTAATAATCGGACGTACATTAATTATAACTTGGACTGAACTTATAAATGTGCCATCAAGATTACATATTCTTATTATAATTGTATTTGTTTTTACACGAAAACGTTTCAGAATAATGATTAAAATAAAATAATCTTGTTTTCAGCAAAGATTTCAGACATTTGACATTTGCCAAATTATTGTGTGTATATGTGTGTAATATAATATATTACAATAGCTTTAGCCGAAAAGTACTTCGATTCTTCTCATGCTGCGCTCAGTATTAATTATTGTATACTTTGCACTTGTATTACATATGTTTGTATACAACTGTTTCTGGTACAATTGAAAGAAAAGATAAATTAAACGTAGAAATCAATAATACATTTCATAACATTGTAAACTCGACACAAAATGATAAGATGTATAATATGTAGATTTTTAGAAAAATAAAAACGAATTTGCACAAAAGCAAAAAACTTGTTTATTTTTACAATATACAACAAATTATGACTAATACATTTTCAGTTTTTTAGTATAAATACGACAGTTTGTATCCATATGCCGCATTCGCGTATCAGTAACAATGGAAATTTCAGACATTGAAAAGGTAGATGCATGGGTAATAGTTATTGTGCCTAGGTTCTGTGTTGAACCTACAGTTGAAGCCGTAGAAAAATATCCGTATTTGTACCAGAAAAGATATAACAGAAAGCTTGGTCAACAGTGGCAGAGAAATTAAAGTAGCAGGTAATAATATTTATTATTAATTTATTTATTCTAAAAATTTAAGCATTTAACTTTGATATTTATTTTATTTCCAACACATTAATTACAGGTACTTAGGTATATGTTATTAATTTCAACCAACCGTTCCAACCTCTAACCTAACCAACCTAACCTAACCTCTCCCCTACAAATAAAAAAACAGCTAACGGCCATAGTTGCCGGGACTAAGCTAGTAAGCTAGATAATAATAAAAAAAAATATATAGTAGCATAATATAAAAATAATAATAATCTTCGCAGATAATATTATAATATATCAATGAAAATTCGGTACCTATTTGGATAAATAAACAGGTCCCGAATTCTGGCCGTAAAATATAATGAATGTATGAACTCGCTGGCTAGTAATAAACGACGTAGTCTGGGAGATTTTCGAATAATTTTCGTAACAGTGTCGGAATATATACACATTTAATTCATTTGAGATATATTGTACAGACGTCGAAAAAAACAATATATATACAATTGCTGTAATATAAGTTGAGCCAGGATCGACGAAAACGAAGTTACTGTAATATATACGGTGAGTAATCGTAGAAATTATTATTGGTCACCTACCATATTATATAATGAACTGCACTCACGACGATTATACATTTGAGTTTCGTCAATTTCGATTGTGGTCGAGACTGTTGTCAAAAATCTACATCGTTGGCCGTTGGCAAATAATTGCGTCGTCCAGCGGTGACTTACCTGCACTGTCCGTACGCATCCCGCCGTCCGACTACCCGACTACCCGAGTGTATCAAAAGACATGTGATATACATAAATAAATAAATAAAAATAAATAAAATATGCCTTTTTTGCCTTTTTTCTAACACTCCGACATTGTGAGATACCATTGTGCGTACCTGTGTTGTGCAGCGCGAACGCAGTCTGCAGGATGTGTGTGGCCGGCACAATTTTAACGCAACGCGGGTGCGCTCCCAAAACGCGTTTTTTTAAGACGTCCGTCATGCACTCGTGCGTTTTCCGCGGATGTTGTCAGTATTATCACTTTTTTGCTCTACCGGCCATTTTTTTTTTTATTGTTGTGTTTCCGAGTACCTACTGACGAGTCGTCGTCGTCATCGCACTCTTAGATTCTGAGCGGAGCAATGAGTGTATTGATTTTACCATGATGTGTGTGTCATCAGCTTTTAAAACAGTAAAAGTACTTGGATTTTCTTCAACAGTATCTACTCTGATAGGAAAGTGAATCTAGTTGGTACTTGATAGGAGGGGAGGGGGTCAAAAGGGTTTCCAGTAGTTTTCAAAAGCGCCGTAAAAAAACAAAAGAAAAATTAAAGAAAAACGGGAATTTTTACGCAAAATCAATTTTTGACTAAATCGATTTTGGTTTTTGGTGTAACTCTAAAAAAAATTTAAAAAGAAATTTTGACTGAATGTTTATATTAGCATTTTCTATACACCATGTCATTTTCAAAATATTTTGAGCTGTTTAGGGACATTTTCAGTTTCCAATTTTTTTAGTTTTTTATTCTATAAATATCAATAAAATTTTATTTGTTGGGTAAAAAAGCTTGAAAATTTAATAGAAAGTTTCTATTATATTGTTTCAAAGGCAGATGAAAAATATTAAAAATCCTTAGACACAATTTTTTTTTAAGCATTTAAAGTTCAAATATTGACGAAATAAGTAAAATTCATGAAAATGTGAAATTATTTTGAGTTAGAAACTTATCAAAAATTTTCTTATTAAATCTAAGATATCCTGAAATCCTCATAAGTTTGTCTACCTTTTTTTTAAAAAAATGTCTACAAGCAAGTAAAATTGAATTTTGATGAGCTTTTGAAATTCATATTTTCATTCGATTTCTCACGTAACTATTTTCTTATTTTGTTGTAATTAAAAAACGAATGACTGTAGATACTTGAAATTAGGAAATTGAACGTAGATAGGTACAAGACATTTTCCCTGGCTGCTTATATTGGAATTTTCTATACATGATAAAATGTTAAAAATATTGATTTATTTTTAACTGTTTTGACATTTTCAGTTTCCAATTTTTTTAGTTTTTTTTTAAAGTATTTAAAGTTAAAATCTTGACAAAATACGTAAAAATCACAAAAATGAGTAAATTATTTGAAGTTAGAAATTCATAAAAATTGTTCTTTTTAAATCTAAGATTTGAAATTGGAATACAAAATTCATCATAAGGTTGTCTACTTTTATCAAAAAAAAAAAGAAATGGCCAGTGAGTCAAAAGTTATGGTATTCCCAATTGTTATGTGTAATAAGGTATGTCCATGTTTACGTTCCAAATAATCTCATCAAAAGTTTTTTTAAAAAATCGTTTGTAGTCAAAGATTTAATAAATAATGTATTCTGCAACTATAGGTATAACACTTTGAATTACGGAGTTACACAAGGAACTATTCTGGGTCCTTACTTTTCAGATCGTAAATGATCTTCTAGAATTAAAATGTGATGGTCTAATTATGTGTTTTTCTGATGATACCACAATACTAATTAATGACCAAAATAAAACCAAACTAGTTTCTAAAGCGATGCAAATTATGTCTGATCTTAATAAATGGTTTAGTTCAATTTTTTTTTAAATAAATTATGAAAATACATGTTGTATTCCTTTCATGATTTTAAAGAATAAAAGCTTTCAAAATATTATCGACGATATAAAAATACATAATTTAAAATGTGAAATCTCCAAATTATGATAATGTTAATCAATTAATTCTGTTGACTCAATTAAATACCTTGGTGTTACTATTGACAAGTACTTAAAATGGGATATTCATATTGGTATAACTGTAAAAAAAAATACAAGTATTTTCTATAAATTCAAGTTTCTAAAGAATATCTTATTGCCAATTATCATATGCAAATGGTTTTTTGTGCACTTGCTTAATCTATTTTCAGTTTGGGGAGCTTATAATATTGATCTTAAAAATCCACGATAAATTCACTACTAAGAATTGCCTTCAAACTGCCATATCGTGTAAATACTGATATTGTATATAAAACTTATAATTTATTCAAACTTAAACAACTGTACAAAAAAAAGTTTTATGTAATTTGTACTCCTATAAATTATAATCATAAAGAATTTAATTTTAAACACAATTATTATTGTACTCGCCAAATTATAAATAATACTTTTCGAATGTTTAAATTTAATAGTGAATTCGGTAAACGAAATCCTTATTATATCATTTTATATTTTTGTAATCTATTTAATGTCAATATTAACAGCTTTAGTAACTTTAACTCATATAAAAAACATGTTATTTACAAAGTAACAATGTCACAATTGCATTATAACCATTGCAACGAGGTGTATTTATCGGGATAACAAGTGCGTATATTCGGCTACGCGTTCCAGCTATAATATTATTATTATAATAAACATTATATTATATGCAAACGTCTCGTTATAATATAACACAGTTCAGACAAGCAACGTTGGGACCGCGGTGCTGAGTTACCACTTAGTTCAATATTGGTTCTCAGCAATGACTGTTGGTCATTTTGATAACCAATGGGTGAATACGCCGATTAATGTAGTTAACTAGCTAACGGAAAATACGTTCATAACATGCTTTAAAAATAGCTTCTACAGCAGATTCAATTGGTTCTTTGGTCTGGGCTTTGGACACATAGCCTCTACCTATTTTGATACGGGGTCTAAGGAAGGCTTTAGTCATTTCAGTTATAGGCAGTCCCAATTCATCTATAAAAACAAATAAAAACAAATGAATAATATTAAAAGCACTTAAATATAAAACACCGGCGTCAAGTGGTCATCGCAGCTCGCATATAACTTAAGACGATAAGACCGCATAAGACCCACAAATCTGAAGTGACGTGTACATGAACAAATTTTTAACATATGTCCGGTCCTATAACAACCTTCCGCACATCAGCTGATGTCCTCGACGGATGCTCAAAAACATATCGGCATCCTTCAAATAATTTCTGTAAGTTACTACATTGTAACGCTCATTCTTGCGGAATGCTAAAGAAAATCTCATTTGTCCGGGCCTTGTTAAACAAACCATTTTCGGAGTAGAAAGATTAAGCTCGAATCGATTACAAATATTTGTTTTTTTATCGCTCGTGGCTGACTATGAATCGTTCTCATTGGTTAATAATAAATAGATGTGAAAATCTCAAAATAATATTACTTAACTCAAGAAGTATACAATTAATGTAATTGTTTGAATATAAACAAAAGCTTGTGCTATGATATAATGAATACGTGATGGCGAGGGTGCGTGTGCAGAAGCAAAGGCCACTGATCACCTCCATACGTGCTCGAGTCCAGTTCCGCTGGCGGAAAGTGCGATCGCTGGCGTTTTTGACGACGATTGGCGGCTAGTGCGGAGTGTCGTGCGCGTAGGTGCTGAAGACGACTGTTGTGACGGCGACGACAGAGACACCAACGCACTGAACGAGCGAAGACAGCTATAGCTCCAAAAAAATTCAAAATGTTCCCCATCTGACTGCAAACAAGCTTGAGCTCTAAATGAAATACTTTGTGTACCTAGTCTTTTGTATTTCTGAGTGATTCTGTCGTATTTCTTCTGCTGCGATGTTAATATGCTCCAACAATTGTTCACGGCTTTCGATGACAACAACATACACTTTACTGTTACAACACATACCTTAAAAAATATATTTCTTCATCATTTTGGGTATAATTTCATAAGACGTCTGCTGGTCATTTCCTGCGGAACACATTGTATATAAGGATTATTATTAATAAATAATAATTAAAATTGGAGTTTGACAAAATTTTACCATCACAAATATGATAATATATCACACTATACCACATCACTCCTGAAAACTTCTCCTCTGTATTAAAAGGTTCAATCTACCGTATAAACAACCTGATTTTTTTATATCATTGTTTCGGCATTTTGATAAATTAAAACTTGTAAATAAAAACACAGCAGTTAAAAAATATAAGAAATTTGTTGGTATTTGTAAATTTTAAATTTTAATATACTTCGAATACGAAATGATAAATCGTTATCACTGGAGAAAAAAGTGTGATAATTTACGCTGTTTCAAAATATTACCAATTATTCAGGTCACGTCTTATCGCAGCAGTTGAAATCATAGATACTAGATAGATAGATTATCTATTATTAGGTCTATCGTCTATGGTTGAAAATAAGTACAAATTTTTTAATTTCTTGATATATTTCGATACAATATATATATTTTAATTAGTGAAATTTGAACAAATATGATTTTATATGAATATAATATCCCCTTAATATCTGTAATATGGAATATAAATATGCACTTTATGCAAAATACAATTTTTTATTCAGATTAATTGTACTATGAATCATTGAAATATTATGTTACTCTCACAGTTATGTATACATCTATTAAAAACATGTTTTTACATAAAAATTCGCGCTCTAATCACGATCTATATTTTTACATAATGTTATTTTTGAAAAGTCAACACAATTTTTTTATTTTAAGCTTCAACAACATTTTTAACCATGCCTACAGAGAATTTCCTCTCACTGTAGTCAGTCCTCAGCCTGTAAATGGGAAGGAAAATGTTGTTGATTGAGAGCCGATACGTCCATACCACTGGCATCGAGTCGAAGCCGATACGAATACTTCCGTTATTGTACGGTATACAAATATTAATTTTTGAGATTATAATATTTATGAAGTGCTATTAATGAATAGTCTCTTCAACAAGTCAACCATGTCCAATTACCAATATATTATCATTATCTCCATTGTACTTATTGTAAATATTTTTTTTATATAGATTGTACAAATAAAAACAAATATGACAAAAAAAAAAAAAAAAAGAGATTATAATAAAAATGTATTGTCCATAATAACGAATACCTACTTATATGTATAATAATAACCACCACGTTAATATAATTTAGTTTAAAATCGACGACGGTGAAACAGAGGTCACAATATTGATAGTACCTAATATTACAATATTTTAATATCGTGTTTCGAAACGATATTTGTTTACGTCTCTTTGTAAAAACCACTCAGACAAATCAGACAATAATGATATATTTTTAAGCTTACAAAAATTAAATAAAGCATTATGTAACGGCGTAACGCAACAAACATAACACAATAAATAACGCATATTACATTAAATTATTTAATACGTTTTCTCTTACAAATAGACCCAACTCAAAAAATTAAAAGTTAAATAGACATATAAGCCTAATCAATTTTGATATTAGACCAAAGGACTTTTTTTGATTCGTAAGATACAATATATTGGATGGAGTATATATTATGAATCCGAATTTGTCCCATTTGGAGCAAACGCGTGTTTATACTCACTTAAGAAATCTTCAAATATTTCAAAACAATATCTTAAGAACGATAACAAATGCTCCATATGGTTTGTAAAAAACAAAAATATTCACAAAAACCTCAAAGTTCCATGTCTTTGGAGGGACCACATCATAAATTTGGCCGATAGCTTTTTCAAGTCTATTCAGAAGTTAACAGGATCAATGCAGTACCAACTCAACTTAGGACCACCGATCCTATGCCACCTTATACGGCCCTCACGACTCAATTGTTTAATTAACGCTTAGCATTAAGCCACCATAATAACTTTGTAATGTATACCATTGTCATGTATTAATTACTATTATCATGTTAAAAAAGCAAAAAAATAAATAAATTTACTAAATGTAAGGAAATAAATCTTTAATTTTAGTTTTCATAGCAATATTATTAGGTAGGACAACACTCGAAGAACGAAACGCATATATATTACATAACATGATATTTTTGTAAAACCAGACACGTTCTGTTATTATCAATTTGTCAATGTCAAAAATATTACGAGAGGGTATCATAGTGATAATAATATTATATTATTATATTAATATTTCTCGGATGCAGTTACGGCGGTGTTAATTTAGATGTATTAGATATGGATTTTCTATTATGCGTATTTTGCGAGCCAATGCCCGCAACAGCTGCTTTTTGCGGGACCCCACAAACAATAATTGGGGGAAAAAATGGAAACAAGACTATAACCCTCTTTCCAAATTTATGGATTTACGTAGACCGCACAATACTTGTTCTTAATCGTGATTTAATAAGCGCTGCACGGCGTCCACTGTCATATATGATATGCCCCCCAGAATACGCACATGAAAAATCACTGTTTTTTTAGTATGTTTTTTTTATTATATAATATATATATTCGAAAATACATAAACTTTTGATACGACTCAACAAATTTGTAATAATAATAATAATATTGTATATAATATTTAATAATAATTAATCACATAATATAATAATATATTTAGGCGTACGTAATTTTTTCAATCTATATAATATGTATTATGTATATATTATAGCGATACAACGACGCATCGTTTTTTGATTGAAGCTCATCGTCTCGGTATTCATCTATTAAAAGTATACATTTTTTGGTTTCTACAACTACACAACAACGAACATTATACTGTAATATTCAAAAATATTAAGTTTCCTCCACTTCTCGTTTGGTTCAAAATGTGTTTGCTACCTAATTATATAGGTAAAGGTGTTATAAACGCGTTTACGCTGAAATTTGTCCGTAGGTTTGTAAAAATTTTAAATCGGGGTGAAACAAAAACTAATCAGGTATTATATTTCATTTCTTACATTATAATTGAAACTATTATAAACTGTCACGAAGAAAAATATGCATAATATGGTAGGTAGTACTTATATCTATAGGTAGGTACTTTACTGGTATACAATCACTTTAGAATTTAAACTATTAAAAAAATGTTATTTTTTCAAGGAATTCAAGTAATCACTTACAATTTTTGGATTATATGAGATTGAAACTTATCATGCCTGGCTTGGTGGATGAGGATTTATGATGACTACACTAACAACGAGGAAGCATTTATACAAATTGTGACTACTCCGAGCAATTTTGTACTTAAATGTTTATTTAACAGAGTGTATCTTAACTTTCAGCGCTTTACCGTCTCATACGTATAGGGTATACCTCTATTGTAATATTTAATTTTGTTCCTATATTATACGATTATATTAAATTGAATATTTTTTATATGCAAGACACATGTAAAACACCTATTGATATTTGTCCAAATACATTCTGTGTCGCGTGAAGTGGGAAAAATGCATAGAAACTTTATTTTTCTTTTTAACGAAACGCTCTTAAGTCTTAACTAATCTCTAGCTATCCTTAGCAGCTGTTGTCGAGCTATCCGATTCAATTTTTTTGTCAGATTCTAATGTTATCGATTCGATTTCTTTAAATAGTTCTTCGGGTCGTTCAATATCCTTCACGTCAGTAGTTTCGTTGTATGAATCCAAACGACGACTTACTAGATCGTGGATCATACCTGAAAACAAATAATAATCATTTTTTGTTAAACTTGTTAGAAATAATGTTTTGAGAAATTTACATATAGTTTTTGTTTTATTACAAGTGTAGAAAACGTTTATCATAAAAGTGCAATAGTCAACGGTTCCAAATTCAACAATAATAATATGTATTATCCGATAGGTATAGGACTTAGAACAACGATTAGACGTTAGTGTTATTTTTGAATTATTTAATATTTATATTTTATATTATTTCCATTAAGTTTTTAAATAACGGATTAACTAATTTTATTTTATAAGTTCATCTATATTCTGAAATGTTGTTTTTATTAATATATCCGTGAGTATTTGAGTGTTATATACTAAAATGTGGTAAATGCCTTAGGTGCCTATAATTAATCGATGTATACTTTAAAAACTGTTTAAACAATTTGCAGTTTATTATAATTTTTCTTTTTCTATATTAAAAAGTCGACCAGGGGTTTATGGTTTGTGATGTCAGTTGTTGGGGGGTTGAGTTAAAATCGTTAACAGCTGCAGTGTGCTTATGCCGAATTATTTAGTATAATAGTAATAATAATTGTTTAAACTTACAAGACTTCATTATAAGTCATTATAATACTTTGTACCAAAAAATTGCACAACATTCACGTTTTTATCGTGCATAATATAGTTTTAAACAACCAACCAAATCAAGAATGACGTGATGTAACTACGTGCGTATTGTTTCACCTTATTTTTAACCCATTTAAAACAAGTTTTTACGCGTTGACAATATTATATCATATTATTATGCTTCGAATTTGTTAAATAGTCATAAGTCATTCATACTTTTCAAAATTTCGTCGCTCTCGGTGTGTTTCGTTTTATCAGCTTGCAGTTCTTCTGTTAGCCATGCCACGAATTCCGGACCTGTCGGTGATGATATAGAATATTGTAGTGAATATAGTATTCAAGACTGAAGTTTGTGGTAGGAATAATGTGTTCTTACTTTCTAATTTATTTGCAGTCGTGGTTGTGAGTCCTTTTTCACTCAGATCGTCAAGTACTTTAGGCAACAAATCAGTCACACGGCCCGAAGTCAACTCCGAGGAGATTCGTTGTTTTTCTCTTTCATCGCCTTCGTCGAACATTGTACTATGTTCAGCCTGCAATAAATTTATATCATATTGTCATATTGGTATTGATATGATAATCAAAGCGTATTATGATTTGATATATAATAACTTATATATGTATAAAAAAACACTTCTAAGTAATACTCTTCTAAACTAAGTGTAAGTAAATCTTGTTCTTAATAAAACCTGCATTTATATGTTATATTATATTTAATTTATAGAATCGAGTTTAAAACAAGTTCAATATTAGATATTTATTATATTTTCGGATAGCCGATAAATTTTGTCTGTGTAATTCGATGAAGGACTTAAATTAAAATTCTATATAGACATATAGTCCACAGAATAAAAAGTATAATTAAAAATATCTTTATTTTTGATATAAAACAATATTGTATTCTAAATTATATACATTTAAGACTGTAGTTTAAAAATATAATATAATAGGTATTTAATAATATTTTAAAATTACTGTGAATGAACTGTTTTTTCGCGTGATCGTATTCTCGTCGAACGCCGTATCGTAAATAATGATTCAATAGGTATTAATTTATTTTTTACTACAGATAGAAACATATAGGAAACTCACGATAACTTGTTTCAGCCTTTCGTCTTGGTACTGCAGTCTTTTCATTTCGATCTCCTCGACTTTGCGCTTCATGCACAGCGCCCTTTGTTGCCGGGCCCTCGTCTCCAGCTCATCTTCATAGAGCACTTCTTGCATGGCTGTTCTGAAGGCGTCGGATATTAGAGCCTCAGCTATTGGCGTTACCTCGGTGTCGAAGTCGAATAACTAAAAAAACAACAAAAACACGTCGTAGGGAAAGCACGCTGACGGTCATTCCTCGGGTCACATATGGTTTGTTTTTTGTTTTTTTTTACCCGAACCGTGGTCCGGCGACGGACTTACATCTTTGTCGTCTACTTGGGTAGATGCGTCGGTGCCGGCGGACGTCCCAGTTCCCGGATTCGAGAACATCTCTTGATCGAATTCAGTCTGCGCCCCGAACGTCTGGGATACTGGATAATCGTACAACTGTCGAGTTCAAAAAATCATATTAATTATTATTTTCTGGGCGAATCACGTTATCATTGCAATCATAATAATATTATACTATTATGGGCATGACAAAATATTATATAGATTTGTCAGCTGCGACATTGTGATACGCATATCCTCCACTTTTTACCATGTGTTATGTTCTCTATCGGTCGCGTATATCAAAGCATGGAAGAACCTATAACACATAGGAAAAAAGAGGATATGCAAACGAGATTCAAATACGTCGTATTGTCGCTGACATACCTATCTATATTTTGTCATGGATATAGGTACCTTCTACCTAGGTAGATGGTATACATTAAGTTTCAACGTGCACGACAGACATCAAAACACGTTACCGTAATACATATTTTATAGAATTATTGAATTATTTTCCATGTCCCAGAACGCATGTTAGATATCAAAACGGAGTGCACCGATATACCTTTATTATAATACTATGCACTACGGTTTTTATGCGAATAAATGTTTATTGATTTCGATGGAATACTATTTATCATAGTACCGTATAATCTTAACGGAAAATCTAAAGGCGAATGAAAAGTTAAGCAATTAATTATTTTTAAACATTTTAACTTGGCAAGTTCTTTTTAATCCTACAATTAGTATTGCTGACTATTGTCCATTTATCCATAGTAATAAGTTGTCACTATTTTTAGTTCGTTTGCAAAATTATATTATGTAGGTACGTTAAGTTTAGGTAGATTTACCTAGGTATGATTATGTTGGTAGTTGGTACACATCTGTTTGTATATCTAAACTGTGATCAAAATCTACAGTTAATAAAGTATTAATTTGTTTAATCACGCCGTACACGATGAGAGATTCGTGAATAAAAAGTAGGCGTAAAGTAAGTAAATAAAATATATTTGTTGATTTAATAATTTGGTAGACACTAATTTGTGTAAACCACTGCAGTGTAATAAAAAGGAATACTACAAGGACGCATTTTTAAACGAAAGTATTGGTTATGTATACTTATATGGAACTTAACAAACTTGATTAAATGTTTTTATCGTAACTAGAACCTTTGGTATACAAACACAAACATTTAAATGTAATTTTACAATCCTTACTTCTTCTAGATGTACATCGGTTTGGATGTCCACGTTCTGTCGGCCTCTGGGAAGTTTCGGCGCTCCCAGGTGTAATCGCATAGCTCTGGTCTGGTAGTCTATGGCTTTTTTCCTGGCCATGGCGCGTCGACGAGCTTCGGCTTCCCGTGCCGCGGGTGACTCTTTACCCATCTGTGAAATAATAATATCATAGACTTCAAACGCCGATTGATATTTAATAAATCGTTTTCATAATAATATGCAATAGCAAAAAGTGAGCTAATGTCAATTCCGCAGCGTTTTCAAAAGCCAAAATATAACGTAACATGTAATAATAAAAATATAAAAAAATAAATTATCAACCAAAAACGAAAATTAAAAATCTGTAGCGCATGCGTGTAAGCAAGACGCTCACCTCCGACGACAACTGTTTAGCATACCCAAAATATGGGTTCCACTTTGGACGCTAAATATTTTTAATAATATTATATTATAATATGTTTTATCGTGTAAAAAAAAATCATGTAATATAAAGAAGACGAGATGTCCAAAAAAAAAAAGTGACATGTAACACTTACAAACGATTTTTTCGCAAAATTACTGCCTCTGACCACCCGTTTGTCGTGCATGATGTTCGTGTAACCCATTTGTTTGCACATACTGTAAATAAGAATAAGAAAAAAAAATTAAACGAAAAAGTACATAATTTACACGTCATTTTGACCCAAATTCAAGTTCTCGAAGAATTGATTGAGCAAATGGGGTGTGCAAGATTGTTGAGAGGACGAGCGAATGTTTTATGGTTTGTAAAAAAAAAAAGGTATGAATATTTAACGACCGGTTCGCGTGCTAGGTTCGTAAGACATAAGTCAACTTGGGTGTTTCTTAACTATTATTTTTTTTATAAGAATTAAGAATTTACGGCCCTAAATAAACGTAATAAACTTATACAACGTTATAACTAACTATGAAATAGAAAAAAAAATTAAGGTTTTGTTTTATGTGAACGAGCCAAAATTATAGTTTTCTATAAATTTCCCAGGTGTCGTGATAATACCAATAAAAATATTATAATATTTGTTTGATATTGTTAACGAGTTTTACTCTGAGACTCTCTACATCGTAAACCGGAGGGACTTGAGCCTTACCGAAAAGAACTGGTGGGATGTTTTTTGATAATCGTAGAGATCGTTTTTGAAACCGTTTTGAAGTGGAGGATTTTTTGATTCTGACAACTAGCCAGTACTCATCGGAAAAAACTAAATACATATTTTTATATTCGTCGATTTTCCTTAGGAAATACCATCGAATTAAACTTTACACTACCTACCAATTTCGATTTAAATATTTGATGATAAAAATGATAAGTTCAGGCATTTATATTTTGCTTTTGTGACCGAAATAATAATTTAATATTACGCTTCTTATACTAATATTATCTTTTGATGTATTAATTATTGATTTTTGATTTTAAAAGGACATAATATATTATTTTACTAGAGCTATGATAGGCATCTACTTAAATCGTATAATTGTATGCATTCACATTATTTTATTTATATTATATTAACAATAGCCGTTACCAAAATAATTACTATGGCGTCCATTATTGATTTTTTACGACGTTAATACAATTAAATACATTTATAAATCGTTATCATAATGCAATCTATTTTATACATTATATTTTGTAGGTATTACCCGCTTTTATACAACTCAGAAGGGTATAAACCTTGTATTTTTGGTCACTCCACTCGAGCAAATTTATGTCTAGATATCAATCTTAAATTGCACTACTCGTTATAGTCGTTACAGATAAGTATGCATGTATGCATAGAGCGTATAAATTTGCTTCTAAAAATAATTCTAAAAAGGATAATATCCTTAACGGCCAAGGGTCACGGTCATTGGTCACGGTAAAGTTGATTATCCTGTGGTAATGTGGTACCTATATTGTATATACTATTATATACGTATGAATATGAATATTATCTGATTTACAACTAATTGTAGGTACTTCAGATTAATATTACTCACTGTTATTGACACATAAAATCACGTTTTTTTGTAGTAGTCGAGGACCACTTACATGTTCAAAATTCAAATAATATACTAATTACGAACAACGCATTTACATCCAATTACCCGAGTTGCTCATGTAAATTAAATTATATTATTCATTTATTTCTGTAAATTTCCAGTAAATACATAGGTATTGGTGAACCTAGCTAGTAGCTAATAATTTTACAAAACGTAAATAATCTGATGTATTTAGTATAATAGGGTTTAAATTGTAACTACCAGCAATTAATAATGTTAATAATTCATTCTTCACCGCATTTTAATATCCATTCAAAATAAGTATTGATTTTATACCGATTATTTACAAATACTAGAAAATTGTAATTCTTTGAGTGTGTTGTAAACAGTTAAATAGTTTTAGGACAGAAGTGAAATGTCTCAGACATTTGTAAGGGTAGTGAGTTGAGTCACGGAAGTCAATATTATAATATGATCGACTCTATAATATGAAACATACACAGTCCACTCAAAACCGTACGGTAATGAACACACACATGGTGACTTCCAAAACATATTATAGGGTATAGGGAGATATATAATTGTTTGTTTACCCACTCACTTACTGATATCTAGGTTTCATAACCATTTTTGTAGTCCATGTTTCAGCAGTACTGAATCGCTTTATTCTACAAACACAAATTAATCTAATTCAACTCGTTTACAAATACCTGATAAAATAAGGTGAAAAATTCACCAGGAATTATTCCTCCAATACATTAACAACAAATCACTATGCTTATTGTTTATCTAATGCGTAACAATAGAACAAAACAATATTTACTACACAATCAATCTTGTTTAAAAGGTGTTTGCATCTGGGATTCTTCTGACAATATGTCTTGGACATATTAAACCCGAATCTGTCGTTTATAATTTTTTAGTTATTACCACACAGACTCGTGAATGTTATACTTTTAAGAAGAATCGAAAAAAGACAGAACGTCTGGGACGTGAATTTTATTTTAATCATCTACCTTTTCCACATAGGTAATAGTCATATAATTTTATTATTGAAATGGGGTTATAACAGGTACTAATATAATATGTCGACAACCATCAGCGTACAGCGTTTATGTTTTTACCCCCTTAAAACGAAATTTTTTTAAATCCGAGTTTACATGCTACTTCGAGTCACTTGAGCCATCTATGCACCAAACGTTTTTCCTGAAACAACCGTCCTTGCTGCGGATCGAGCGTCATTCTAAGAAACTTTATATAGATACTATAAATATGCAGTTACAACGACATAATTCTGGTTTTAAATGTGGTGTTTTTAACAGTTATTCATAACTTCATATACCTAAGTAAATTCCAATTTAAAGGTGTACGAATTGAACAGGACAAATTGTTTGCGTGGTTTAATTTTTGAAATAGCCAAATTTTTGTATGTACTGGTAAGCTAAAAACAATATATTAAAATTGAGCAAATATTTAACATATATTCGAGTACCTATAGCAGGTTAAGTATTTATACGTAATTACAGTTGGGAGGTATGTACCTAATCAAAAAACCTATCGAATTCGTCTAAAATATCAACTTCGACTGTCACTACGAGGATTTTCCCGTGAGATTTAGAGAAAATAAAATAAACTGACAACTCGCTCACATCTCGGTACCTACATATTTTGACGACTAAGGTATTATTCTCGCGAAAAATCGCTAGGGTGACCCTCGGCAAACACCACCGCGCCGTCGCCGCCGCGACTTACCAATATTCTATACTATACTCACTCGGGTTGCCCGTCGGTTTTCCGGCAAGAGTAAGAGACTGTGCACCGTTGGTGTTGCCTGTCGTGGAGTACGCGTGGCTTGCTCGAGTACGAGTAGTATCTGTCTGAGTCGACGCCGGACTGAGACGAACGGTCGTCGAGCCCGAGCAGGGCGGCCAAGTCGGGCGGCGGGTCCAGGAAAATGCCCGTTTTCACTGTGGTCACGAAAACGGGTTTCCTGGACGAGTGCTGCTTGACGCCATCGCCGGGGTGCCGCTGCTGCAGCTTTTTGAGCTTTGAGTCCAGGGACCGGGCAAAGTGTCGCTGGTCCCGTTCGCGTGGGTGCTGATCCCGGTGATCCCGGTGATCTTGGCGATCTTTGCGATCTCGGTGACCATGGTGATCGCGGTGACGGCGGCGGCTGCGGTGGTTGTGTTGATGGTTGTCGTCGTCGATGATCGTGAACGACGACGAAGTCGTGCGATCGTCTCCGCCGCTGCCGTCGGTACCACTGTTGTTCTCCCGCATGCCGACTTGTTTTTCCGGTCGGTCAACAACCGGAAACAACGTCGGGACGGACTTCCGGCAGTGAACCGCCGCGGCGACGACGGCGACGACGAAGACGACGACGACGACACCTGACAAACGCGACGGCCATCGGGTCGAACGGCACTGAATTTACTGGCCAGCGACGACGACGACGACGACTCGTGTGCGTGCGACTGTGTGCGTGTAAGCGAGTCAAGTGTGTGTGCGTGTGTACAACATGGCGTGGGTGTGCGACGTCGGCAAAGGGGTTTCGTGTTTGAGGGCTACGCACGCGCTCGCCACTGACCACACGCGCGCGCGGGTCAGTGGTTCGGCGCCGCGTCCGCGATGAAATAATAATAATAATAATAATAATAATAAAATACATTTTTTTTTAAAACGAACGCTGTTCAGCTGTACAATGACCGACTGCGGTATTTGACGAGACTTATTATACAGGGCGACCGTGAAACTTCTCAACCGGTGCAGTGGTCCCATCAAACGTTGGTGGCAAAATAGTTACGAAAAGGAAATGAAAACTATCAAAAACCTAAAAACTGTGACCAGTGATTGTTATTGTTAAATATTATTTTTTATGATTATGATTCAAAAGTGTAAAAATGTCGACCACATTAAAGCCACCGATGTTTGACATTCGCCTTTTCTGATTAAAGTTTGCGTGCATATAATATATTTTTATGATACCTACTTATCGAAATGTCAACTTTGAGCATTACTTTTATTTCTGGGTACAATATATGACACATTTTTACGGTTCACATATAATCAGTCCATTACATTATCCTCATAATTTCAACAAATTCGTTCATAATTCAATCAAATAGATCACTTTTTACATATTACTACATGTATTATATATTATATTATTTGTATTATATTATATTGTATACTATGATAGTGTTTAATTGACTTACTTCGCATTTGTCACTATTCATTAAGTTTGTATGTTTAACGGTTTTTAGGGATTTTCGGTCATAACTTAGTCGTAGGTCTCAATAATATTCAGATAAAATAAAACATTTAAAAATCGTGACACATTGAAAATCATTCCACGTTTTGAATGCTTGATCGAACAACGTGGGTGAAAACAGAAAATAGATTTATCTCAGAGTTTAAATTGTTGTGTGTACCTTATAGTAGTCCAGCATAAGAGGAAAGGTCACGAAAGTTAAGATAATATTCCTATAGTACACCTGCCTAATTATATATTATAATTTACAGTATAAGGCATAACTACGCGATATAGATTGTCATATTATAATTGACCGCACGTGTTTTCCGTCTATTGCGCACACCCTGTATGCGTATATGGTCTGTCGTGCAGTTTTCGCTCACTTCTCTGTATGTATATTGTATAATATGTATTATTCGTGTACAATATTATATATATGGTGTTTGATATACATATAGGTATAACTAAAGCCTAAATCTATATAATGTACGATGACCTCGGCGGGGCACGTTCCGTTGGCGATCGAAAATTCGGGATTTTAATGAATCGCCGCCGAACATGGCAGCGTTTGCACGGCACCGGCACCGGTGGTGGAGGTGGAGTTTGCGGCGGCGGTGGAGGTGGTGGTCAGACAAAATTCACGATATAGGTGCGTGCGCCTCTTGGTCCCCCATATATACATATACACTTAGACACAACACACTTAAATAATTTATCGACGACTAACTCAAAACTTTCATCGTCCACGGCGATCGCGATCGTCATCTTTGTTACACACCCACGGGATGGGTGAAGCGGGTACAGCAAGCAATGTGAGTTATTCACAGAGGGGTTGAACCACTGACAAGTTTAAAACGAAACCTCGCTCATAAATAGTTGCTGTTTTTAAGGGAGGGGGCAGGTGCTCATATTGTTGCAGTAACATTTTAAGAGGGTTCTCTGTACCATTCCACTTCGCTTATTTTAAATACTTTAAATGCGTACTAAACAATAACGATAATAAAACGATATTAATAATAAAAGTTGATCGATTTGAAACGATGAGTGTCTTGTTTTAAAGTTTAAATGGATCACACTGTATATATATTATAAAGTTTACTATTAAGTCAAGAGCGGACACACGAACCCTGACCGACGACCACGGCCAGACGTTGACCCGACAACGAGGACGACGACTCGCGAGTCGAAAAAATTTATACCCCCGGGCCTAAAGAATAAGGTCGGTTAGTTTCCGGCACCGCGAACGTACATAATTAATGCTGCAACAATAATTAGGGGTATTTTTCTTTTAAATATTAACGAACTCCTATATATACATATACGTATGCCTGGGTTGGGTATATAATTTATAACATAGGCGCACCGATATCCAACTGACCTGCAGTTGTATACAACTAATAATTTATTATATAACAGGTATTTTATATTTTTATGTGTCTATTTTTATTTTACTACGAATTGATACATTTTTGGCGCGAAAACTCTTGCCAATTAGTCGTTGACCACTATAACCGTTGCACGAATATTATATGGAATCATAGTTATTTTTCAGAACAGCTGGCCAGAATTCTATATATTCGATATTGATTAGTTAATATTAGACCTATTAATTAGTTAATATTATAGACTAATTAATATTTTTGTTTTAATCACAAAAATTCAAGAAGACTTAAGGGATTTCAAGCGTACCTCCTTAGTCACTACCAACGATCGGTCAAATTCGTCCCACTCGAACCCAATCGGTATCGTCATCGACCTGTCAAGTACTCTCAAGCGATCAAGCGAGTACTTGATATCTTTACCACAGTATTGTTGTTGAATATATTGTATTTATTTAGGTATAATATCGTAATTTATTTTTAGAAAATCGGACAAACGCGTTGACTTCAGATAACTTAACTGCTATTATGTCGGCATGCATAGTCCGTTAAAAAACCTATTCGCGAAAATTAAACTTTCGCTTACACCAAACCCGTCGTATACGTAACGTAGGTTACGTACCTAATTCTGTTTGTATTAAGCAATTCATGAAAAGTTTTTTATTTTCCAATTTGACCGTAACATATATCACATAATATGACGTATTACGCTCAAACGAAAGAAAATCGATATGTTTTCATATTATAATGGATTAAACAATTATTCGACAAAAATATTACTACGTCTATAGGTAGGAATGCAGGATAGTACTTATGTAGGTACGTGCAAGGTGGTAAACACGAAGTAATCATTATTTACTGTTTTCGACCAGCTCAAACGGGTCGATAAAAATATTTATTTAAGCCCCTAGAGAAGTATATTGACAGGCCATAATTTGGTACATTTACCATTGGGTAGGTATACTACTTCGCGATATTTATTTATTTTTCATCTATTCTTCAAGTAGATAATATGAGCTCCACTGATCAAGTTTATGTGGAGGGGTCCATAAATAATAAATATGTTATAATTAGGGCGCGGATTTTTATGTAATAAAAAAGTCAAAATATGTAAATATTTATGTTGTTATTTTTGCCAAAATATGTATTAAAAAGGTGGGTAAGTGGATGTCGCTCTGCTGTACAGTAGGTTAGAAGTGGGTCACTGTATAATGGACAGTATTAAATTTGAATTCAATGATATAATATCACTGTATAAGAAAAACGATTCTGAGCGGAGACGGTATATCAGCTAGTCTATGTATTAGACATATATATACTTATCTATGGTATTAAAAAAAAATTGACCTATAATAGGTACCTATAATAAATTCCAAATTAATCATACCATAATATCTATTAGGTACTTATAAGTTATAACGCGTTATACATCAACAAAAAACCGTGGTAAAATCATAGACATATAGTAGGTTTTTAATATGTAATTTCGTCCAAATTTGTACTTAAAATGACTATAAAAATAAACTGTTTAAATGTATATTTTAGATTTTTTGGTAACAGAATTAATTACTTACGTGGAATCTTGTTTTAAATTTTTAATCCTTAGATATAAAAGTTGTACATTTTATAATTTTTTACTACAAAAT
>NC_042494.1:136233660-136244764 GCF_005508785.2 Acyrthosiphon pisum
ATAAATGGTAAAACAAGTAGGTACGTCAAAAGTCGTAATCAATATTTACGACGTCGATAAAGTCGATAGATGGTCAATTTTAACATTTCTGGAAATTTAATAAGTACATTTATAAAATATGTACTTATTAATAAAATATTTAGAAATATGTATTTACAACCAAATATGTGAAAATATGTAACATAAAAAATTGTCATTTTATTCAGGGTGTTATGAAACGTGCTTATTTTTAATCAGGACAAAGATATCTGCATTCAATAAAAATATGTATTTACATAAAAATCTGCGCCCTGGTTATAATACATTTATGTTGTATTACTGGTCAAATTAATGAAAATACGAAGCTTAATTAACTCCCATGATTATAAATACAAAACGTCAATCATGGTATGTACCGAAATCGTTCTGACGCTAAATGAATAGGTTTTCGTAAATTTGTAACTTTTTAATTTTCTTCAGATCATGGGGTATTGCGCGACCATTTCGAGCGTGTCACGCTTTAATGTGTTTCCTACTTACGATAGCAGAAATCAAGAGTACTTACCTACCTGTATGTATTTTTTCGAGCGGTTATAAAGTGCACAACGACACGAACAGACCTTGACCGGAGTAAAAATTGTTTGGCTTTTTAAACGAGTGGGTAAGTAAAACAATATTATAATAAAGAAATTTAACGATGTCTAACATATAATATTATAATAATATGACATTTTATTACTGAAAACGTGCAAATTAATTGCAGCATATCTGAACCGTGTTCACAATATTATGATATAACTATATTAGTCACGAAACGAAATTCGTGCGGAATATAGTTTCGAAGTAGGTAGTTAAGTAATCATATAACTATTAATGAAATATAATTCTTGCGTGAAATGTTCGTTAAAACATTATAATACGTCTACTATAATTTATTGTTATAAATTGATATTATAAGTAGTTAAACTGTGCAGTTGTAGGAGTGAAAATTTATAATGTTTTGTTTTTTTAATCAAGTGCCTATAAAATAATTTACAATTTTTATTTAGGTTAGGGACAGATACGCTCAAAAAAAAGAGTAGCGTATAGTGCAAATATTTATTTATTTTTATAAGATGTATACTTTTTATTTATTTATTTATTTTATAGCACTTCGACCCATGACCCAAAGTACAGAACAATATATTATAAATTATATGTGCACAAGAAAAATGTAAACTCTAAACATTGTTTACATAATGTTAATGGAAAGAAAACGAGAGGTTAGGTTAAAATAGGTATGCATTATCTTGAACATCAGTCAATTTTGGGAACAATATTTGTGGGAACCAATTATTGGTGGTGCATGAAGGTGTATTAAAAAGGGATATGTTGTTCGTGACTGAAAGATAGGAATTTTGAAGTTAAATTGACTGAGCAATACGTTCTTCAGAGTCTATACCTTCAGTGCCGTTAGTCATTTTTCATAGGAACACTTGGTTTACAGAAACACGTCTATCGGGCTATAGGATTGATAGTCCTAGAATGTTAAATAACAGACCATAATTATTAGGACTATGGTCAATGCGCAGTACCTTAGCAGCAAAAATTTACGTTGTACTCTTTGCCCCTTTATACCGGGTTCTTATGTTTCAATTGGTGTTATCAAATTAAATTCCAAATAGAGATCCTTTTTATAAAACCGATTGTCTTCAGAGCCTTACAGCAAGATTATAATAACCCGATCAAGTGTGACTCCTAGATAATTTACCGTACTACTCGAATTAGTGAGTAATAAATCGTAAAGAGTGTATTTAAACACAATGGGAACTTGGGTTCTATGGAAGGTCATACATATTATTATAATGCCACTTTGAAATATTAAACTAAAATTTAAATACTATATCTGTACTAAGGCAGTAAGGTTTTAAGGCACTACGATAATGACAGATACATCTGTTTTAAGACGAGTTTTTTGTAATTAAAAGGGAGGAATTACAATAGGTAATGTTATCCAGAAATGCAACTAGACATTAGGACAAGGGTAAAGACGTAAAGTATTTTAATATTGATGTGGTAAGTGAAAATTTAGATCGATGACTCAAAAGCGCCATTTTTTGTACAGTGTACATTACACCGGCTTGAGTTCGAGATGATTATGGATATTTATGGAATTCGTATATAGAATATTACGATTTTATTTAATAACATAGACTACGGATGTGTTTGGCGAAGAGGGTTGGTCCGAAATGTAAGTATTTTTCTAAACACAAAAAACACAACATTTTAATAATGCAATATAATACGCAAACGGTAACGTTTTACATTTTTACGCCATAAAAGGCCACTATGTTTTAATATATGTATACAAAGCTATACTTCTTTTTAGTGTTTTTAACGGGAGAATAAAGGTGTATATGAATGTGTACAAAGCACCGTGTAAAGCACGCGAATTCGTAAGTTGATTAAAAGAAACCGATAAGATAAACATTTCGGTTCCAAGGTTTTTCCTTTGAAATATTATCACAAATTATTGTAGAGTAATGTATCTAAAAATGACGAGTCGTTTAATATATAGTTTAAAAGATATACTTTGTATTATTGTTATACATTTTAATAATAACAAAATTATATGTGTTCAGTGTTTAGAAAATTAAAAAAAAAAAGGTCTCAATAATTTGCATTAAAAACAAACTGTTATCCTTCTTTATTTCAAGTTTTAAACGAAGTTATTGAAATACAGTTAGATATTCTTATTTATTTATAAAAATGATTAGGTAATAATTCAAACCATTACTTACAACGTTAACTATCATATTATACAATTATTATGGACAGTATTAGAAGTTTTATTTAACCACTGTTTATTTGTTACAATAATATTATGATTTCACTTTTCTTATTCGTTAATTATATTTTATTTTGATAACAATATTGTATAATATATTATTATTTATTACATTTTAACAATAGGTAACCATGTTTACTAGGGTAATGCAATATTCCCAATAGTGGTGTACCTAAATAGCCTATATAAGACGCCGTGTTACAGAAGTTTAATTTTTGAATTCATCTACTTAATATTCTATAGGAATTATTACAATATTAAAATATTATTCTTCATGTTAAGATTCTGAATTAAACAATTAAACAGATAAATATAAAATATCAATAAACTAAAGTAAAGACTAAGACCATGGTCATTATATTTAAGACTACAATATCGGTACAATAATAATAAAGCAACACGCACTATAAAATGTATTGAATAATGTAACATAAATAATAAATATAAACCTACTTGAGTTCCATTATTATTATTATTATTATTTTGAGGCTTACGCGACTAAATCTATTTATTTTTTTAATTTTATTTTTTAGCGGATGAAATTGATAAAGTTATTTTAATTATAAATCTTGATTAAAAAATGTATATTATACGCAAATCTAAATAAATATTATAGTATAAGTAAACATTCAGCTTTAACAAATATCTAACGACAGTGGGCATTGACTTTTAAACTTAATTAGAATTTACATTAGTTAATTTTCGGGTTAATTTAATAAATTAACAATTTAATTTTTTTTTTTTATTAATGAACCCGCGGAAACTTAGGCCATTGGGTGGTTTTTAATGGTACAACACTGTAGGGGAGGGTACTATAGGTTTTTGTTAATACGTGTGTTTTAGTTTGGCAGAATTTGCAAGTGGGCACCTGTAGGTATCTGCCATGCCCGTGTGGGGGATGGCGGTCTCTCTCTCCAGACACCGTGACTGCCCGAAGATAAGTCCGAAGATAAGTCCAGAGACCGAGGTTCGAACCGGTGACGGTGCGTGTCGCAACCAACTCCTTAGTCTGCTCTGCAACTCCTCCCATCCCGCCCCATTTATATTTACCATACATTGAAATATCAATTAGTTATTATCAGTTCACTTTATAAATGACTCGTCAAAAATTAAAATTCTATATGAATAATTGTATGATTAATCACTTGCTGACGTAAATATATTTTGTTTATTGAGCTTGAGCCCGGCAACTTAAGCCATTATAGCTGTTGGTTTTTTGTTAGTTTGTATGTTGTTAGTAGGGGGAGGAACGGTTGAAAACATATTTTTGTATGGGTGGCATGGATTCGTTGCTGAAAATCTCGGGTGGTCACCCATCCGGGAACTAGCAACGCCAGCTGTTACGTACACTCAGTGCGTTTCCGCAGTTGAGTGTACGCACTGCGCCACATCAATCCACGTGACGTAAATATAATATACATCGACTAAACAATTTCAAATAATGAAATAAATAATTTTATAATATTTTGGGATAAAACAATAACAATACATAATAATTAGGTATATATGCAATCATGCATACAATAATTATTGTAAAAATAATCAATAGTCAGAGTCTGGAAATTGAAAATCAAACGGTCCAAAAATAACTTTAATGATAAGGACTTAAAAGCTATCTCAATTTAAATAGAATATGTAGAAAATAATCTTTGAGAAGGGATCGCTTTTCGATTTTTTCAAAATAAATAATATGCTCAATATGAGTATAAAAAGCAATTACTAAATGACAGTAGTAAATAGTAAAACAGTAGTTATATTATACTTATGGTATTCGTGATAGTTAAAAAATTATAGTCGAGTTTAGGTTAGGGGATCGTGAGTTATGGGAACCAATGAATTTCTAAAATATATTAATAATAATATTCTGACGTTTTATAATAACTCGTCGGTAGATAGTCAACACTCACTTGTCTCGATCCAACTGGGCTTTCATAGACAGGGCTTGCGGCTGACTGGAGAACGTGTACGGTTTCTTGTTGCCAGCCCCGCGAAACTGTAACATTTCGGTTTCCAGTTGTCCAGGACTCTCTTGCTGAGCCGAGCTGATCATTTTCGGGGGATTCGAACTCTAAACACACGTCTGATAATAATTGTATTTATACTTTACTCACTGTCACGATCGTTATTTAATTTTCTGTTTCGTTTTTATTATATTGTTTATTTCGTTCGCTGTCGTCTCGTCGCTATAATTATTCTTTGCGAACGGAAAGAATAATTATGGTAACAATACAATATTGTAATAGCCGACGGCGATAAGCGCATTTAAAAACTATACGACTGTTAATAGGTGAAACGTGCGACCCGATGGTTATATCGAACAGTAAACATAATAATTTTAACTGTTGCCAAGGACTACGCGTCAATATAGATCGGGGAGATTTAAAATAAAAATAATAGTTATTATTATTGTTATTATTAATATCGTTGCGTGCACGCGTTACGCCACCGCGCTCTAGCGGACGGTCGGTGTGACACGCGTTGGGTCGCCGCCCGACCTCAAGATGGTGTCGTATGTTTCGAAATCAGACGTCACGGGATAAAAATATTATTATATTGCAGATTACAAAAATGTATTTAAAATAAAATATTATATTATACCACTCAACAAAACATCAATAAATATTATTATTAATATAACGCGTACTGCTCCCGTGCACACAGATTCGAGAAAATTCCACGAGTAGTAAAATATCTGTCGAGATTTTCGATAACAAAATTATTTAAATAGGTACGCATATCGATACATCTATATTACTTATTATTATTTGCAGACAGGCAGTTATCTATCAGAGTCCTACTTATGGGAAGGGGTCTATAATCTAGTCTGAAACTGAATTTATAATAATTTAAGTCCAGGAGCCCAACCAAAAAATTGGCTCCAAAGTTCCTAAAGTACGGCTATGATATTATCTATAATGTGTAGATCATACGAGAAAGAAGTTTCTTTTGTTTTCTAGTTTTTAATACAATCAACCGGTAAGTGAGTTGAAGTACGTACAATTTTTTTAATTCAATATTTTTCTAAATTTCACGTAATGTTGACAATGTTGTATCTTATAAAAGTTTTTTTTAACTATAAAATATAATATTAAGTATGAAATAAACATCTCAAATTTATTTGTACTCTTTTTCGTACGAATTCATAATTGATAGTTATTATAGTTTGTAATTATTATCTAACTACTTTTAGTGACCATGAGTATTTATATGCAATACTATGCATCTCCTTCCATTCAATTATAAAATATTAATGTTTGTCATGTAATTGTGATGAATTAAACCTACATAATAAACTTATAAAATTGTATGAACTTTTGTTTATAATATATAAAGAATATATATTAGATTAGAATACCATTAGATGATGCGCATAGGTAAGCAAGTTCATTAAAATAATTGATTCAACTTATGTTAAGTTAAGTGATCGCTAAGCATGAAATTAATATGAAAAAAATAGCAAATTAGGTAACTTAGTTTATAAAAGCTAATCAATTTTTTTAATAGTACATAAATCACATAGAGTTTTTTTTTGCATATCTACAATATTATTATTTTATCAAGAAACCACAGAAATTATTGTTGTAACACTAAATTTTATTATATTATAGTATTAGTTTATTTTTATTTAAAATCATCTATACAGTAATTACTAATTAATGTAATAAACAATAACTAGTATAATGTATGATTACATTAAAACCAAAAATTTTAAAAATAATAATTCTAACATGATAGCTTATTTCAACTCAATTAATAACTAATTAGTAAGGTATCTAAGTCAAGTATTTTAGTTGGATAGTTTTAAAAAATGTAAGACTTGTTAATGTCCACCCTACACTTTTGATGATACGTCACAAATATTTTGCACCACCACATTTTAGCGTTTACTTTATATTTATAACGTTTAGAATATAGTTACATAATTTAGATACCTACCATTTCATAATATTGTATTATATTATATGTTTTTGATATGTACATATAGTTAATACTGTTTTAATGATATTTTTTAAAACTATTTAAAGCAGTTGTAAAAAATCCACGATTGCGTGTTCAAAAAATAAAAAAATGATCTCTTCATGGCACATATATTGTGTAACGATACACTTTTCACTACCTACAGATTTCTTCCTCGGAAATGTCGGATGATAAAGTCGTTATTATTTTCGAACGCCCACGAATCGACATATTATAACCGTTCGGGTGGCACACCTAATAGAGTTCAAAGTACGCTACTCTATAGACGCGTAAACACACTGCGTTTGTTCTGAATTAAAACAATAAGAAAAATTACAATTCAAATCCATAGAAATTTACCACATAAATAAGACAAACACATAGGTACCGATATATTTTTGATTGTTAAAAAATGTATTGGAACGGTCGCCGCGGTTTATATAAAAAATCGTAATATCATAATATGATATAATATTATTATACAGTGTGTGTGGGGGGAGGTGACCATTCGGAATCATGTGAAAATATACTTTAAATCATTGGGAAAACTCGTTATAAGAGGTGGTTTATTTAATTAGCTAACCACTTTGGTTATTTGTATAATTATTAATTTAATTTTAAAAACATTATAATAATGCGTCTGGTTGATTGATTGTTTGGAGTCCCGCATCTATAAAGCAATAAAATAGCATCAGAATAAAAAAATGAAACAAGTAGGCTGAAAAGTTTTCAAAAAAAAATAAAAAAATGTACGGTATATGTATTGTTTTACCTGAAATAATATTAAACAGGTAGTAGACTAGTATTTTACCACACCCATTTAAATTTTGTCAGTTTTCCCGATAATTATTATGTCTGCCGGCCTGCACTTTCCTCCCTGCAGCTACACCTTCCTTGGTACATTATAGGTGTACACAGTACAATACTATATGTAAACACGTGTACGAACTACACTTATGATTATTAACTATGCAAATAATAATATGACGCGATGCACCATTATATGCAGTTTCATATAGGTATGTACCTACTACCTACACTTAGGCAATATACATTCTTCGCCCGGTCTAATGGAAAGAGGATAACTTGTCGGCGGTTGGGTAATGCGTTTTATCCATCGTCGCGGATGTTCGGTATTTGCATTAATCGGAAACTGCACATAATCTCATACTATTACCTACCTATATAGGTGCGAGACCCGTCGCAAAATGCATTACTATATTATAATACACATGACCGTATTCAACAATGAACTATTATATTATATTATATAATATGACTATAATGGCGTGTATCATAGGCTGTTGCAGCTGCAGCAGACAAGTCGCATAGTCGTTGTTCGCGACGTAGAAAATATGTATAATGTAATACGGCCGCAGCGGCTTTACCCTAAGTCGCTCTATGTACCTACGCCTCTAAATCTCGTCCGGTCGGCAAAAATCACGTACGATATCGCTTTTCGGGGTATTACGACCTCCGGCCGGCGGTCCGATCCGCGATCGCAACACCCCGTCGCGAGATGCGCTACAGGAATTCCCTGCAGTGGTCCGTAATTATTATTGTCGTTGTTGTTGTTATTGTTGGTTGTTACCGTAGGTATATTATGCGTGCTTAGAGCCGCCCGCTGCGACCGGTTATAACCGACTCGCCAACATCATGCACACGCACACCCGCGCGAGCGCCGCAGGTAGATACCTGCATGTAACACATACCGCGTATATGTGCGCGTAATAATCATAATAATATATACCTCTCGGTGAGCCTCTGACCGTCGTCGTCATCGTCGTCGTCGTCGTCCGGATTTAAGGTGCACCTAATCTCCTCTCTCGGTCACATCATCACCATACTACCATGGGGACTATTAATATCATTTTTTATTGTTACCGTCGTAGTTATTTTCATCGGGTCGCGGAAAAACTTACAAACTAGCATTGCAACTATTATAGGAGTAACTATACTGTGTATTGTGTGAACCTGCCAACACAGATCCATAGACCATCGTATGTAGCACATATGTTTAGCTCGTCAAAATTTTATTTTATTTTACACTCATATCAGTATATCACGATAAAATTTATTATTCTACGAAAAAGTATAAGCGCATGATATTATAATGTTGGTTGAAATTAGACGACACCTTTATATTAATATAGCGGACGGACACGGAGGGACTCGATCCCACGATACAGTGATATAGGTACTGATTACTGAATAGAAAAATGAAAACATACTTATAATATCGTCATTATACGCCACTATATATTATAGTGGTACAACACGATTGCGAACGTTTTACCTTTTTTATAACACAATTGCGAACAAATGACACTTATCAGAGAATTTGTATTTTTAGCCGAAATTAGAACGATTGCGAACGTTTTTATAGACTACGTTGCCAAGTTTATAATTTCTGAATATGTTTTGTTCGGGAATTCAATTAAAACATTTTTTTTTAAATATAAACTATTGGTATTAATGATACAATTAAATCAACAACTCTTCGTTACAAACTAAAATAAAATTATACAAAATAATATGTAGTGTTTAAAATGTTGATTAATTAAAACTATTTTCGTTGTATAAATATTAATGATACTGTTACAAAATGTACGTTTTAATTTTACGTTAGAAACTGAAAAATAAATAAAATAATACATACATACATACATAGATCTGAGTTTTGAATAAAAATATAAAATAATACATACCTAATAATACATTCAAAATAATATTATTTAAAAATTTTTTTTTACATTTTTACTTTTTTTTTTAAATATTTCCCCTGGTAGGAATTTCCAGTTTTTCTTAAATATAAAATTGGATCCTTGTGTATTTTATAATCATTATAATTTTGTAAAGTTAATTCAATTAATGATTTATCTTTTTGGCCATAGGATTATGTACAATATGTTTTTAATTAAATTAATTATTGTCAAAGTTTGAGCTTATGTTTCTTTTAAGACTGATATAACTACGTGTGTTGAAGGATGGGGGCTATAAAACTGACCATTGTACGTCCTATGAAAGCTCTCTGGGCTATTAGTAGTTCTAAAAAATAATTATAAAAACTTAGAGATTTTGTATTTACTGGTAAAATAAACGTATGAAGGAACAAGAATTTAATTTAAAAATTTTGATTATTATATTACTTATATTACTATTTGATTATTTTTAAAAATATCATTTAAAAATTTGTTATTGACACCAAATAAGACAACTCCGCACGATTAAAGGCAGGTAAAAACGTTCGCAATCGTATATTACCCATATTATAGGTTCCATTTATATCGGTTTTTATTGTCATACGACTATCGTAGTTGTCGTCATTCGGTTGCGGAATTTATCTATTTATTCGTTTTTTGCGAAGCGTCGCCAGTAAATTTGTTCACGGCCGGGTCACCGATGCATTTTTTATTGAAGATTTGTTCACATACCATGCATACCTACGTATAATATTATTATAATAATATATACGCACGTTTACGTCCTATATACGATTTACTTTTTACTATTATAATTATTATATTCCAGTGGCGTTTCGAGAGTATTTATAGCGTTTTCGAAAACACCAGTAGGGGATTATAATACACGACGTTATTATAATTTATAAACGCTATTTGCGGGCCGTGTGTTTTATCTGCGGACTGCAAATCAATGATAGATTAGCACGTTTGGCGGAAACGAGTACGTATAATATAATGTTCGTAGGTATATATATATATAATAATATACACACATAATATAGTTGCTCGGCTGATATTTAATTTTTTTTTTAAATTTTATGTTATGCAAATGAAAGAACAGGTTTGGTCGTGTAGGCGATTGAAATAAATCGCGATTCACACAATTGTCGAGTCAAACGGTTGTCGCGTTCCGCGACCCGTCGGACAATGAATGTTTCAATAAATCATCCGTCCCGACTGCGATGTAAACGTTTAAATATAATATATATATATTATGTTATACGCAATATCTATAATATATAATAGAACTGTGTAACTCTAATATCGTATATGAGTATAAGACTCTTCGTACGACACAATATACGGATGTGGATTTTTACAATTTTTAGAAAAAACATTTTTAAATCATGTTTTGAAAAAAAAAATTATGAATTCTAATAGAACATTGTAGATACGTTTATTTCGTTAGCCACACGATGGGTGTAGCTGCTGAAGGTTTGTTTAATGATGTCGAATGGTAATCCTATACTTAGGTGAATTCCGTTTTTACGAACAAAAACGCATTATCGTAAACTTAAGTGGTGTACATTCATTTTTTGTCAAGACCGTGAATCACAATCGTAAAATATAATATATCCACCACACTATACATGCTTAT
>NC_042494.1:136244864-136255550 GCF_005508785.2 Acyrthosiphon pisum
TCGTCGTGTACATATATGATTATTAATACCACCTTAATATTCAACGCAGATATGCGTAATACTATACGAGTTACAGTAAAGGCCGCGTGTACGTATACCTATACAGCGCAGGTATCTACCGCTCTTTTGATCTCAAAAATCGACCTCTGGTCACGAACCACACACTACGTATTTGCTGCGGCTGCAGGTATACGATACCTGTACATCACTGGTACCGCGCACGCCACTCGTATATGGCACAATATTATAAAGTAAAATACCTATGAAATATGTAGAAACTGCAACAACACAAAAAAAATTAAACCAAACAAATATATATTGTAATATATAATAATAATAATATATACTATAAACAATGTGACCACGATATTCATTCTTAAATCGTATTTTAAATACATATATTATGCCTGATCTAACGTATGCTATATAGCATACATTATTATGCGGTATACCTACCTTTATACATATATACTGTGTATATAGATATATATTATATATTGTGGTATTATAATATATGGATAAGTCATTATTTTCTTTTTGCAGTATATAGCCATACTGCAGTCGAGCACCGCACCAATACGTTCTGTTAATTTATGCGACTGTTTGAAAATGTATATTATATAATAATAGGTAGGTATACTAGATACATCATAATGATGTTATGATATAACAATATATTATGACATAAAAATGGTTGTGTCTTGCGTTGAAGGTATCACTCTGTATAGGTACAGTACTACAGTGTAATAAAGAACCTAAAGAAAAAAAGTAAAAATATACGTTTGAAAAATGATAATTATTTTGTAAGTATCAAAAAATCAATATATTATTAAAAGAATATTGTATAATATATTACCCCCTCGGTAATAAATTTCGATTAATTATTTTCCTGGCGCAACGTAGTCCAATAATGATTAAAAAATCGTTTATTGAATTAGAATGAGCTGGTATAGGCATAGGTATAAAACTATTTATTAAATATAAAAAAATTAACAAAGATCGCGTGACATTCCGAGGGATAAGTAGGTATTTTTGCGTTATAAAATAACAGTTTTATAACATTATTAGATATTGTACCTTATAATTAGGAAAATAAATCTGAAGTTATTAGTAATAATCATTATTTAATAGAAGTGTATTAACTAATAAGTAGGTTCATAGTTTTAATCTATTTTATTTTATTTTTAGTACCTAGGTACTTAATAAATATTCAACTTATTGTGAACACTTTATTTTTTCAAACTTTCTGTCTATTTGCCTGAACTTTTAACCATTCGACCTTATTATTTCTTCAGAATGTTTTCACCGTCTAAACTTAATAACTCAACAAATATTAAAGTTTTCGAAAATAACTCTGTGTACGAAATTTGAAGTACCTACACAATATGGTGATATAATATAATATTACATTATAAGTACATAGTATGATGTAAATTTTTTTCTTCAAAAATGTTTTTAGTGATGACTTCAAATTGTGTGAAAAAAAAATATGAACAAATGTTGATATACTTTTGAGATCATGAACTGTTTACTGTTCAAAGAACCATTGCGTGTAGGTATAATAGGTTTAGGTATAATACCTAATATTATATTGTAATACTCTTAGTATTATTATAGGTAGCCGTGGCCCTCGGTTATGGTTAGGTTATTGTTAGGTACCTATACACATGTTATGTGGAATGAACTTGATTGTAATTTTTGCACTATTCAACCATTGACGCAAGAATATATAGGGGAAAATCTATATATATATATATATATATATATATATGACATATTATTATACGTACAGATATAATATAATATGGACACGTTACAGTCATCGGAGTAGGAATAAATTACATAAAAATTTACATATTTTCAATCAAACAGTCGTGTTATATTCATTAATTATTATAAAACACAACTCACTATTTTAACCTAACGCCGTCACCTCTACGCGCGTTTCCGCCGAGCCGAAATAGCGACTCGTCCTACATCCGTCATAATAATTATCAAAAATATCCCACAATAGCTATAGTATTACAATATATATACATTACGTTTATTGTCTATAATATACCATTGTATATACCCAGGTGGGTATATTTTCGTCGTTCGAAGACTAATATATTATTTCGACGGTTATTCAGGAAATGATGTTTACAATATCAGTAGGGGAGTCATAAATTACAAATCTTGAATTGTCGAAGGAGGAAATAAATTGAGTTAGGTAGGTTAATGATGTTAACTATTCAGTCACGTATATTTGAGGAGGGTTTACAGCTCTTGTGCTGTATTCAGTTTTTTGTTATTCATATATACCTGCAGCGTTGATTTTTGTTTAGGTATAATTTTGTTAGGTGTATATTTTATAAATCTGCATTATTGATCTCTTATAATATACCGAGCACAGATAGAGCAGACTGGTAGATAAATAGTATAAATACTAAATTTGATATTATATTGCACCATTTCTGTCAACAATAATAATAAATACCACCAACGTGTACAATACCTAGGTTAAACATTTTTTTAATGATATATTTTATTTCATGCGTAGCTTTTTCGTAGTAAGTTATACAAAGGCCAATATTATTCGTAATAATGGTTTTAAAAAAAAAAATTGAATTAGAGTAAGGATAATTAACAAAATACACATTTATATAAGTACATAGCAATAAAGAAAAATATGTTTGCAATAAATAATTTATTTAGATAACAATGATTATTAATGATTACAGAGATTTCTTAAATTTTAACTCAATTACAACTATTTTCAACTTAATTGTTTTCTTTTTTGACTACGGATGCACAAAAATAAGGCATAACCATTCTATCATAATCGTTGACTTAATAAAATTACATATCTACCAAATATATTATCAGTTTTTAAATAATATATTTTAGATTTTTAAATCGATCATTTTTGTTTTTGTTATTTTTGTAAATCTGTATAATTCATTTTAACATTTTCCGGTTTGTATTAATTATTCGTAATCATTTACTTCAGTTATACCAATATAAAACCTTATGATAAAAAATGTTGATACAAAAATACATGTTAATTTGATTATGTTCAATATGGAAATAGAATCAGAAGTACGCATTTGAGGTATAGCTCCTCGAAAGCCAGCACCATTATAAGCTTCATGTGACATCGTTTTACAGTTAGATGAAAATAATTGATCTTCAATGGTTGTACAAGCGCATTCACAATTCCACACACAAAAACAGCGGTTGGCTTCGCTAATGGGAACATGTCTCCAAGCCATTACATTGTTCAATTTGTCCAATACTCGCACTGTTCGAAATATGATTTGGTTGTTTAAATTAATTAGTTAATTATCACTAGATACGTCCTAAAAAACATTTTACATGTGCAATTGGTGTTTGACTTGATAAGTGGTCCATATAAATTTAAAACGTGATTGTGTCGGCGATAGGGGAAAATGTATACATCGCGACTTTGAATTTCAGTACCGTTTTTGTTCGTGCTTAATGGAAATTCTAATAACTGCACTGTGAATAATTCGGCCTTCATTCCAATGTTATAAATTGATGCAACTATCTTAGTTTGATCATTTTTAGTAGCATCTGAATATATTTCTACAATTTCTATAAGGGACCTATAATAGTAATTAAATATAAAATATGCTATTGTAGTAGTGTTAGGGCAATACTTGTGTCAAATAATCTAGAAAAATATGCGTACATCCACCTTAGGTAGTCATATAATATTATATAATATTATATTTTGGTCAACAATATGACAATAGAACAAAAAACCTTAAATTAATTAAAATATTAAAGTTATTAAATGTACAATTATTAGAAACAACAGATAATCGTAATTTGTGGATACATTTTTTCCCAAAGAATAAATATAATGTTTATATTTTAATAATTTATTAACTAAACTATATAAAGATAATTAAAAATATATTTATGATTCAAAAAATACCAATTTTTTTTTTTAATTTAAAAGGTCTAGATATACGAGGAAATATGAAAACTCAATGAAAAAATTATAGTCAATATAGTCAGACATAATATCTATACTATAGCGTTTGGGTTTTCTTAGGGTTTTTGTTGTTCTTGCAAGATGGCAGTCAATATCGAGAGGCAGATGAACGATTGTCGAGGACGAAGCCGGTTTAAGCACGTTGTCCACGGGACTAACGCATTAAATGAAGACATCGAAATGCTGATCGATCGAATGGTAGACAATCTTGACTCGGACAACGAGATGATTGCAAACAATACTGCAGGATCATTGCGTACTTATAAGAAACAAATACTTGGGGGCCAAAAGTGTCGAAGGAATGTCTGTTAAACATAAATCAACATTTTAATGTAATTATACAATTTTATATCATATACTAGCTACTACCTACCTAAAAGTATACAACATTGGCTATAAAAAAGACAAAATACTAGATATTTATATAATATCTGTGTCAATGAATTGTATTGTACGACTTTATAGACCTCGTTAGAACAGATTATTCATGGCAAATAAATCGTTGTTACAATGTATACCTAATATAATTACTAAAAAAAACAATTGAGTTTAATGTTAAAGTGTTAAAAAGTTTTCAAAATTATTACCTTGTTGTAAGTACACTGTTATAATTTGTTTCCTTATGAATCAATAATTCACTAGTATAATCCATTTCATAATGTAAATTTAACGTTTCAGTCCCATTAATTTTTTCCATTACTTTTGAATTTTGTGGAAATGTAACGAAATTTTCTAAAAAATAACTCCCTGGAATTCCTGACTCGATTGCATCCTAGTTAGTATAGTAATAAAAATAATAAAATATTTACACATTTTTAATTAAAAAAAAAAACATTTAAACTGGTGGCTTTTGAAATAAAATAATTTCAGTAATGTTCTTAAATATTTAACCAATACATTTACTAAGTAAATTTAAAAGAGACATATCGGTGTGGCCATTAGTTATTTATTAGCCACAGTCGCCTGTGAAATAATTTGTAAAAAATTAGTTTGTTTCCAAGTATTCCGACCTATTACAGGGAATATTTTTTAAATCCGAATGTCCTAAAATTTCTATAAATAATGTCATATAATATACCATATCATGTTTCCACAAATGTGATGGTTGGTTGTTCAAGCAGCTAGATCTTTTCACTCCACATCTATTGGATTGTTTGAAGAACGCTTCATATGATACTCCAGCCTTATTACATTCGTCACCTTTGGTACTTATATTGTTTGCGTTTAAAATTAAATATTTTTTTGGATCGTCTAAAATATATTATTTTGTTAATAATAATTATTATTTTCTGTTTTCTGATCCATATAAGTGAATACTAAAATACATAAATAATATTTTTTAAATCACCCGTTGATTGTGGATAAAGATGTTTGACTATTAATGGTACTTTTTCTGGTATCAAAAGTCTATCGCTGTTTATGTCTAAACTATAGTATTGATCATCACCAAATGTTAAAGCTACATAATTTGCTTGCACAGTTGATTCGTCATTTTCATAATTCTTGTTATTGTTGCTTAATCTATTTAATTGAAATTTTTTAATTACATCAAATACTCAAATGTATTAATACTTTAATTGTATTCCAATATTCAATACAATATACCATGTGCATTTCATCATTAATAATCTTAATTATTAATAAAATATTTTCAATTTTGTTCATATTAATTATGTTGAATAGATAAAAATGTATTTAATTATTACGAAAATGTAACGAATTGTTATGATTTAAATTACATTTTAATACACTTTTTATTTCAAATAAAAGCGTTAATATATTACTTACTTAACCAACACATTTTGTCATTTTATATACTATATTGTCATATTATTATGCTTTTTAGTAGTACTATAAGTAATCACTAATGACATAATAAGATAATATTATAATAATGGGGGGTGTTACAGACATCATCACTTTTTAGTAAATGAAATACAACTTAATGAATTACTAATATTATAAGCAGTAGGTGATTACTTAATTATGTCATAAATTATAGCTTATACATTTTTATTTCAATAATAGGTGTTTAGTTTTAAAAATGTACAACGTCAACTTAGTTTTAGGTAGTATAATTATTAACGTCCTCCAAGAAGTGCATTATTTTATAAATTGTTATAGGTAATCTTTTGAGGTAATAGTAGAAAATAATTTTTTGTTTTAATTTGAAGCAAATTGTATGTAGTTTGTACTGCAGACTAAAGAGTTTGGAGCGTAATGGGGCGTTAACTCTAAACACGGCGTAGCTGTTTAACCCCAGATATCAGATATATAAAATATACTTAAATCAATATGCAATACTGTATTTAACAAAATACAGTAAAACTTCCGTTAACGGTCACCTCTATAGAACGGTCACCTCTATGTAACGGTCAATTTTTTTGGCCCCGTCGAGTGTATCCTAGTGTTATTCTACCTCTGTAGGACGGGCACCTTTAAATAGCGGTCATTATTTACAGTCCCTTCGGTGACCGTTATATGAAAGTTCTACTGTACCTATATGATTATATCGACCATCCATGTAAATAATCATTAATCACAAACGCACATATATATATTTATGCATATATTTAAAATATACAGTTTCCCACGAGGATATCCCATTGCGATATCTCCTGCAGAGACAAGAACTACACACATTATATTTTTTAATTTAATGTAATTTTTTGGTAAAAAAAGTTAAAAAAAGGTATTTTTTTATATTTTTATTTTTGAAACAATTGAAGATACCATTTTATACAGTTTATTTTTCTGAAAATGTTGACTTTTCAACATTTAATTATCATTAATCTCATAATTTTTAATAATTTTTTTAGTTTATAGGTAAAACGGCAAAAAACCGGTTTAGGCCTCACGGGACACTATCTCTGTATGGAAACGTAACAGATAATATTCTATAAGGTTTTTGGAAACGACAACTCACTTGACATTGGAAATGATTTTCCTGTACAACGGTATAATATTATCCATTGTATATTTTTCATAAATACTTATTGTAAGCGAATGATGGTATGACGTAGATTCCAACTTGTTCACGTTGTACCTGCAGGACACAGCAGATGGTACATCGTAAGATACATTGACATATAATAATATATTAAACTGGTCCAACCATAAGTCACTGAACTGCAAACAGTGACTGCTCTCGTGTAACCTATACTCTTCGTCGATATTTCCTGCAGGCCTATTTGTGGATTCACAGCTTTGGCCCCCTCGTATTTGTCTCTTATAAGTACCCGATGATGATCTTCCGGTATCGTTTGCAATCATCTCGTCATCGGAGTCAATATTGTCCACCATTCGACTGATCAGCGTTTCGATGTCTTCGTTTAAAAAGGCGTTCCTCCCGTGGATAACGTGCCTAAACCGGGTTTGTCCTTGACAGTCGTTCATCTGTCTCTGGATATTGACCGCCATCTTGCAAGAACAACAAAAACCCTAAAATAACCCAAACATTGTAAAATTATGGCTACGTCTGACCATTGACTATATTGTTTTTCATTGAGTTTTCATGAAAAGTCAATTTTCTCGTTTATACTTCACTGTATTGGCTTGGGATGACTTCGGCCATTGCATTACAAGTAGATCGTTTTACATCTGCGTAGCAGCCAGGATAATGACTGTTCGATTCCTTGTTGAACACAATTTCCTTCGCTTCAGAGTTCACCACCTGGGTATACACAAAAATAACATTACAAATACATACACACGAGTATATGTAAACATTAATTAAATTCTATAAGCTAACATTTATGTGTTTAAGTTTGTACGATTCCAGTACTTCGTCTTGTTGAATAACTACTATGTAAGGGTTTATTAGTATTCTCGCTTTGTTTGTTTCAGCCTCGTATACCTTATCAACAATTATCACTTGGTGTTTCAAAATATTTTCCTGTACCTATACGTATATTATATAATATTATACATACAGATATTGTTACTTAAGTGCTGTAGTGATATTTATTGGTTTCCTATTAAAAGGACAATTATTATACGTAATTATAAAATAATAAATATTATTATAAATACTTAGTTATCTAATAAATATTAAATTATTATTATAATTTATAAAATACAATAATGGGCACTTTTATACAGTAAGTTTCTGACGTATCCATTTATTTTTCGCTGTAAGAGGATAAGTGTGATGAATACTTTTATCGAAATCGAAGACTTACATAACGTGTGTTTTTTGAATAAGCAAATAAATAGATTGGTCACAAATATGACAATATTCAACACTACCTACATACTTTGGTTTTCATTGAATTGTTTATTAGTTATGATTTAGAAATATTGATTATAATAAATTTATAACAGTTAATATTGCCCTTTAGAATATATTATTATTAATAATTATATGCTATAAATATGGGTAGGGTCAATATGTTATAATTTATACATTCGTATAATCGTTCAAATACATTTATATACAAGATAATTATTTAAAGGTTGACACAACATATTATTTGCTTAATAAGTATTAACGTTTATTAAAAATCATATTTTTACTATTTTCAATTTTTTAAGTTATTACTTTTTCGAACAGAAGCTTACATTTTTAATTAAACTTATACGAAACAAGATATTTTTCTCTTAATATCAATAAAAAATTTCAATTTTGGACGAGTAGTAAGATATTTTTGAAGAAAATCGAAGCAGTTTTACTGCCCTAAACCATGATGACAGACACAAAAAAAAAGAAAAAAAGGCGGGTAAGTCGTGGATGTCGCTCTGCTGTACAGTAGGTTACAAGTGGGTTACTGTAATGGATGGAATTAAATTTGAATCCAATGATATTATATCATTGTATACGAAAAACGATTCTGAACGGAGATGATTTGTCAGTCTAGGATATATTATTTTTAAAGAAAAACTTATGGAGAACCTTGTACCAAATTTTAAAAACTTAGTTATAAAAGAAAAAATTTTTACGATTTTTCAACCACTAAATTACTTGCAAATTTTCGCAATTTTGACATATTTCGTATAAATTTGAACTTTAAATGCTTATAAATAAAAATTGTGACAATGTATTCCTTTTATTTTGCAACTGCTATTGTAAAAATATGTTAGGAGCCTTGTATAAAATTTCCAAATCTTAGAATTAAAAAGAAAAACTTTTATGAATTTCTGTCTAAGAAAATTTGAACATTGCCGTAATTTTTACGTATTTAGTCAAAATTTGAACTTTAAATGCTTATAAAAAAAAATTGTGCCTATGTATTTTTATAATTTTTGAATGGGAGTTAGAACAACATATGTGGACCCTTCTATTAAATTTTCAAGTATTTTGTCCCAGCTAATTTTTTTTTATCAACATTTATAAAAAAAAAAATCAAAAAAAATCGATTATTTCATTGCCTATAAATAGATTAAAAATTAGTGAAATATTTTGAAAATAAAACTATATAAAGAAAATGTCAATTTAAACAACTGGTAAAATTTTCAAGTGTCTACGACTCATACTTTTTGAATAATAACAAATATCAAAAATCGTTTGAGGCTAAACCGTTATTTAATGCGGTTTTGTAAAAATTTAAATTTCAAACACTCCTAAAAATTTTTTGTCTTAGTCCGGTTGAGTTTTTTTAACAGATATTTAAAGAAAAACTTATGGAGAACCTTGTACCAAATTTTAAAAGCTTAGTTATAAAAGAAAAAAATTTTACGATTTTTCAACCACAAAATTACTTGCAAATTTTCGCAATTTTGACATATTTCGTATAAATTTAAACTTTAAGCACTTATAAAAAAAAATTGTGACTAACGATTTTGGATTTTTTTTTATCACTGTGAGAACAACTTATAAGAAACCTTGTATTAAATTTTCAAAGTTTTCTATCCAACCAAAAATTTTTTATCGTTATTTTAAAAAAAAATACTTAGAAAAATTGAAAATTTCATTTGTCTATAAATAGCTCAAAAAAAGTCGAAACACTTTGAAAATTTAACCCTGTATAGACAACGCTAATATAAACATCTGTTGCAAATTTCAAGTGCTTACAATAATTATTTTTTGAGTTACAGTAAAATTAAGTTTTCGTTTTTATCAAAAATTGGTTTTGCGTAAAAATTCGCGTTTTTCCGTTATTTTTTTAAGGTTTTTCCTGCCGCTTTTGAAAAGTATTGGGAAATTTTCACTTTTGACCCCCCAAAGTACCAACTAGATTCACTTTCCTTTCAGAAAAGGTACAACTTTTGAAAATCGAAGCATTTTTACTGCTCCAAAAGTTGTCGTCAGACACAAAAAAAAAAAAAAAAAAAAAAAACCCCCATCATTGTAAAATCAATACATTCATCACTTCGTTCAGAATTTAAAATTAAAAAAAAAAAAAAACGCACATCATTGTAAAATAAATTTTGTGATTTTACATTTGAAATTTTTCATTGAAATTTCACATTCCGCGCCGTGCTTAGAATTTAAAATGGAAATAATATAATAATATAATTGTTTTTTTTTTTTTTATTGGCCTTAACCTGGCAAATTGTTTTTATTAAGAAATAAAATGTATGTACCTATATACTCAGAAACAGAGCAGAAATACAATAGTTAAATACAATTTTTTGGATAATTTGGACAACCCCCGCCTCCCTTAAATAAATCCTGGTTGCGCCACTGGAGCAGTTAATTAAAATATAAGTATTTAAAATTAGGTTAAAATGTAAACTGAACCTTG
>NC_042494.1:136258206-136319800 GCF_005508785.2 Acyrthosiphon pisum
TCTGACGTATCCATTTATTTTCGCTGTAAGAGGATAAGTGTGATGAATACTTTTATCGAAATCGAAGACTTACATAACGTGTGTTTTTTGAATAAGCAAATAAATAGATTGGTCACAAATATGACAATATTCAACACTACCTACATACTTTGGTTTTCATTGAATTGTTTATTAGTTATGATTTAGAAATATTGATTATAATAAATTTATAACAGTTAATATTGCCCTTTAGAATATATTATTATTAATAATTATATGCTATAAATATGGGTAGGGTCAATATGTTATAATTTATACATTCGTATAATCGTTCAAATACATTTATATACAAGATAATTATTTAAAGGTTGACACAACACATTATTTGCTTAATAAGTATTAACGTTTAGTAAAAATCATATTTTTACTATTTTCAATTTTTTAAGTTATTACTTTTTCGAACAGAAGCTTACATTTTTAATTAAACTTATACGAAACAAGATATTTTTTTCTTAATATCAATAAAAAATTTCAATTTTGGACGAGTAGTAAGATATTTTTGAAGAAAATCGAAGCAGTTTTACTGCCCTAAACCATGATGACAGACACAAAAAAAAAAAAAAAACACACATCATTGTAAAATAAATTTTGTGATTTTACATTTGAAATTTTTCATTGAAATTTCACATTCCGCGCCGTGCTCAGAATCTAAAATGGAAATAATAAAATAATATAATTGTTTTTTTTTTTTTTATTGGCCTTAACCTGGCAAATTGTTTTTATTAAGAAATAAAATGTATGTACCTATATACTCAGAAACAGAACAGAAATACAATAGTTAAATACAATTTTTTGGACAATTTGGACAACCCCCCCTCCATAAATAAATCCTGGTTGCGCCAACTGGAGCAGTTAATTAAAATATAAGTATTTAAAATTAGGTTAAAATGTAAACTGAACCTTGATAACACATGGCATAGATACAGTACCTATTTAATAATTAAAAAAATTGTGAAACGATTTTATTTTACCTGAGTGTTTTTTTTTAACCATATGGTTATGTAGATTCCTTTGGTTTTAATGTTACTCCGTTTTTGAATACGATTGGAACGAATTGGTATTTGGTTTAAAGAATTTAGTTCATCTCGATACAGCATGTCAATAGGTGTTATAATTGCTTGAAGTTTAGTTTCCGTATCTTTAAGCTGGCATAAAATGCGTTGAAATGGTATGCTTACGATTAACGTAGCAAATAAAAAGTACTTGTGCATTTTAAAAGCTTAAGTTTAGATTTTTTAATTCATACAAAATTATGGATTCAGTGCAATCTACACTTCTGCAACGATGACATATAAATCCAAACGGTAGACAATTATTATCAGATCATGTTATTGCTTGGACGATAAAATAATTGAAATTTACGATAGTAAAATCACGTACTATAAAACACAATGTATAATGACGGATACCTGTGGAAAGGTGAAGGGTCAAAACTGCAACACCACCAGTATGCCACGGTGAAATTGTTTTATATCGTTACCTGAAAAATTAGCATTTTTTTACTCATCACTTATTCTTTATATTATCACGTATATTTTACATAAAATCTATTATAACATTATATTATTATACTTATTAGTAATTAAAGTGTTTTAGTGAACCCGCGTGTATCAAACTTCATTGTGAGCATATTTCAAGTAGGTACCAAGTATCTGGTACCTAACTAAAATACTACAATTTTAAAGTCCTTATGAATCACCTTAAAATTTAATATAAAAACATCGTGGAATAATGTCTATGATATGGCCTGCAAGATAATATTCTATGTTCTTTAAATTTAATAACAAGTCAATTCTGCACTCTGTTAAAAAAACAAAATCAATTCTTGCAAATTATATGTGTTTTTGATAAGGAGATAACTCGCTCGTATAGTCATGCAAGCAAATCAACGTACCTACAGGATTCGTTAAGGCTTAGGTTATAAACTATAGCTTATGTTAGAGACATTTTTAGAGGATAATTAACATTAACTATTTTTATTTTAAAAAGAGTTATATGATTTGAATTCGGAAAAAATGAACTAGATATAATAAAGAAAGAAAAAATCTTTGCTTATTCAAAGTTTATAATATTATTATTCTTGTCTAATGTTCTCGATAGTCGGTACCTAAATTTGCTCTAATATTTAATAAACCGCACTGTCTGGTAAGAATCCGTGGCACGTAGATAAGATAATATTATAACATGTAAGTCAGACTGTCAGAGACTACACATGCGGGTACGACGACGATATAATATTATATTAAGTATAGGTAGGTAGGTAGGTCCGTTTCAAACGGATCAAAAACGTTTTTTATTCAGAACGACTACTGTCCAGAAGTCGACTTACAAACGATAATGTCTGACGTCGGAAAAAAAAGTCGTATTACATATTATTATTATACATTATAGAGGAGGAAGTCGTGCGCGTTTAGGCGCTGAGACGGCGGCGGCGGGCTAACCCACGCGCGGTCGTTGAGATCGTCGCCACTGCCGCCACTGCCGCCGCGTGAGCTGGGAATCCGGTAGCCGGTTCGTGTCATTGTTTATGCAAATGCGCGAGACCGCAAGTGGACAACGACGACGACGACACCTCCACCCGCCCAGCACCGAGGTCGAGTGCCACCGAGTCGCCGCCGCCACAGTAGTTTTCTTTGAATTGTATATTATTTGTATATATATATGTACGCGAACCGTATAATAATTCACTCCACCGTTTTATAATATATATTATTATTTTGTGCGACTTCTATGCAGCGCGCGTGTTTGTATTCCTTTTTTCCCTTCTTTTTCCCTCTTTCCACCGTATTATTATTATTATTATTATTATTTGTATACCTTCGCGACCATTGTTCGCACGCGCGCGCGCGCCTGAGTCTCCTCTTCGTTTTTTTTTCCATATAATAAAATATAATATACACGCGCGCGTTTTTATTATTATTATTATAAAAATTTTTTTCGCTTCGCTTTACTTTCCGCGTCTCCTCCTCGGCAGCGTTCCCCCCTCATTTTCTATTTATAATATACCGTCCTTACACGCCATAACATTATCAGCTTCTCTAGTCCTTCCTTCCGAGCGCCCACGAGGAATTCCCATATATTATTATATGTGCTACAACGATACTCATAGGTATACAATATATATAATATTATATGTACAATGTATACCTCTGCTGCAGTTGTAGATATTATACGATACGACGTGTGCGCATAAACGAATTCGCATGCACCAGGTTCTTATATACCTAGGTATATTATGATGATATTTTATTATTGCGTGTTTTCCCCCCGCCTAGAACAGTCCTGCTGACAATCGCGCGGTCGCGGATTGCAACTGCCGAGTAGTGGCGTCGCGCACATATAATAATAATATACATATATATTATATATGTTGTACAGATGATATGCTGCTGCTGCTATATTGCTACTATTATGTCTCTCATGTGATATTCGCCGTACCCATATAAATATAATATTACTATACTCATTTGGCGGGTACCTATATACAGGTACCGACCGCGGTAACGGTAACGCTCGCTGCTGCACGACTACCGTGAAAACACGACGGCTATAATATCATATGTGTATGCAAACTACCTATTATTATTGTACGCGCCGGCTATGATGACGACAATGATGATAGTAATAATAATAAATAATGATAATGATATGTGTCATATTATTGTGCGCCCCTATATAACCACACCCCGCCTTTTAATAATATACAATTCTACTTGTATTTTTTTTTTTTTTAGTTTTTGCACTGATATTTTTTTTTTAATATATAGGCACCTGTAAGATATTTTAGGAATCTATCTAGAAAGTAAGTATAGGTACGGCCATTCCCAAGTAGCTAGTTCATGAATTTATTCATGATTTACCTAAATGAAAATAAAAAATGTAAAGCATTTGGTTAACCATAATAATATATTATACATTTATACTAAATTATTATAATGACAACAGTGATAATATATCATAATAATTACAATATTTTTATTTGTATAAATAATTTTTACTCACAACAATATTTATTTATTTATTTATTACTAGCTGAACCCGTGCACTACGTTGCCCATTAAGTGTACCAAATATATGTGACTCAAACTTGGTTCAATTCGTTATTTAATATTTGGTGTATGGTTTAAAATTAATCTTAACTTTTCCATTGCCTAGAATAAAAATTCTGATTCGCAGCAGTACATTACCAGGTAGGCAATCTACCTGCGGTAGATCGCGGACCCCGTTCTGTATGTACGTTAGTGTATGATTTAACTCTAAAGTATCAAAGTTATACCAAGTTTGTCGTATTCTACCTATAGTGGATTGATATTATCAATTAATACAAAATCCTAACATAACCTAACCGTACTAAAATCAGATAAATAAACGCAAACGCATACAAAAAAATTCATTCAAATCGGTCTAACCATTTAGGAGGAGTTCAGTCACAACACACGTACAGTGGAATTATTGCGCTTAGCAACACATTCTGCGATTCATTTTTATATTATATGAATTCAACAAACATGCCCGATTAACCAATAGCAACCAATATAATATAATGTACTGTTACGCCACTGTTGTATTTTTGACATACAGATTTGAGATTTCCTACCTTCCCGCTGGATTTTCCTAAAATTGTATTTCATAAAAACCTTCTACTGGCAGTTACGAACATCTTAAAAAAAATTTGAGCCAAATCGGACCAGCCGTTATCGATTGATGAATTGTTATACATTTTTGTCTCCGTTTTTATATATATAGATTAATGTTGTACAGGTTAAAATTCTGTACGATTCATAAATCATAATAATATGTAGATTGCAATGTTTAATGTATTTTTCTTTTTTATACATCTTTCTGACTACATTCAAATCGATAAAATAGTTGAAATTAAGTATTATAGGCTGTTGCGACGTACAATATATGTCATATGTGGTATGTATACAAGGAAATTATATTATATTGAGACTGTACAAAAAATTAAGATAATAACATTGAGATATAAGTTTCTATATTTTCTACGGAAAATTATTGACACATTACTTATATTTTGTTTTTTAAAACGTTTACGAAATAAATATTGTTAAGTACCCGTTTACCCATCTCATATGTTTATATTCATAATGTATTATGCATATTACGCATATTATAATATATTTGTATACTGTTGTCAAAATGATATTGTTATTCGCCTGCATAATAATATGCATTTTAAACACAAATCAATATAGTATATTATAATATTATAGAATGGTTATTGAAATAACGTTTTTTCGACACGAAGAATATTAAACCCATACCTGATACAGTGAAAGAGTGTTTAGTCTGCCGTAAATCTGCATCTATGCCTACCTAATTATACCATTATGCATGCCTAATGGTCACGACGATATATTATTTTACGCAGCTACTGCTGGGAACCTAATTGATATATTTATTTTACGGTCGGTTGTTAATATGTATAGGTACGTTTTTCGTAGTATAAATAACACCGCAGCGTACCTACCATGTTAAATCCTTCGACGGGACCGTAATGGCTATTGGACGTGTGGAGTAAAAAAACCGTCGTACGCGTACGTATAATAATAATAATATCACGTAGGTTTAGTATTATAGTTACGTCTACTACAATTATAATAATTAATAAGTACGCGTCGTCGTTCAAAAAAATAATATATATTATATACGATATGGGCAACGTAGGTAGTATCGGTACCTATATACTTTAATATATACACGATGTACCTATATGTCCTATACCTGTAATATATTACTGCCGCCCCGGTAGACGAGCACAAATTATTATATCGTCGTACGATATTAATTTTGTTTTATAATATGCCTCTACGTGTGTATTATAGGTATACAGGACTTGAAACCGACGACGACGGTAAAACGCCATCAGTATATTATTATAATATACGCAATAAGTAATAACAACGTATTATATACGTCGTCGTCGCCCGTCGGTATTACCATTGAGTATACATTGTACAATATAATATACTCAATAGTATTACCCATATTATAGAATACGGTAGAACGGTAGTCGTCAAAATAAGCGCGCCAGCAATTATCGTTATTTGTTTCTGGTAATAGTGCATACCTCACTATACAGTGGTCTTGGGTACCTACCTACCATTACCAACGGTATACGTATTATGGTTATCTATATAGATACCTGCCTATCCGTAATTATTTCTATATGCTGAGTTAAATGCACGCGTCATTCTCTAAAATCACGATGAAAACCGGTAATAAAATATTGACACACGGGCATAGGAAATATTTCAAGTGTATAATGTATAATATGACGACATTTTCACGTCCTCTATATAGGTACCTATATTGTCTATTTTATGTTGAGCACAACCCTCTTATTACGACGGTGATAAGATGTCATTAAAATCAACCAGTGGCGCGGGGGTGTGGTTGGACGAGGGTGCCCGAGGGGATGTACGGCGATGTATAATAATCGTATGAACATGACGAAACACCATCATCCCGACTACCGATTTCTGATTACTTATAACCGGATCGAAAGCGACATAGGTAATAATAGCCGAACAGTATTAAAATAATATGTATGGTGTATCTATATTATTAATAATCTGCAGAAGCGGACTTACGAGTTACGGGTAATGTGCGAAGAACGGCGATTGGGCAATACGACAATAAATATTATATAGTATATACTGATAAATAATAATATTAATTACTTATTTGATAATCGCTAATAAAAAAATAAAGCATCGTAATAAATATTTTAACGTCAAAAGCTGAATAATATGTCAAAAATCCATAGATCTATCATGACAGTTCATAGTAATTGTGCAGTGTGATACCATCCATAGATATTAATATTATATTACCTTTAATAGTTTAATAAATTAATATTATGAACTTAATTTAATATCACCGTCCTATGTGAGGATAATATACTGTAGGTACTTCATGACCATTAATCATTATTATAATATAATACCTCCACAGTGCACAATGCATACTACATACGCGATTCATTTTTTTTTTTTTTTTTTTAATTAAGCACACGTGTAATCGGTGTACATTTTACGTATTTAATCATCTACTATGTAAAATTTTAAATTACTATATATATTTTATATCTTATACCTAATAATATAAGCTACTTAGCTACACTTATTATTTTAAACACTTTTAACAGTATTAATACATATTATAAGCATAATCGAAGATAAAAGAAGAGAAAACTAGTTACCTACTGGTTATATTAGATAGGGTTGAAGTCACAATAGAATAGTGTAGGTATACATAACTCATTTCTACATATAATATAAAATATGATGCTGACAAGTTATGGTATAAATGGAAAATGGTATTATAGAAAATACTTGAAAACATTTTTTTGTATATTTATTTGTATCATAATAATATAATTAAAACATAGTCATTACCGAGTATCCCAAACATCATAAATTCATAACGAATACGATTTTTGTTTCAGTACAAATTTTCTACATTATAATATTATGATATAAATTATATTATTTTATAATTCAGAAAAATACATTTAGGTACAAACGAATACCTATGTGTCTATGGCGAATGTTTTGCCGTTGACCATAAGAAATACGACTGCAGCTAACCTGCCTTAAATTGGTTAATAATGCTTAATAATGCAATAATAATGCTTAAAATAAGTTTTAAAATTTTTTCCCCGTATTATAGTTGCGACGAGGAATCGTTTTGAAAACATATAGTTACATCGTACATCTATAATATAAAGTATTTAATATTATTACGATAACATGACAGTAAACGGTTCGAACAGCCGAGCGCCGGCTGCGTGCAGCGAACCGATTCACGTATGTACACATATTTTTTTATTGTTTCAAACGTTTAATGTAATATTTTATATTCTTTGAGATTATTATCGTCGGCGCGGCGTGTTTATAAATATATATATATATCGTATATTATATTGTATTAAGTAGGTGCATTATACGATATATAATACCTCGTCTATTACTCACGGAAAACAGTCCAATTTGATTTTGCGGCATTAAAAAATTGAGCTGTCAGACCGTTATTTAATTTCGTAATCCCATATATATACCTATATATATATATATATAGATATGTGTGCGAGTGAGCCCTGCGTGGGAATCACCTATACGGCACGAAAATCCTATATGACACGCTTGTCTCGGCGCGGCGGCACAATGTTTCTTTTAAAATCATTTTTTTTTTTTTTTTATTATTCATTTCATTTAACTTTTACGAAATACTACAACAACAACGGTATAAAAGTAATAGTAATAATAATAATAATAATAATAATAAAGGCTTGCCACTCTCTGACATCGAAATCGTCGTAATAACTCCGCGTACATACCTATCATATCCATATGTGCGCGCACGTGCGTGTGTGTGCGTGTGTGGTGCGGCCGTCTTGCCCGACGGGGTGCCGAAACGGCAGAGCTACCACCCGCAGCTAACAATTAACCCCGCCCTGTGGAAGAAACGAGGAAAGAAAAAGAAATAGTAGCCACCGCGGCGCGACCGGGCCCCTCCGATAACGCGGACGGGCCTCCAAGGAGACCTAATAATATTATATATGTGCAGCTCACTCTCTTTTTACAAATGTATAGGTATTTATTTATTATTAGTTATTTTTTTTCGCCCCGTCTCGGGTATTCGGTGTAGGTATACCTACCTACCTCTATGCGTTCGAGCGGGCCGCGCGGTGAAAAAATAGCTGTCAATAAAACTCGCGGAGGACCTGTTGTGTACGAGGAAAACGAGTAACTGTTAGGGGCTCGACCGCAATTCCTCAGTCTAGACACATAAATCTAATTAAACATATTATATTATGTTTTCTGGTACGGCCAAACCGAAAAAGGGGAAAATAATATCGTGTATATATAGGCGCACCAGTACATGCGATAATATTATGTAATAAAGCTGCTAGACGACGCGCGTTTATTTGGAAATTAGTATTGTGTATAATATATAGATACCCCGGGCCCGACCTGACCCGGCGGACGGGTATGCTATTTTTCAATTTACAAAAATATCAATCTCTCTGACGTAAACGGCTTCAAAAGGCGAACCAGAAGGCAGCAGTATACGTGAATGCAGGGTACGAGCATCACCGCAACCGCAGGGTTCATTTCACACGAGTGCGCAACATAGTTTTTTTTTTCAAGTTTTCACAAAGTAAAACTGTTTTTGACATATATACCTATACACCAGCTCTATTCAAAAATACAACATTTTTGTTAGCTACACAGTCTTCAGACCTTTGAGTGGCACGCGCGCTGGGTATAGAGATTCACAGTCGACAGAAATAATTTCACTTCAGAAGTTTCTAAGTCGCCGTTGATAAGTTGTTTGGATTTTTTTTTGAAGTTACACTTACATGGTGTGCTCTGTAACAACCAATCAATCGGTATATACGTCTGCGTCAATACCATATAAGTAAATATCCATTTCTTGTATACGTCTGACGGTTTTTATTCACTAAGAAGCGACGTCTTTTCGGAAGTCAATGCATTTCACTTGGGTTGTGTATCACGTCGTTGTCGTTAGACATAAAAAAAAACCAAACGGACAGTTCCTGTTTGTCTTGAGGTGTCAATAACACTCGCACCGAGAAAGTACATTTATGGGGCAAACGATGCGATTCTGATTTCTTTTTCTGAAAGTTCTATTTTGTCAAAACAAATGGGTCCGTACACCTGTACAGTAAGTTGTATATATAAGAGGTTTTTGAGGTTTAGTTTTTGGCTCTCAGTGGATTTGAAAAAAAAATTGGCTCTTGCGTCAAGATACAATTTTCTTTTCTTTCTGAGCTTCAACAATTCAAACCAATAGGTACATCGTATTATAATAAATTGGATGTATTAAATAAATAGGTAAGATATAATAATAGCCAATGAGTGGATATGATATACGATTTGCAGTGAATTAATTTCAATAAATAACTATTATACAAATTGCATTGAATTGCAAATTTGAAATTATAATGCTTGTGATCGGTTGACATGGTTTATATCAATTATATTATCTATTAAGTGTTTATGTATACATATTTAATTATTTAAGGTTATAAATGTTATAATAGCAGATAGGTGTAGATACTTATTTGATTCTTAATACTACACTATATTAACGTAACATATTATTATATTATAATTCAGTTAAGTAACAAGTGGGTATATAATTATTTTAGAATAATCGGCTGTAGCAAAAACGTTATTATCATATTTTATTAATTCAACAAAAAGTTATTAACTTGTTTTATTTATTGGATTTTTTTGCACATTTTTCCGTTAATTCAACTTTGACTTTAATGTTCAAAAGTAAGCACTTTTCAAAATATGTTCTTGAACGAATAACCGAAATAAATTAAAACGATGGTAAAAGACGATTTAGTCGCCAAGTTTTTTAAATAACTTATAAATGGACAGCATATAGATATATAAATACCAAATACTCAAAAACTTAGTATGTACTTAAATTAAATAAATAAAAATAATAATAGACTTTGAAATTTAATATAATATAATGCTTTTTTTTTTTAGGCGTATATATATCGTAAATAATTGTTAATCATTTTACTCAAAGGAAATTTGTATACGATTAACATTTGCGTTTCACACATAAAAACCAATTAAAAACCCAATAAATTATATTAAAAGCAATGTAGTTATTAAATCACAGGAAATAATCGCCTAATATAATGTGTTTTATATCTTTCTAAAATTTCCTAGGATTTTTCATTATAAATTATGAAAATTTTCAAAAAAAAAATATAAATATCTTATAAATAATTAATAACTTTGAGTCCCAATATTATTAATAATTTATAAGATATTTATATTTTTTTCGTCGCAGTTACAGTATCATGTACTCACGTACCTATATTTACCACACTTACTATTTTATTGATCATGGACGTCGGAGACACATTACAACTATATATTATAATATCATTTTGTCGTCACGCTTTATCGCATCGTCGTCTAAGATAGATTCCGATAATGGGACGCTCAAATAGCCTGTGAAAAATCATAAAATTAATAAAAAACGTTTCAACTATAGAGTTATATTGTATGTCTAACAATGTTTTCGTACACGTCATATAATAATATAATAACAATGATTCGTGTGCGTATTGTGTACACTGGCACACTGCGTATAATATAATATAGTGGTATAATATAATAATGGTGTTTTTATGTTATTTTTATTTCTTGTTGTTTTGTAATATTATTACGTTATGTAAAACGAGTTTTAAATCAATTTATTATATTATTATTATTATGAAACGCTGAAGCGCATCACACAAAAATCGATAACCGATAAAATAAAAATGTAATACAAATTTGCAGACACCGCGTCGCGGCGATATTAAATATAATAACATTATACACACACTCGTTGTATAATAATAATTCTACAACTACTGTTTGTTCGTCGGTCGTGTTTTATGAACAGCGTACACATAACCTACATATATCGACGTAATAATATAATATATTATATTATATGGGTAGATTTTATATGCGGCGAATATGTCGTTTCTCCATTTACGCGTTTATAATATTATATTATATACACGCGCGTTATGTATTATATATTATTATTGTGTGCAGTGCGTGTAATGGTCTTTGGAACAGCTTTTCATGTCGCGGTTAACGTCAAATAATGTTGTTTCAATGAACATCGCGTTATTATATTATATTATTATCATAGTCTTTTTTCTCTCGGCGGCACCGGATAACGACGGTGTTCGTCGCGGATAAAATATAAACGATGGGGACATATTATATGCGACGATTTACTGTCTGTAAAACATACACACACATAGGGTATATCCGTATAAATATATAATATATATAAAATAGGTATATGCCGTGTATATATAGATACGATTTACCTCTATGTGGCGGCGAGTGTATAACCGTATAATGATAGGTAGGTATAACTGCAAAATTCCGCATCGTACACCGCTCCTCTCGCGTGTTGCCCGAAAGGTTAAATAATACAATTATTTATAGGTAATAATTATTGTGATCGAGCGCGTTCATAATATTATGCCGCATAATATAATATATTATAAAAATTAGGTGCGACTTGTGTTAAACGCTGCAACAATCGGAGCTAATGCACTAAAACGTCGATGCACTTGTAGTGTGCACTTAGAATAACGGGTTATGGGTTGTAGGTAACTCGGCATATAATTTGCTAAACTTTAATGGTCGCTCTGATGTTATGACAATATTGTTATTATATTTTACCATGCGTAGATTCTAAAATCGTTTATTATATATGCGTCATGTACCTACCGCTACAGTGCTGGGAATGCGATGGCCTAAAAAAACTGTTTTATATACCACATATAAATTCAAAATAATGCACCAATAAAATGTACTTAAAATGTTTTATTTCAAATGGAGTTTTTAACGATAAAATTATACACATTTATATTCACACGTATGGTGTATTGGTGTATGACGACAAGGTGTACCTACAACTGAAGAGTGACCAGATACCGTTGCGCCTCAATACCGATTTTATATATTTTCTAGACACATTATATTGAACAGGGTATTATTATAGTGATTCTAAATATTTGGTGCCGCCGCCCACAGCTCGGTATCTCAATTTTTACGTCGTGCTAAAATTTATCTACTTAATCGTCCAATTAATAAATAATAATAAACTATTATTAATTATTGTAAGTATAATAATCGGGTGTATAAAAATCTCTTGAATAAAATTTAAAAATCGGATTCTCATGTTAAATGCCCTAAAACAATTAAAATATTACTAAAAATGAAAAATAGAAACTTCACAGTCAAATATAAAAAAAAATTCACGAAACTGATTTCGAAAAAAAACGACCAATGCATTGCGCAACTATAATATATTTTCGGAAGACGATGTAAAGTTTATTGATATCTCAGCCCTATATACAGCAAAGTATTAAATACCGATAAATTTTACCATAACGTGTGTATCGTACTGTTTATTTTATGTGCGAAAAATATAGACCCGCAGACAAGGACGATGATAATGACCGCGTAGAGTTATCTTTTCACGGTCATATATATATATTATAATATTACGTAGTGTATAAGCAGTAAATATAATACCGTCACGTGTATATACATATACTGTGCGAGCCGGCCGGGGGGTTAAACAGTCGGCGGCGGCAGGATGTGCTTACAAACCCTGTCGTGTATTAGATGATACATTGCCCCCGATTTTGTAAACGTGGCGGCGGTGGCTTTAAAGAAGAAGAAGAAGAAAAAGAAAAAGGAGAAGGAAAAACGTAGGATGAAATAAAAAATTGTACACTATCGTCATTATTGTTATTATTACTATGTATAAAATATTTTTCTCCACACAAAACGCTTTTTGGCGACGCGACCTATAGTCGGGGGGCGAATGTCCCTCCTCTCGCGTGGCGCTCCCGGACCGGGTGATTAACGACGGACGGTATCCGGGACGACGGGCGCTCGTCAGGAAGTCGACGAAGTCGAGCACCCGGAAATTTAGCGCACGCTAAAGACGGCGAACAAAAGGGCCGTAAAAACATTCCCCTCGATTTGTATAAACAAAAAAATAAATATATATATGTGTGTGTGTATAAAAAATAACAAAAAAATCGCATCGTTGTTTGCTTAGCGCGTTTTCCTCTCCATACTGCGCGCGCGGTCCGCTCCCCTCGCCCGCGCACGCGCGCGAGCGTGCAGTGTGTGTGTGTGCGCGTATATATATGTTATTTTTTTTCCGCTTTACCGGACTCGACTAATGGCCTATGAGGTTATAACGACTTTTTCGGGGGTTGTCCGATATATAAACTTTTTTTATTTTTTTAGATACATTATATGTTTTTTATTGCTACGTAATGACCTACGCATGATTTATGATTTCTTTCGTCCGTCGTACAGCGCACGCCATCATACACCATATAATGTACATGTATATACATCTCGTGTATAGATCGTTTCCGATCGAAACACTTGGTGCAGGACTAATTTCGATCGCGGAACCTCTGCTCTGCACAAGCCGGAAACTTATAATATATTATATCCGCCGCCGCCGTTCCCACTCGTCGCGTCCCCTCGAAGATGTCTTGATATAGATGACGGACGAAATGTAAAAAATAAATCCCAGACGAATGTGCAGTGTGTGTCGCGTGCGGTACGGACGTGATAAAAAAAAAAGAGAAAATCGTACTACGATACGCCCCGGACGGCTATATATTATAATATAGTGGCTGGTGATAAATATTTAATTTATACGTGGTGATTATTCTTTTAAAGGTACGCTCATTTTATTGAAAAATTACACCGATTTTGGAAATAGTTCGTTTCGTCTACAGTGGTTACAAAACAACATACATATTATTTAAAAATAAATAATATATATTTTTACTATATTTTCTTATCGTTGTTGCGTAGTTTTATGTTTTTATTTTTTGAATGACTGTAGGTATACCACACTACATACATTTATATTTTTATATCATGAAGCAGCATTTTTTTCCGAGAATTTCGATTTATAAAAATCAAATTTCGAACGAGTAGGTACCTACATAATAATTATTATTTCCCAAAACGTTGATCTACCTATTTTTTGAGTAAATGAGTGCAATTTACATTTAAAAGAACCGGCATCATCGTATATTATAATACACGTATTAATATTTTTTTTTAATACACGATAATAATATAATATGTACGATTAACGTGTTTATTCATGTAGGTACGAACTATGAAGTCAAGATCGTATGATACTTACAATTCGTCGAATTTACAAGTAAATTAAATCTCAATCGTAATCTTTTCAAAAGTTCTGAATTGTCACGTCAGTTTGGTTTCGTTACAAGTTATAATCTTGGAGAGTTTCAGTTCTGTTAAAACTTAATACGCGTCACGATGGTATATTTTCATAAACGCTGACTAATCGAAATAATCTTGTGAAAAGGGAATAAAAATAATTAGCACGAATCGTAAATGATATTAATGCCAATATTATTGCCATGGTTATAATTTGTTCCGGGCGTCGTTTATTTAGAGTGACTCGAATGTAATCGCATTAAATTATTAAACTATATTATATTATTCATATAATAAAACATAATATACCTACGTACGAAATAAGGTTTATTTGTCAGTGAAGTTTTTTTACAGCCAATAACCCTTTGAAACAATGAAACAAACAAAAAACCTTCTCAGTTGGGCACAAAATCCGTTTGGCAAAAAAAAATTACCACTTAGCAAAATAAATATAATACGTCTTGCTTAAAAAAAATCATAACTATCGCCTTATTCAGGCCTATATAATATAGTGACGAATATACGCATATAATTATTTAATATGATACTATAATATATAATCAGCTGTTTTCGTCATCAAACTAAAACAAATGTATTACCTAGTTAAAGTATAGGTAGTTATAGATATATACGGTAGTTCAAAAAAATCACTAAATTTAAGTTTGAAAATCAATTAAAATATTCGTTATAGGTACACTATAGGAACCTATATACCTATCCAACTGTCACCCTCTACGGTCACACATATTATGTACCTATTTTTATTTTTCGTTGTTTTTTTTTACCCAATGTTTTTTGTACCTAATCGAACATGTTGAACCTAGCCGTTATATTATAGGTAATAAGCATTAAAAATAAAGGTTGTCGTTTAAGTTTTTAAACGCTGTTAAGTATCATATAATTTATTAATTTATGTAAAAAATAATGAATTGTGTACCCAACGATATAATAATAATAATATATCGTCTACCGTTGCAATACGTCATGTAACAAATGTATATAAGTTATAAAGAAAATAATACTTCGCAAGTACGCGTATAATGACGTATGATGTGATACTAAATGACACGTGTAAAATATATAAATACTATTCGTTAAAATAAATAGTACAAATTCAAATTAATGATATCTTACACGCCCTATATAATATGATAGTGCTAAATACTGCAGCGTATAGTTATAATTTACAAACGATCGAACAAAACAATAATTATTAACGATTACATTAAAATACGTAACAAATTTTTTTGTTGGCTGAAATGTTTAAAACAAAATGGATTAAACTCTGCGATCATGTGCCTCAATAACAATAATATTTAATAATGATACAGCGTGCAATAATACTATTGTAATTTATGTACTAATTTATTTTTTTAGATTCGTTTATAATCTGCACTCAATGAAAAACGACGCGAACATATCTAATTGATTAAACAGTGAGACGTGTCGGTTTAATCGTGTTATACCGCACGATAATCCACAATATTATTCACCGTACACGAATTATTGTGTGCATTATAATAATAATAATAATAATAATAATAATAATATATATATAATGTGCAGTAACAAATTATAATACAACAATACATAATATTATATAATATTTAGATATATTATACTAGTTATCAATAATACTTTTGTTAAGTGGAAAGAGGAAATTATATTAAACTATCTATTCAAATTCCGAGCAAGCGATTAGTTCAGACTGGTGATTTAATTGACCAATTATATTATAACCCTTCCGGACAAAATATAAATGTGTGGCAGAGTGCAGAGGTATGATATATCTAAATACATTTACCGGGTGGTCGAATCTGATATACCTAATAATAAGGACACTTTTGATTGTACCAATATAGTGTTATGTATTATTGAGTTCAAAATATTATAATTTGTACATGGCACGATATTATTATTGAGTGTAACATTATAATATATTTAACTTGACATTTTTAATTTGCTTTGCAAAACGTGAAAATATAATACAGGCAGGTATATATCTAATAAAGTGAATTTCAGTATACCTATTTAGTATATTGTCAAATAGCACCTACTTTAGAGTAGGTAAATGTCAAATGTTTATTATATATGGTATACGGATAAACACTTCGCATAGGGTTTAATGAATAATGCATTATTAATAATTATTATGATTAAATTTCGAGTCCGATAATTATACATACAAACTTTATTTTATTAGCCAACCTAAATACACTGCACGGACGGTTAAGGTCAATTTAGTGGTGACATTTTTTTATATATATGTATGATATCAATGACACAAACGTTATTAGCTAAATCTAAATATATATATTTTGACCTGTGTAAAATGATACGCTGCGTTATATTGTGCTCGAGCAGCTTGTTGAATATATAGGTACACATATTAATGCCAAAACGTTTTTTAAATTATTCGAACCAAGTTTAAGAAAGTGCGATGGAAAGCGTAAAAAACGTAATTATTATTTTTTATCCCCATTGTAAAGTTTGTTTTAAAATAAACAACATGAAACACACCTGTGAACCGAAGGTTATTAAAGTCTACTTAAAACGCGAATACTAAAGTAGCATGGGTATATCATTTACTTTTCACGAACTTAACTAAACATTTCTTTTAACGACGAACGCGCCAACGACCATAAATACTTTAGAGATTAAATAATAATTATTTATGAATTACCTATATAAAGTACGCGTATGACCTAATATTATAATGTGTTTTGAAATGCATTGCAACAATAATCCATAAATATAAATAAACGTTTTTCTTTTGTATTCACTGCAACAATTGTTTTCTTTTTTACCGTCCTATAAGTCCGCTAGAAATCTCGACTGCATTTCATGAAAATAATATATATGCTCACAAAAAATCATCATCTATACGTGAGTAGCATATTATATATTGGTTCGTATTGATGACATACTGACATATACCTAAAACCATAATGTTATAATATTATAGGTAGGTACACGTATTATTATATCTTCGTACTTCGAATATATTTATACGGAATTCCGCGACAGTCTGCAATAGTCTTATTATTATATTATTATTATTCTGTTCCAATATATATCGAGTAGGTATATCTGTTAAATTTTACATGACAATGGTCGGAAGACGTCTCCTAATTTCGTATATCATTATATTATATATATGTGTATGTAATAGCAGTCGTATATACCTAGGTATGAACGTCCTTCGACGTTTCTAAACACGTGAGGTACACAATGATACATTACATATAATATTTTACATTTATACATGATATATATCTTATAATATATGTATAGTGTTAAACAAACGAAACAAACAAACAAAAGTCAGTCACTTTTTTTCAATGTAAAACCGTTCCTGAGTCAAACTATATTCAATATTTTATGAAATTATAAAATATAACGGCGAAAAAACATGTACAAAAAAATAAAACAAAAATGCAATTTTCTTTTTAAAATTAAATTATTTTTGTAGTCTACCTCAATGTCGTTATTATAAATTTATAAATCGCATATTATTAAAACTGGTGTTACTAGAATAGGTTTTATAGCTTAATATTGATATTATTTTTTAAATAATTATTTCTAAAACCCCTGTTAACTTGAAAACCCATGTATCGTAAATTAGACCACTCTCGGCTAATTTTCTGATCGCATTTTTTTTTTTATATCAATACTGGAAAATCAAAATATCATATCTCCGAAGCATACGTCTTATACCGGAAACGGGGTGAGCACGAGGCCAACCAGGATCACTCGTTCTACCCGGAAAAACGATCACTGTCTACATAAATAAATAAAAAAAAAACATATAATAGTTTAGAATTACAAAAGACATTAGGTAGGTACCAACTATATTATCGTAAAGATTTGTAGTGAAACGTCTTTCGATATTATAATTTATAATATGTATTATAGGTAGGTACAATGAAACATGGTGACAGTGATGTTTGTATTTTACGAGACGACTGTATTATACTACCTCCGACGACGAAATAATTCTTCAAGTCAAATTCATTTATGTAGCGTAATCGCGAACAATCAGTCTCCGGCGGTCAATAATAATAATAATAATCGGCCCTCCATGATTTATTCCGAAAAAACAAAGGGGATCGCGTACGGTGTAGATAGGTTAAAAAAGAAAAGAAAAATGGAAAATAACAATAACACCGTGTCAACAATATAATGCATATACGCAGTCGGCTCCCTTCGGTCGACGCGAAATTACCATAATTCGCCTGCGTATCGGCAACGGTCATCTCGAACGCCGATATCGTGTGTGTCAGTGTGTGTGTGTGTGTGTGTGTGTGTGAAAGAGAGAGAGAGAGTGAGAGAGAAAGAGACACGCACAAAGGTCATATTATTATTATTTTCTGAAGTCGTAAACCGTCTTGAACCGTGAACGCGAGCGCATTACAATATATGTAAAATAACGCGTTCGCGTCTCCATTACACGAATAATAATAATAATAATAATATCTCTGTCACCCGATCGATTATGATGTAACGTCAGCCAGAGTTTGGGATCATAGCAATATTATGATTTAATGTGGTATACCTGTGCACGATTGTGTGAGTGATGTATATATGGGCACCACATTATGCGCAGTGAATAACAATATATCGAAAACTGTTTTATAGTATAATATGGTGAAAAATTGTAATGGAAAATAATATATGTTATCGTTTACAATTATTATTGTTATATGTGTTCCTAACTGATATATTGTAAGGTATATTGTATTTATTTATCCTATAAATAGGTTGGTTATAGTATAAATCGTATAATTTTATTAATTTACATAATACCTATACAGTCGCTAACCGTGGTAGGTATAGGTTGGGTTCGGTTATAATTTATATAGGTATATAGATACCTATACCTATATAGGTATATAGATACCTATACCTATATAGATATAATTTCGATTAGAGATTTTGAAAATAAAATATCTTTTTTGGAAAAATTCGTGTCTGGATATAATGTCATTACATCATTATGAGTTTTATTCGTGTGGTGTACGATATAGTGTTTGCAGGTTTTTGACAAACGATATTGCAAACGTGTAATAATTATTATCAGGGTCTGCTTATCCAGGGCCATGCGTGAAATGTTTGGGCGGGGGCCTATTTAGTTGGTGTTAATTTTTGGGCCTCAAAGACAGTCCGATCTTGAGCCTATATCCATGAATCTGAATCATTAGACATCAATATACATAAACTATATGGACCAGATAATTTATTTTCGCAAAATGCCCGCGGGCCCTTACAATACGCCGAGCCCTGCAGTGTCACTGGCTGTGCAGCTCGAACCGCCTTAAAGCCAGCCCTGATTGTCATAATCTAACATAATGTATTATAGGCAGCTGGGTAATAATAATAATAATTAATAATTCAACTTAGCGTATGAATTATATTATACTATACTCTTTTCATCGACGAATATTTTTATATCGACGAACAAGAAGGCATTTCTAGAGTAAGGATACTATAAAATTGTACGACACTCCTGTTGGACTACGGGAGAAGCGCAAGTAGAAGTAGGCACCTATATAATCGTCAAATGTATTTAGTCTTTTTTTATCTATTTTATGGGGTGGGATTAATAACTATTTCAGAATCGAAAAGAGTATTATATAGCTAATACCTAATATGATTATATTTTTGTTTCTAACTGCAGCCAGTTAAATTCGACAAGACTGTCACAGCCAGTATATAGTGTTACGATAGTTGACAACTATATACGCTTCGGTGTACAAAATAATAATATCCATTAATCTATCCGTGACCGACAGCACCTGTACTAATACGATACTTACGTGCTATATTTTCGATAGGATAATATTATAATATCGATTGTTTCGTTATAATATAATATAATATTACTTTATAATATTGTATTATATACGTATTACTACGATCGGATACCTGCTGCAGAGAGTGCACTCGCCGCAAAGCGTTAATTCGTAAGCGGCGCGGCTGTATACCGGTAGGTATGTATAAGTATGGTAGGTATGGTAGTGGGTATGGTATGGAATGGCATGGAATGATATGGTAGGTATATATATAGGTACTCCCGGTTGTCACCTGTCTGTTCATTAACGGTCTTGTCGTGGGCGAACTCGCTACACGCACACACACACATACTATATATTATATGTAAAGAAAACCGAAGAGTTAAAAAAAAATATATATACACTCTTTAAGTAATACATAATCCGAATTGGTAGCCGAATATGTGTATTATATAGGTAAGCGATCGAACGTGCTCGTGCGCGTGAGTCTTGAACAACGGCGGCGGTTGCAACCGGTTCTATTATAATATTATATCTTTTTATTATTATTATTAATATTATTATATACCAAGTCGGATATTTTTTACCGAGTTTTCACGTGCACGAGTGTATATACTATATATATATATATACATATTTAGTGATATCTGCCGGATCGAACGCCGACAAAGAGATGAGGTTAATTCCCGAGCTGACAAGCCGAATATAGACGGGTAGTACCTATATATGTAGTATAGGTAGTAGTTTATAGTAGTAGTCAATAGTAGTAGTAGAAGTAGTTGTAGTATTATTCCTTAAAAAGTAACAGAAAAACCTCTTATCCGAATACCTCGGGCCAACGGTAAACGGCGGATGTTCCGGGTGACTTGCGATAGACGGACCTAACTGCGGCGCAAACCATATCTATACAAACACGCTGTTGCTGCTGCAGCAATGTCCCCGGGGGTCGGACGGCCATCTCGCACGATCCTACTCGCCATCCGACACGAGTCGCGTCCCAAATATTATAATACCTTATAATATACAGCATAATGTAAAAACATATTAATATATACCTGCCGATATAAGTGCGACGGTGTGTGTATCAAAATATAATATATATAGGGCTACGCGAAAACTATTGCGTATCGACAAAATTACCGGTACGTCCGGAATATTGGTTCGTGAGACACGTCCGAATAATATTTGCTACGGGTCCACGGTATTCGTTCAGGATATTATAATTATAATTATTATTATTGGTTCTCGTTTATAGAATTTTAATATTTAAATGTCTTATACATATAGCATGTTTTTTATAAAGTTTTAAAGCGATCGTAACTATATATTAAGGCAAATGAAATATTAGCGATTTACAGAACCGAAATGTCAAGTAAGTTTAAGAAAAAAGTATAATCATAACAATTTTAATTGATAACAGTTCAAATATATATTGATACAAAAAAAATTATATAGGTACCTACATTTTTAATATTTTATATAATATTATATTGTGTAAATTTTAAAACGATACAATAATTAAGATAAAATGATCCAGAAGAGTGAATGACATGAGACGAATAACGTACTTAAATATTTCATACTTGTACAACGAATATCTGCAATGCACATTTTGATTTTAATTTAATGGATTATTTTTGGACCTATATTATATTGAGTTTATGCATTCAAATATTGTGATTTTTTGTAACACATTCTATTAAATAATTGGAGCCCCAAAGTTTATGTTATATACAAAAATCTCGGTGGGAACAAATTCCAATATTTTTTATATTGTTGTTCGAAAAACTTAGGCAGTAGGCGTGGCTACTTAGGCATGTATAATTTACCTATAAGATTATATATAGGTGGGTATGTCATGATTTCGTATAATACATCATCGTATCAATACGAGAAACAAACATCGAACCGAATAATTTTAAATATTTTTCCATATACGGACGTCAATAAATAATAATGAGGCGTAGGTATAAAGCAAACATCGATTCGCCATCATCGTAATATTAATATATTATAATATATAATATTTGTGTTTTATCGGACGACGACAGCGAAGCGATGTTAATACCCTTTAAACGACACGAAAATCGATGCGACGACAAGACGAGATGTTGTACCTATTATTAAAATGACTTTTCGTCGTCGAGTTATGTTGTTTTCGTTTTTTATATTTATTTTTTTATCATCATCATCATTCCGTCCCGACCCCCGAACGTCTAAATTATACCTACGTGACGTCGTCGCCGCCGTGTACACGTATAATAATATGTATATTATCACGATTATTCTGAAATTTTTCCCCTCGATATCAAAGGAAATCACAAATGCATAGCTATACTCATTTGCATTTCAAATACGATACGATGGTGCAGCTGGTATAGATATGTAGGTACCTATAGATATATAGGTACCCGTGAGATCCATCTCCGATGACGATTATCGACTCCAGCACAATAATGTAATGCGTCATTTGGTAATAGGTACCGATCGTATAACTTACAATGGTAATAGTAATGAAAAAATAAATAAATCTTTGTCATATTATTGTATATACATTTCCGTCAATAATATAATATTTTTGAACACGAGGAAAAAAAGAAAATGACACGTGTCGTCAAAGCCTTACACGTGAAGCACATTTTCTGGTAGAATATAATAATATAGGTAGGTACCTATAATACTAAACAGATATAATAATATGATGTATTATGCTATGCGGGAAATGTCCATAGTCCTAGTAATGTCGACGTTCCCAAAATCCCAGGCACACTCGATATTAACCAGTCGACATGGTATAGTTAATTATGTTAAACTTTGAACAATGTCGACAGCAGGCACCTATACAATATATGAGCTCATTTTCGAGTAATGTAAATAATACATTTAAGAAGAAAGAAATGCATAGAATTTAACATTTTTTAACTGGCTATACCAGTATTTATACAGTATTAATTGTTTTATAATTAACTTGTCATCAAGAATATAAAAATTTAAATAAAAATTTTATAAATTACTTAATAGAATAAAACTTGTGTTGATTGTATTACTCACCAAACTATAAAATATAATAGTTAATAACAAATGAGGTTCGTATAAGTTATTGAAACACGTCATTTATGTCATCTTCGAGGGTATAGTCTCCGGCCACTGTCCATTATCCTCAAAAAAAAAAAAAATGAATACATTTTGACAATTTTCCTCCATTTTCCAATTTATTCCAACAAGAAATTATTAAGAATACAAATAATTTTTATGTTTAACACAAATATAATAGTAAGTTATGTCAAATAAATATTAAAACAAAAAAAATATGTAGGACACCTATATTTATTATAATTATTTTACTTTTTGTAGTTGAAATTTCTTCGTTTTGAAATTTAATAATTCTATTGTCAATTACTCCATGCCGTTTGTTAACGCTCGGTAGTCTTTATAAATTGCTTTGGAATATGAATACTACTTATTTTATATTGATATCTGTTTGAGTTTGTTTCAAAATATTGAGCCGCACATAAATAATTATTATATTATAAAATGTTTACCTATACCTATGTACAGACAGAACAGAAGTGAAACGTTCACATGTAGATATTTGTACACACAATTTTTTTTAGTATCACCTTATATTTTTTAAAGAAGCATTACATTTAATATAAAAAAAAAAATACTTGCACTCGTGTGAATGTCGTTTTGTCTGCGTTTTAGTTTAATTTCTTGATCCTCTCTAATGAACGCACATGCGCCATCGCACTGCGAGTGTTGGGCACTATTGATTTCCATACGAAAACGTTATTCATGATATATAAACATATCATCATAATAATAATTTATTAATGATAATATAATATAGATTTACCTACATATATTATATTATTATAGTATTATGATCAGTTGTATTTTATCGTTTGTGTTTAAATAGCATTATAATATTTTTTTTTTCGTAATTCCTGGGGAGGAGGAAAATAAAATTAAAATGTTTGCACAAAATAAAATGTCGAAAATACCAGCATATTATATAATATTATAATTTATTACATTGAACACACGTATATATCCATAACAAAGGATATAAAATGTACAAGCAATACGACAAGACAATTTTTTTTTACAATGTGAAAATGGAATAATATTATCAATAAGTTTAACCGGCAACATTGTTACCTGTCAGTTTTTTTTTCTCACCGGTAATAATAAACGCATTCGTACAGTAATATTGTATTATTATACTGTTGTGTGTCTGCAGATAATCCCAAATGGCCATTCGTTTGGTCAATATAATATTATAATCAAAAAGCGGATGTGGTCTGCCGAGTTGGCACACATTTCCTAAAATCCGACCAATAAAATAACAGATTATTTCATAATAATATATTATATGCATGTTATTATTATCGTCATTTGTTTATTAACACGTAATAATTAACACGAATTTTCACGGTCATTATCAAAATTTATGAGACACATTATTTACTTCATAAATTGCTCTCTATTTCTTATTTTATTGTACTGCACACGATTCGCAGGGGTGAAATTTTCAGAACGTGTGTTCATTATTATAATATTATGCGTTATAAATTTAATTCACCACGTCTTATTGCAGTTTTCATATTTTTGTTTATTTTAATATTTTATAATCGTATTATTTATTATCGATTAAGTAATTTTCGTATATAAGTGTGACAATATATCGTTTATGATCGAGTTTAATCATAATTTTGGCATCTGCAGCTATATATTATTATAGCTATTAGCCGGTACATTTATCGTTTACATTTTTTTTTGCTTATCAAACTAACGCCGGTAGCCCGACGGGATCGCGGACGTTGCGCGCTCGAGGTCACCGAGACACGCGAGACCCTCTGGCGGCGCGGCGGGCGCCCGGCTGCTCCGGTCCGGGAGCGACGACGACATGACGACGGAGGCTAGCGGTACCGGCGCTGACAATGACGCCTTCCCCGACGGTACCTGCTCAATGGACAATGACGAATGCAGTGCTGCACGACTCGTGACGGCGGCGACGGATACCTCAGAGCTGACGGTGGGTGAGTGACGGATGACTATGATTACAGGGTACCTAGGAACACCACGGACGTCAGCAGCGCCGGGCTCGAGGAAACGAAACGTTTCATGGCGCTGCGCGACTCCGTGGCCATCGGCTGCGGCAAACACCGTGGAACCGATGGAGACGCCAGGGCGAAAACCACGGAGAGTATCAAGACAACGGCGCGTTACGATGCTATCCGCAGATTCTCTCCCCTTTTCGCCCAGTGATCCGATCCCGCACCGGTCGAGTCACAATGCCGCCGATTCCACAGCTGCCCCGACATTATAGTCTTTGTCGCTACCTTGCTCCGAGCTGTGCAGGTCACCGTCGTCGCCAGCACAACAGTCGTCTTCAGCACGTGCAGCACCATCAAGCAGCGCATGACATCGCGCACTAGCGTGTTAGCTAATAAAATTATTTCTTCTATACACAGTAAAATGTTGGTCTTTATTTTTCGTATTAAAGACGTACGATTTTATTTATTTCAACGGAATAATGGCCCTACTGAACATGATCGTGTTCATGTGGGAATCACTAAGAAATAAGAATATTATCCAAAAATTGTTTTGTTACGTACCATATCTCAATGAAATACATTGAAGGTATGGTCATGTGAGAGTATATAAGTTTACCGGAGTGGTGAAATTTTTTTCAGCCCCAAAATGTGATAAAAGAAGAAAAATGAATTTAAGAAAATATGCACACATTATTATAAAATCAATCCATTCATCGCTCGGCTCAGAATTTAAAACAATAATAATAATAATAATAACTATAGTTTTGTTATTGTTGTTGTATGAACACCACATTGTTTTTTCGTAGGTAATAAAACTAGGTAGGTACTGCGCCGACCCGTCGAAATCGTTTTCGAATGAAAAATTTGGTATTAAAGCAATATCATACGATATTAGTTCAACATATATAAAGAATTAATGATGTTATTAATTCAGACTTTCCATGACACATGTTAACTTAAAAAACAGCTATAAAAGATGAAAACTAAAAATAATAAAATATTTGAGTATAAATAATGATTTATTGAGTACCTACATAGTTTTCCAGACGTTTTAAGAGCTTGCATCATTTTTTTTTATAATGCCAGCAATCACTCTGGCAGGAGCAGAACAATCATTTTCCAAACTAAAACTAATTAAAAATTACTTAAGAAACGCATGTGGCTGAGTGCGTTTATGTAGTATATCAATTTCAAATATAGGAAAAGAACGAACTAAAAATCTAAATATTGAGAAAATAATTGATTTTCCAAAATAAAATCGAGAAAAGATATTTCTTATAATAGAATATCTTAGATATTCATGTAATAATTATGTTAAATAAATATCTTATTATTTAAGATTACTCTTAAATATTATATTACATATTATATGTTAAAATATGGTTATACATGTATAATGCAATTTGATTTGTAGTAAAAATATAATGGAGTATAATACTGTAAATTGTTTTTCAAGGGGGCCCCTAAATTTTCTTTTGCACCAGGGCCCTCAAAGTTCAAGATCCGGGCATCCGGCATTGAGCTTAGTCAACAAAATTATACAAATAATATAATGGAACTCAGCTGTAGTTCGCATAATATCATATTATACCCTTTGATGACCTGGGTCTGAAACTGAATGAGCAAGCCTGCATCATAAAACCAACTACCCAATCACCTTTTGATAATTTTAAAATGATTACTATTCTTTTTAGATTCTGTTACTCTGAGAGGAATTTTTTATTCTACTAATATTATTGTCGAACAAATAAAATATAATATAATCTCAGTTCCTGATTGAAGGCGTTTCGTGCTGTGCAGCGGCATAGAGCCCCACGCATTGTAAGGCCCTGTGCGGCATGTTGAAAAAATTGATTATCGGGTCCATAGTTCATTATGACGTGTTTATCAGGGCTATTGAATAAAAATAATATGCCCAGATCTTCATATATTATCTAATTAATAATTTCTTAAAATAATTTTGAGATCCATTTAGCATAACACTGCAAAGGACACCACGAGGAGGCGATTTTCATTATCCTCCAACAATTATTCATTGTATTTTCATTTTGATATTATCACAAAGTATGCGAGTTTGTTATAGCAGAATTAAATTGTTTGAATTTATATAATCTATAATTTACATTATATACGTATACTCCGTTCAGATTAAGATTGAACCGGCGGCTCGACCAAAACACGTTTTTTTCGCGCATTTCGGACATTGGTGGGAGCGTATACACGACGGCCAGCACCGGCGCCGACGATCGACGACGGCGGGCGATGACTGTCGGCCAATCACAGAACGCATAGCCATCGCATAGGGGGTCAGGCACTGTTCGACGGCTCAGTCTGCATGCGCGAAGCCGGTTCAATCTTAACCTGAACGGAGTATAGTACTATAAGTCAATACTAACTAAATAGGTCCCGCAAAAACGTTTCGTTTACCATAGTCCAGCGATATTCATCAATCCGGGCCTGCAGGAAATAAAGATGGCAGCGTAATACGCGCTATAGTACTTTTTTAAAGTTTTTTTTAAAAAGATCTTCGTAAACATGGGCCATTGGGTGTACAAAGGGTTAGGTAATTATTATTAATTTACATTTACATATAAAATTATTTGAACTATATATACGTTATATTTATGTTGTGTTATCTTTTCATAATGGTTTTTCCAATTTTGGATTGGAGTTTGGCGGCAGTGATGAATCTTATGATGTTCGAGGTTGGCTAAAGCTCAATGTATATACAAAGTATTTGAACTATTGATTCGGGAAGATATTGTTAGTTGTTAGCACTTGTTACCTCATAATGACACCTATTGCAGTGCATTTCGGTGGGTGGATGGTATGTTCGGGGGTTCTTCTTTAGTTATTGAAAAACTGTGAGTTATTTTAGTGTTACCAATTCTGTCTTGTTATGATGACTTCAAATGTTTAGGGTATTTCGATTAGGAGCGTCTAATTGTCGATTTAGTACTTATATTTTCACATTATATTTTATACCTAAAGAATAAGTAACGCGGTAAACTCGTATATTTAGCACATATAAAGGTATCATGTACGCGTCAGATTTCCCGAGACTAATCAACTTATGACTTTATATTATTATAATTTATAACATATCATATTCTGTACCTATAGGTACGCTGCAGCAGTGTCGCGGTCAACTCGGACGTAGGTACGGATATATTACAGTAATTGCCCGGCCGACAAACCGGTGCAGCTGAGTGCGATTACTCACTCACACACTCATTCTCTCTCTCTCTCTCTCTCTCTCTCTCTCTGCCTCCCTCTAACATGCATGTGTAGGCATCGCGCGCGGGTACGTCGCGCGCTTCGTAATAATATACATCGTATACTATTTTAATAAATTTTAAACGATTTTCGAATTACACGCATGTGTACCGCGACGTACACCACCTATACATCCACATTATATATGTATGCTACTATATAATATATACGTATGTAATATGTACGTATATACATAAAAGCATTGCTCGGATCGCTCGCGCCACGATCGCATTATAATTTCGTGCGGCGTAAATGGTGAATATTAATAATAATAATGTATAATACGCACACGCGCGTCCAACGGATACCTATATATATATTATTATAATATGCTTACTCGTATGTAATTTTACGTACACGAGTACCTTCTTGCACTCATATATATATATATAGGTACCTATAATACACGAGCAGCTTCTGGTTTTTACACTTTGGCCATATGTATATTTATATATACGTGGTTCTACATATGCCTCCTCTGGTTCCGCGCCACCACTCGCGTGCACGTACCTATGTGTACATATTATAAACAGAGTGATTTGACGAATCACCATAACATCGGATCACAAACTGGCATGATTGCACCATTGTTTATTCCAATTCTATTTTTTGGACATTTTAAAATTGTATTTCAGCACTGTGTCTTCGATTATCTAAATTAATCGTTATTACCTATTCCGTTTAAGGACGAGTGTGACCCGCAGTGAGGCGATACAAATTCATTTTTCCAAATTAAAACCACCATTTTTTTTCTTTAAATTGTTGTAGGTGTATCGTATATATGATTTTATTTATTTTGATAAATATGTTGATGCGTTCAGATAAAAATTTGAAGTTGAACTAGTAGTTTCTGTGTTATTAAAAAGTCGTATACATGCAATTGTAAACTATAGATACCAAGGATAACTACAGTCCTTAAAAATGATTTTATAAAAACATTAAGTACCTAGGATTAATGTTTTATGTATCTAGTATTTATTATACATGTATAATATTTACTGAAAATTATTAAAAATTCAATACAATAAAGTCCCCATATTATTATTTTCCGAACCAATTGTCTCGTGGACCTATTTCTTACACTACGGAGTGAAATAACTCAAAAATTACTCCTTCGGTCCTTTCGATTTATAGATATACGCATCGACGTTTTCGAAAACGCCGTCTGATTAACAATTATAATACATCATAGGTAGTATGTCGAAAGTGTAAAAAGTGCAGAAAACCCTATAAACGAGATAAAAAAATCGATCAATTTGAAAATATTGTCCTTAAGTGTACTAAAAAATTCCAAAAATCAGAGTTCAAATAAATTCAGTGTAAAAAAAAAAGAGATCATCATGCTCGCGGGGAATCGACCTATGTGTAATATTAATTATAATATCCCGCCGTCGCCACAATATCCATAATATTATATTATTATATATTCAATCGTCGCCGTCCGATACGAATTCGTTCGCTCTATCGTCGTAGTACATTACACGCATACATATTATACGTGATGCTGCACGTGCTGTTTGCCGTGTACCTGAGTAATTTATATGTTATTCTTCCTCCTCTCCCACACTATAATATATACGTATAGCTGGTCCGCATACACATACTATATGTACAGCATCAGCATCAATGTATCATTAACCTCTCTCTCGTAATCTATCTCTGTTCTCCCCTCTCCCTCCCTCACTCCAACTTTCAGACTCACCGATTCCACGTCTCTCTGCCGACGAGCCCGCAGTAACACCGGGAGCTCATCTGCCGCCGCAGCCGCGCGTGGGACGCGATTTATAATAATAATAATAATAATAATATATAATATACGCGCCCATTATCTGGCAGCGGGTTAATACACTATATATTATAAAAAGTGTATACAGGCCGCGCGATGTCTGTCGTGTACCTATACGGATTTTATTTTCGAATTTCTCGTCCGGTCACGGTTTATTAGCGAGATATGATATTATATATATATAATATTATACCTAATACGTATATATAGATGACAAAATACTGTTATTATATATGTTGCGTTTGCGCTCGTGTCATTTTACACGCTGGACGCGCCCACCCGCAGTGAGATTTACGAGAGGAGCCAGCGAGAGGAGAAAAGATGATTGCCGCGACCATTATATTGTTTCCGTGAAATCTAGCGACTACATAATATACATAACATAATATATGAAGTTACGAGTTTATGACGTAATATATTGTACTATTTTACGTTAAATAATAATTGAAGGACTGCGCGCGCGAATCAAAGACAAATTTTTTATTATTATTATTTTGTATAAAATATAATAATTAATACATTTGCAGTTGCGTTGCAGAAAATAAAATATAACTTATATAATATACTGCACGACTGCGGTGACGTTTGTAGAACATTTCTAACCTAGCGTTTGAAATATTCAGTTAATAATATTGTTGACTAAAGAAATCTGGATTCTTTTAGAAACTGATTTAGATATAGTATATATATGGACCTATTGAACCTATAGTTCACAATCATAGGCGTACGCACGGGTGGTGCAGGGTATGCAAATACACTACCTGTGGTAACTTGAAAACTATTTTTTTATTCAAGTATGGTACTATAAGTATATCTTTTGTAATTAATCAGTTTAAAAAAATTAAAATTACATCTAAAATTCTAAAATTTGTTTTCTTATCAATTATTATCAATCATCATAGGTACATCAGCTGAATTTATAGTAACCATGGTTTTATTTCAGGTTTAATAAAGGGGAATTCACACCTCGTCGTTTCGTGTGAAATTATCACGGTTACCACAGTTACCAAACGATACCGCATAGTTGAATATATGCGGGGTATGAATCCCCCTTAACTGTGGTATTTTCTATCAAACTTGACATTATTGATAACGGCTGCACAATGCACTGTAATTATGTAATAAATAATACACCTACCTCCATAGACCACACGATTAAAGATAGTATGGTTGCCTAAAAAATCTAGAAAAGTGTCTACCGAAATGAATCTCCATTAACAGTATTAAACAGCTGGAGACTTACAGACTAGCGCTTATTTGTTGTAGTGACTATAAATGTAATTACCTTTTAAATGTAAATTGTAGTTCCGTGATATCCACTATGGCATATAAGCGCTAGTGCTTAAAACTCCATCTGTTTAATTTAACTTTAATACTGATTATAGAGATTCATTTTGGCAGGCACTTTTCAAGTGTGGGAATCATGGGTCGATGGGCAATCATACTATCTATAGCCGTGATAGGCCATAATAGAATATTGTTATTAGTAATTATAATATTATGATTTAATGATAGGGCCTATCAGATAGCCGATAGGTAGACTGGTATACATGTTGTCGCGTTGTTCACTGTTGTTCACGTACCTATGTGACTAAAAGAGTCACTTGAAAGTTGAACATTTAATTTGTCAATTATAATACCAATGTTAATTTTTAACTTTAACTCCGGCCATACGCCGTCTTGAACTTTAGTTAGTGTAAATGTATGTTTCCCATAAATATAATATTAAAAGTAATAAAACAATTAATACACGTTATTGGCTATTTTGTATTTACAATGATGTGTGTTTTTTTTGTGTCTGTACACACGATAAATAGTCGAAATATATTTCAAATTTAATACCATCTTTAAAACAGTTACTCACTTGTAACCTTCTATACAGCAGAGCGACCTCCGTCATCCACTTACACACCTTTTTTGTGGTGAATGGTGATGATTACAAAATAAAATATAATTTGTTAAAAAAAAAATATTTTAAGTGAGACCATGCCAAACATTTTCATTATTGTGAATAGGAAAACATTTTGGATTTGGCAAAAATAGTAGTGGTAAATTGTAAAATAGGAATTCACCACCTACAAACAATGTCTGTGCACGCCTATGATCACAATACAATTAATTGTTATTTTAATTTTTCAGATTTTTTAATAGTTAAGTTAATTTTTCAAAGCATATCCTAACAAATTACCTAACCAATCTATAACTTCGACTTTTAATTTCTGTTCAACGAAAACAGCGTTCATTGATTCCTCTATTATAGACTTAATTGGACGACAAACTGTTAAATAGTAATATAATTTTTTTAATTTCAGAATATTTGTATGTATTACTTCAGGAGTATCCTTTATAAGCTGTGGTGATACAACTACTGTTTTTAAAAAATATGAGAACTTCCCATCTTTTACTTTAAATTATTTAGTGGATAATTCGAAAGAGTAGTTTTTTTGTTATTAAAATTGTTATATCAAGGATAATGGTACTTAAACATAAAAATATTACAAAATTATAAAATAGATGTAATACCTATCGGAACTATTAGTATTTATTATATTATACTTGGATCATTTTTATAAATTGTAAATATTGATGGATTTTTAAAAATTACTAAAATTTAAAAATTACCATGGCCTACGTATCTACCAAACCCATTATCACGGACCTATTATCCTTGGTGCACAAAGTTAAATAACTAAAAAACTTAGCAAGAATTTTAGTTTTCAGAAAAAATACCCACTAAAATGTAGTACTTCTCAACCTTTTTTGTACAACAACACCCTAGTTTCGAGCTCTAAATATGGAGACACACTTAAAACAATTATTAGATTTTTGAAAAAGTAACAATATATTATAAACCTATACGTAAATTGAGATTGAGACTATGAAAGGGATTGAAAACAGTTATTAACATGATGTTTATGTTACTTAGATTTTTAAAAATAAACTACAGTTTCTTTTAGTGCCTCAAAATACGCTATACTATTAATTTAAATGTGCGATATATACGTATTAATAGAAAAAAATTGGAAAAACGTTACTTTTCTCCAAACTTATGTGTTGGCAACAGCTGTTGATGGATTTTTTAGTACAAATTTTACTTTTAGTGAATTTTGTGGTGGAATGATTTCCAAGCGAACTTCAAAACTAAGTTATACAGCTTACAGCACCGTCAAACAACAATTTTGCCCAAAAATTAAAAAAAAAAAATGTTTTTCTTATCTGTGGGTTTTACCATAACGTCTTAACGCCATAATAATGTCATATATTTATATTTTGAACATGTACAATAATATAAAACATGTTCTTTCAGTCTATTTACAATTTTTAAAAATTAGATTTTTGATAACTCCATTATTGAAAAAAAGGTGGTGAGCATTCTTGGTGAACTATTCTGTATATTATAAGAAACCTAAACGATCAAAATATGTGTTTATAACAACTCAAAATATTATGTATTATTGTAAAATACGTACAGCTTTCAATAATTAAAAAAACAAAGTTTTAAAACCCATACTAAATATTATCCTATCGAATTTTTATAGGTATATAGCTGATATGGTCAATGTATTTTTGAAAACGTCGCAACTATACCCATCAGAATTTCAACGATAAATAAATAATTTTAGTACACTGTATATTATATTATAATGTTTATAATTTTTGTAAATTTGTGGAGTTGGTAACCTTTATAAACAATAAAATTGATGGTGTATAAAAGAAATGACGTTGATCGAAGATAAGGTATTAGGTATTAATATGCGAAACACTCGTGTTTGAAATTATATTCGTCCCCGAAAACGAATATTAACATGAAATAATAACAATATCTGATAGAAACATCAGTTTTTATATTCGGTTCATTTTTTTTCCTATAATATATACACACCTGGAGAAAAAAACCGTAGCACGATATCTCTTGTATTTATCGTATACATATCTAGGCTATGCAGGTACTTACCTATACATAAATACATAATATATGTTTATGCGTACAAGTCTAAACTTTTACAAATGTCAACTGATTATAAAACCAAAATTATACGTACGTAGGTATAGGTAGTATACGTACATTTTTCTACCTCTGATTTAAAATTCAGTTATACATTATTTTACTGCCGGTGCTGATGTGGTGCTATCGATTTTTATTACATTTTCTTATACGTCTATAATACTGCAGCTCAAAACGATTGATAAATAAAACAAAATATTATTATAATGGGTTTAAATAAATTGTATACCAATAATACTATAAAATATGCTAACGTAACGTCGGTACTATTAGAGACACATACCACCTATTAATTATTACCTATACATATTACATTTCAGTATATTTGTATCATACATATTACACGTACTTATATGAAATTAATTTTGGTCATTTTATTTATATTTCGTTATTTATCAGTTGTCTCCTCTCCCCCTCCCATCACTAGCATCGTGAGCATATATTCATCGGGTAATATTCTATATTGGGTTGAAGTCACGGTTGTAGATAGTGTACAACCGTAGTCGAAGTTAAATTACTACATTACGACGGTTCATCAGCTACAGTCATAATCGTTGAAATTATTCAATTTTCTTTATATTTAATTGACGCCAATAAACATAGGTACCTTTAGATAATGTAGGTACATTGTTCAATCGTTGGCAGTTACGGACTTAGTATATCTAGATGATAGGTGTATATATTATGTTTGATATGGTCCAACTTTTAATTGATCTTCGGACGTTTTGTGCGTAAACAGGGGAAATTTCGTTGGAGGAATTAAAAGTTATCTTCGGTTACGCGCGTACACAATATATTACATACGACGGTATATTATATGCGGATAAAACAAAGAGCAATTCCACCTGCTGATCGTTTCACCTGCGCTTGAGGCAGCCCCCGAGACATAGGAAGAGGTATACGCACACACACATTATTATCGTATAGTATTGTACACACACACACATCGACTCTGACAGTAAATTATTTTTAATTTCGGTTTTCATTTAACGACACGTGGAACCTTTACTTTTACAAAAGTAGTAGCCAATTACACGGACTGGTCCGCTGCTGCAGGGCACAGGTCGTTATAGGTATATATTATGTACACTCGGGTACACACTTATAAAATATTATATACGTACGTTTCGACGACCGTTTGTAAAGCCATTTGTCACGGCAACATATAGGGTTGAAGTATATCTTAATTGTATCGTTAAACATCAGAACGAATTCCGGTGGGCGTATTTTTCGTACCGAGTCCGAATAAACGGATTGTCTGGTTCTTATCGTCGTGCGCCGATCGCACAATATTCCGTAACTATATACATGTATGTATTATACGGACTACATTAATATTATACACTTCGACAATTATTATTATTATTATTCGGCATAAAGCCGCGTCCTCTAAAACTGTAGGACCGCAAAAATGACGAGACTAAAATCTATTAAAAACATTATTTTTCTTTTAAATTTTTTTTTGAAAATACATTTACGACCTGTTGTAAAAGAATATACCTATAGGCTTAGGTAAATGTTCCCAGTTGTGGAAATATAACGATTGACGTGAATAACATGATTGCACGAAGAGACTCAAAATCCTCGTGATATTATAATTGTTTAAGACTTATTATGATATGTAATAATTGAATTTATATAGGAGGAAATTTTCTCACCAGTTCCTTTTAAGTCGTTGATCGTGCCTTTTCTGGTATAGGCATAACAAGAGACATTTTTTTTTATAAGTGAGTTCATGTTTGAGTTTTGTTGAAAGTGAAAAATGTTAGTTTGGACTTTGGATGACTATTGGTTAAGTAAAACTGATAAGACCCATTTTGGGATAACATTTACAAAATGGACAATGTGTTCACGTTTTTTTTTTCGTTTTCCATCTATTTTACAAAGTTTACATTTGCATCACAGTATGGCCTTGAAGGTTTTCGGAAACATTGATGGTACTGTTTAAAACGATTTTAAAGTGGTCAACGTTGGTATATCCATTTTTTTAACAAGCAATTTGGTTGTTGATTTTAGTGATGATAAAATTATAATATTCATATTATAGTAATATGCTGATAAATTATAATCAACAAAAATAGGAATTTAAACGCACTTGTAATGAACGAATAGTATTAAACTGCTTGCGTTAAGCTCTTAAAAATCGTAAGGATATAATGGCACAGTTTCCTAGCCCGGAAACATACATAGAAAACGAAATTCTAGATGTTTTATTATCATTGAAACCGCTATACAAACGAATATAAAAACCGTATATAGGTAAAAAAAAAATACAAAGCACGTATGCACTTAGATGCACAATCGAGAAATATATTTTAATGACTAACTGTTAACGACTTAATGTATAATAATATTATGTGACGACCGCGATATACCTATAGGTATTTAATATATATAGCTATTGTAGGGCAAAATAAAATGACTATATAGTGCAGCCGATACGATTTTTACATCGATTTTATTACCTACGGTTTTTTTAAATTTTTTTTCCTATTTTATGCGCTGTTCAATTTAAAAAAAAAAGCTTGGGAAATTGTGAAACGAGATAACTCGAAGTCGTATTCAAGAAGACAATGCGCGCGCGGAGTATACGAACGAAGCAGTAACGCGCTTACAAAGAGCGTACCTATATAAAAAGGTGAATGGAATCGTTGAAAAGAGCGTATTACAAAAGTAAACACGTATGTGTGATGTGCATATACCTTATGTGTGTGTGTACAGTAATAATAATAATAATAATAATAATGGATACACACGCATCATGGCGCGCGGAGGAATGACTCGGAGGTCCGACTAAAATAAATGGGTTACAGAGGTGATAAAGAAAAAAGATTGCCATAAAAATGATTTCACAATGAAACGATTTTCGACATCCATTCATGTCTGGTGACTATTGTTGTTGTGACTATCGGGATGATACTATTGTGGCGCGCACGCCATCACAATGGTATATACTATGTAGTTAAACAAAATAAATAATAATAAAAAACACGTAAAACTTGTAAACAAAGATGTTTTGTACATCACAGACCACTGCTATATCAGCTATCGTGTTGAAATTTTACATCTCCGCTGGCTTTGTACAATCACACAACAAAACACGCATATTACTATATATACACGTAGGTATTATAATATACACACACCAAATCCGATTCGTTTTCAAAAAGGATATAATATACTTATATTATTATTATGGAAATCCGTGGACCGAATAATGTGATGCGTTTGACGTCGAGTATATACAAGATACATATTATGCACAGCAGGCATATATGTTGTTTTATGTGCATCATTCGATTTTTATGCATTTTGTTTTCGTGAGTCTCAAAGAGGCGATGACATCGGAAAATATTATTCAACGCAACTATAAGAAAAAGAATATTGTTATTATTATTTTGGCAAGTGTCCCTTCTAGAACTCTTGCTAACAGTTCCGCGTGTTAACATCGGTAGTCCGCGGGGTCAAATTATTTTTTGCGGTATTATAGGTAGTTTATTATAATATTATAGACATGTCTTGCTGCCGCTTCAAGGCCATCGCTCTTCAGATATATATAATATATACATACTATAGTGTATAACCAAGAAATTTAGTGATTGCAATATTAGTTAGCTTTTATCGCATCCAATATATTACAAATTTATTTATTTACGACCATCGTTACATACCTAATGGTATAACAAAAACAAGCAATAGTTAAAAAAAAATATTATGCCCGCTAACGAAAATATGCAATTTAGGAAATACATTTTTCAATAATTAAGCCCGTATGTAAATCGTAGATAAAGCACAATTAAAAAATGTTGCGACCGTCTTAACACAGAAGGATCCCGACGAGAGAGAGGGGCAGGTGGGGTTGTAGCCCTGGGAAATAGGCCTGAAAGAGTGTTCTAATACGAACACGTTTTCGCGCCACTGAAGTTTCAGCATGTATTTGCCTACCAGCAGCGCACGGGATGCAGAAGTTTGCGAGATGGCTTACTCCCATCTCTGCTTTCCATCACCGGGCCACGAGTGCCACCGCCAATATATAATTTTAAAAAAAAAATGTACATTACTGGTAATGCGCATATGTGACCAGCAGCCGAGCATCCATCTACTTCGGACCTTCATCCCTTGGTTCGTCGTGCGTCCAGTTCTTCGTCGGCGCATGTGATTCAAAGCCACACTGGGGGAGTATGTTCGAACACGGACGCGTTTTGGTGCCACCGTAGTGTATTTTCGGAATATGTTTTCCTATACCAGCGGCACATCGGATGCAGAAGTTCGCGAGGTGGCCAAGGCCGCCCGTAGGGATGTCGGGGAGGGTCAAGCCCCCTCGCTCATTTATATTATACCTAATTTGTATAGCATTTATTTGCATTTTATATAGCAATCTTGGAGGGCGATAAGGAAGACTGATAACTGATAAGGTGCCACTAAATTGTAAATTTATTTTTTACGATGTGATATAAAAAAAACAGAATTTATCGTAAGTGTATTATTTTTTCGCTTCCCCCCCCCCAGAAAAATTTCTGTGGGTGGCCTTGGAGGTGGCTTACCCTTTCCACGGCCGTCCGGCACCGGACCGTTGGCCGTGCTGCCAGCTCTACACTTGTGCGTAATTTGTTATATTTTCCTGGCGGCCGAGCTTGGCCTTTTTTTATCTATCTGACTATATATAAATGTGAAATGATAATATTTGTACAGGGTAAACTCTGGAACTATTAATTATTAGATCTTGTTGATTTTTTTTTTAAAACAAAAGAGTACCTATATCACGGTGAAGGTTTCTATAAAAGACAGTTTTAGGAAAATGTTTGTTGATTTGTATTATTATTTTTTGTCAATATATGTATATAAAAATGAATGTTTGTGTGTAGATTAGACCTCTAGGAAGAAGATAAGATAATTTAAAAAGGGTTAAATTTGGTTTTTTTATTATTAGAATTTTAGTGCGGTTAGGTTTGGTTAGGATTTTGTATTAATTGATTATATTAATTCACCATAGGTGGAATGAAGTAAAAACGACAAACTTGATATAGATTTGATACTTCAAATTTAAATCATACACTTACGTACAAATAGAACGAGGTCCGCGATCTATTGCTGGTAGATTGCCTACCTGATAATATACTGCTGTGAATAAGAATTTTTATTCCGGGCAACAGAAAAGTTAAGATAAACTTTGAACGCAATACACTGAATATTAAATAACGAATTGAACAAAGTTTGAGTCATATAGAGTTGGTACATTTAACGGGCAACGAAGCGCACAGGATCAGCTACTATATTTATAATTATTAAAATATTTTGTATTACTGTTTTGGGCGCCCTTATATTACTATTATGTTTCTTTAATGATAATATATTGTGTCATAGTACGGATATACTAAGTTTCATAATATGTGATATTATATGTAGATACTCTGGGTGCCCTTCTCCCGTCCCTCACTCCTAACATCCTGAAAGTCGTTGTCGCTACAACCGCACCAATCGTAGGAGCGGCTTCGGCGCAACAACGAATTTCAAATTCAATAATAATAATAATAATAATAAAAATTAAGTAGGTACTTATATAATAACATAATATTTAAGCATAGTTAGTTTGGACACCTATATATTCTTCGTGGGCCCTGGAGCTATTCCGTCGCCCTTAATCCTGGCCTGGATCTATTCGATATTTCGTGACTCTATAAATCGGATTCATTAAACGGTGATCAAAATCGTTCGCACAGCGTGTGTATGGGTAGGTGGTTTTTGCAGTTGGTGTAATTTAGTTAATTGATTTATGATTAATAATATAATAATTATTATTATATGAACCAGTTTTCGATACTATAGCAATTAACTCCCGTCTTTCATTACCATGAACGAGATATTTTCAAATTTTCAAACATGTGACTGTTTTCAAACCGATCCGGTGTCTAAATACCCCGCAACCATATACCCATACCAGAAATTAATAAAGTATAATACCGGACAAACAAGGTTCGACGAGTAGGTACCTATATTGGTATTGCGTTTGTAAGTCGTTGAGTATAATATTATATAGTCAAATATTGTTAAAATAACGTTTTATATATACCTACTTGTCTTCAGCTTCGTTTAGTGGTATATAATTATAATATTTATATCAAACGCTGAATACTAATTAAGATCATATTATATTTATTAATGTTATTTTAAAATTAAATCGTGGTGTACGGTTTGCCCACAGCTGCTGTTAAACACGGCGGTTGCAAAATCTACCAAAAAAATAAAACATAAATATTGTACCGTATTAGAATGATTGGAAATTCAATTATTTTTCATTGATATCAATGCGTATATGCCTCACGAAGAAAAAGAAGAGAACATTTTTAAATTCTGAAGGTTAGTCGAAGAACAAAACAAAACTAGCACCTTATATAGGTGTGTATGAGTATATAATATTATGACTATACTAGTTTACGTTATACGTATCATTATAGAGAAATGTTGAAATTCGATTCGGAGTTCAATAAACATCATCGCTCGAAACGTGTATTCACGATAAGCCTGTGGAGACACATTTATATCAGCTGCGCATTAATATAGCAACAGGTAGGTACCACGGTCGCGGGTATACGTATCGGACGTTTTAAACGTGTAAAGATTTAGTGTTCGATACCGATTTCGATGGCTATAATTTAGACAAACGATTTTATTAGTTGTGTTATACTATGAGCGCGCGTCCCATACGGTTTGATAAGACCTATTTTGGTATGCTGCGGCGAGATCGAGTTTTCGGGCTCATCGTATATTACATCGTTCAAACTACCTACCCGAAGATTTCCTTTGGAATTTCTTGGGAACTATTTGTCGTCGAAACTCCAAACCGGTTCCGTCCGATAACTCTTGTCAAATTACATTTGAGTATATATACAGACACACACACACACACACACACACACACACACCCCATATATGTATTTCGATATGTCTGATCTTTCATACGATATAATAACGTATACGTATTATAGGTATATATATTATATTATAGGTAGTAGTATAACACAGGTGCGCGTATTCTGTTTTTTTTCCAGAAAATAAAAAATAATTAGTGTTTTATGTAGAACGAAAATATGCGCGCTGCGTGCATTGTGGCTGAGGTGGGAACGAAAACTAAACGATTTTCCGACGGCGTGTGTGTATAGATGATCATCCACTTGCCCGGTGAGTGCGACGGATTAAAATCGAGAAACATCAAGCACAAAGTATATTATATAGGCACCTACAGATCAAACAGGTGGTAATAAATACTAGGATAATCTTCAAGGGAAATCTGTTGACCATCATGCAGCCGGAACAATTCCAAATCCTGCAACAATAAATAATAACATATTCACAAAACGACATTAAGATCTCTGTCTAAAAAATTCTTTCAATTTTGCAACACTGCTGGAACTCAATACCTCAAGCAAACAAATTAAAAAACATTATAAAAAATACAAAATTACATTCGCCCTTCTCCTTTCTATCGACGTTAAGACGTCATACCGATCACCCGAGTCAGGATTGGACACACATTCTTAACACGTTTACACATAGTCAGTAATGATCCACAACCTGTACATGATACATGCCAGACTGCTCTCACAGTTAAAACAATATAATAAACAACGGCCAAAATATACCGCAAGGACGAATCTGAACATACCAAACACCATAGTAATATGGCTACAGAAGCACTTAGTAAGGTCCAAGTCTATGTAACAATACAATTTATGAACGAAACTATAAAATCATAATCAAAATATATAGTAACAACGAAAAACTTTCTATACATTTCTATATCTATTTTTATCACAATATATGAGTTATTTAAATCTATAGATTTAATATACACAAAAAAAAAAACAATAAGAATAAATGCTACAAATTTAAACACCAATTGTAAACATTTAAGGGCGGCTAATAACCATAGAAGTTGAAGCACTAGTATTAGAAATAAATAAAAATAATAATAATAATAATCATAACTTGCAGTTTGGTTGTATATTTTATATGATTGATATTGTATATTGATATGGTAAATCGATGGTGGAGCCCACTGTGTATTAAATGCAGAGTTGGGTAAAAATAACGTTATGATTGAAATTTAAATGGATTATAGGTATACCTATAATTTAATATTCATGAATTTTATTAAATACGCATTCATTGAATTTGCAACTATATTTTTATATAATGAGCTATAATGTAATAATAATTAACAATTCATTTAATGACTACAAATACTAATAAAAATAAATCTAAACAAAATTATTTATGGTCTATGGATGAAGTTTGTCTTTAAATGACTATTATAATTGTTAGGTATATCCATAGTAACATTTTATTTATTTTAACATCATAATTTCATCATCTCGATCCATCAGTAATGACAAATTTAATCAATTTTACCAATTTTAAATTATAAAAGTAATCTCTAGGACTCGAAAGTTGTAGGAGCTAGAAAAGGTAAAATATGCATATGCACGAAAAAATTGCAAAATATGCATTAAAAATGTAAAATATGCGTATAAAATCAATGAAATATGCACTTTTTTTAGCTAAAGTTGGCAAAATATGCATTTTCTATTTTTTTAACTCGCAATTATATACTTCAAATTTCTAGCTAGGTCTACTATAAATTGAGATCATACAGAACAATATGCGATTCCTACAACTTCCGAGCCCTACAAATAAGTATTTCGGCATACTATAGCGTTATAGACTAAATGCGTGTCACAATATATCACTGTTATTAACTCCGTAATTGACTATGGTGATGACAATAAATACCTTCGTTAATAATTTTGAGTTTTATATTCAATATTAGTTGAAATATACAGGTTAAGAAAGAAAAAAATCAATTTTTTTAGAAAAATATAAAATATGCATAGGTAATATGCATATAAAATCAATGAAATATGTACTTTTTTTAAACTAAAATTGGTAAAATATGCAAAATATGCATTTTCAACTTTCAATTTTTTTAACTTGCGATTATATACTTCGAATTTCTAGCTAGGTCTGCTATAAATTGTGATCATACAGAAAAATATGCAATTCCTACAACTTCCGAACCCTAGTAATCTCTATACGTAATATATAATAATAATTAATAATAAACTATGTATATAGGTACCTAATCATATACATAATATTATAGAGTTTAAATTGAACAGTGTATTATTATTACATGATTACATATTTGTGTCAAAATATAAAATAATATTATAGATCTCTTACAAACGTTAATAAAAATATTAATTTATTAATTTTCCGTACTACCACTTACCCATGATGGCCTTCCATGCACCACGATGTAGCCACATCTGTGCACTACTAGTGGTACGCGTACTACATTTTGAGAACCACTGAGCTAGTTAATAACCATTGGTGGTTTAAATTTAAAATACATAAAAAATAATACTTATTATATAATTCAATAGATACAACTGTAACACAACTTAAGTTACTTTAGTTGAATTTAATTTAATAAAAACGACATGTTAATAACGCACTTGGGTATACCATATATTACAATTAATATAATAGAAATAAATAACCACTGTACCTATGCATAAAAGTACTTATCTAATAGTATTATGATTGTATTATATTATAAAAGAATTTTGCAGTTCAACGAACCGATTAAACTGATAAATATAGGTTGCGAAAATGAAAACTTGATTTTGTGTGTACAGGTATCACCTAAATTCCTAGTTGTGTATGTTGGTTATAATGACTTATCATATAAGTCCCCATACACTGTTACAGAATATTGGCTCCAATCAATCTGCTATCAACATTTAAAAATGATTCATTAAAATGTTTAATTAGAATACTTAATCATGAAATATACCTATCTTATCAGCGAAATAGAGATAGGGGAGAAGCAATATTCAAAAAAAAAAAATATATCATAAAATATAAATTGGTCTGTCCAATAATACACATGTAATGCATTAATAATGATGGAGAAGTTTGACGACAGAGATTTAACTAAAATTTAGTAAAAAAAAAAAGATAACATAATATTATATATATTTACTCAACAATAAGGGTCTTATAATATTCACAGATACAGTGGCGTATTTCTAAATACGCCGCTGCATAAAATATCATATTTTAAAACAATGTTGACACTAGGCAACCTGGAACAGCTAGGGCATGCAGAGGGTACACGGAGTTCGCATGTAATGTTAAAATATACTTGTCTATATATTATTATGCAGAACAAAAAAATATATAATATGATATACAATATTACGCACGGTATGAAATAAACGATCCTGGTATATACCAGACCCCCGGCAACTCCTATATTATAATACCTATAACAATATTATACTATAGTATAATGGCACACACGCGCGATCCGGTAGACACGAACGCCCGCCGCAATATTAATAATAATAATAATAGTAATAACAACAACATTATAATAATCGCCGACAGCGGATCGATGGGGGCGGGGGGTAATGTGCCGCCGCGGTCTCTTCTCCGAGGATAAATTGTGAATTTATTTCGATCCCCCTCCCCTGATTGACAACCCCCCGAGGCTATACACGGTAGGTAACACGCGCTATTATAATTCTTCGCGATCTATCGGTTTTTCGTCACCGTCCGAGTCGTTTCTCCCGTATTGGGCACCAGCTATATTATAATATACATCAATCGGCCGGCACGTTTTAATAATACGATCGCGCACCCGCGAGGTAATACAATAATATATTATGTTATATACATATATGTATAGTATACAAGGTGCATGCACGCGGTATTAAAATATAATATTATACAGGGCGATTTACCGACCAGCTCCATCCGCCCTTTTTTTGATTTATTTGTACATTTCAAGTATACGTTTAAGAATCATAATATATATTAATATTTTGAATTGCTTAAATTTTTATTTATATACCATTTGAAATGAGCGTCTTGTGGCGATGCAAATTTTATTTTTCAAATGAGAAGCAATCATTTTCACTGTAAATTGATAAGCCGATAACTTTTTTGATCATTTTCCAAATCTAAATTCGCGTGATTTTAGTTTCTGAGTTATAAAATGTATAATATAATACTAATAAGGACGAGAATAAAAAAAACGGATTTACAAAATTATAGATATATGCCATATTATTGTAGGATCTAGTACCTATATTTACTATAGGTATTAAGACGATTTTTACAAATCATAAAATGTTTATAGATTCATATTAATTACCAAAATTCTACATGACATTGCATTACATGCAACTATTATCCTAAACAAAGTCAAATAACTAAAAAACTACTCTTTAAATTTTTGATTTAGATACACTTTTTTTGAAAAGTCGACTGCGATCAACAATTTATAAGAAAAAAAGTGTCATCATTCTCATTTGAAAAATAGAAGTCACGGTAAACCGCAGGACGACACTCCTATATTAAATGGTTAACAATTCAAGAAATTGAAAATACGATCTGTAAGTAAGTACCAAAATTCAAAACTTCATAATTTGAATAAATTAATGCGGGAAAAAATTGAGGCGAATCACCCTGTACATAGAATGACGGATCGGCACGGCGGTGGCCATCGCCACTGCGCTGCAGCCGCCGCAGCGACTACTCGCGTGAGTGGACCATTATAATAATAATAATAATGATAAAAAAATTGATCGCCCTTCGGGGAATACGCGGTAGACGTGGACGACACACACACACACGATCGATCGTGTATGTATCCTTAGAGTTAGTCATGTGTTTGTGTGTGTGTGTATGCGTATTATATAGATCCCGTACCCGGCACTTAACTCGGTAGTGTAATTTTTTTCCGTATATAATACCTACCTACATATATATATAGGTACGACGGCAGGAAAAATCTGTCGATACGTTCGTAACTATATGTGTATAGATATTTTTTTCCTCGCGTTTCGATTACTATACGATCGATCGCCTCCGGGGACCGGGTTGATCCGATCCGACGAGGACCGCGACGAGGAGCAGAGGGTATATACCCACCTACCTATATATAATAATAATATAATATGTTATATAGTTACGGTGGAAAACCAGTCGACGGACTACGTGTTACGTGCGTATAATATTATCATCCGATCGTCGACAGACTGCGCGTAAAAACGGTCTACTCGTCGTATATATATATTATATATTAAGTTAGGTAATATACAGGGCGATCCTTTAACCGCGGGTGACCAGGTGCGGTTATCTCGAGTGGAATACCGCAACGAGATAATGTTATAGTCCATGTCGTCGAACCGTTTTATACAGTTTTCAAACGATCGATATAATATTACTATTATTATAGTTTTCGAGATTTCAAACGGAGAAAAACGATTGGATATTCGCCTCTCGTACTTCCTAATTGTTATTACATTCCTACGACGACAACATTCATATCAATTCGCGTTTACTGACGAACGAACCACCCCGTATACCTTATACCGTATTTACCTACATATTATATACCTATATCTATCGACATACATGTCGATCGTTTCCGTGTCGTGCGTGTGTCGATTATTATTATTATTGTTGTTGTACCAGTGTCGGTTTTTTTATCACTCGTTTTATTATTATATTTTATATTATATATTCCCGCGAGACGCGAATTAAAATATACGTATGATTGCAGCAGGAACATTGCGGCGAAGAAACTGAAACCGCCACTAGCCGTTTACGCATTTAGATGTATATAATGTATATTTATATTCGTACGTACATAATATAAGTATCAGGTATTATATACCTATATATTATTATTATTATTATAAATTACGTGCACCGAGACCCTCGGGGGTGTGTGTGTGTGAAACGTCCGATACGCGGCATGAAATCGCATTCAAACGCCCGATGGACCATTTCGGCATTTGGGCACGTTTCTTATTTTCTCAGTCACATTATCGTTACTATTATAATATGTATCGGGTTCGGCGAGTAATCGTCGAAAATCCCAAAAACCGTTTCGGAGATTTATCGAATGACGTAACTTGAGGTAGGTACAATACAGCAAAACGCGTAGGTATTATAGCTACGCGCATGTAATAAGTACCTGTATATATTATATTCATAAACGCAATACTGCAGATACCTTTGTACAATAAATAATGCATCCCTAGCTCATTACAATAACAATAATAATTATAATATTATTTGGGTCGCCGGCGAACGCGAATTCCACCATATTGTGAACTCTACCGGTCGATATTGATATTGTTGCATTTTGTACGTACATTTCATGAGTAGCTCTCGAAAGCTGTTGCATTTGCTAGTTTTTTGTTTGCTATTAGATTTATTGCCAAGTAACTTATACTTTTTCTTCCTATATCAAATAATGATAATTAAATACAATTATACGGGTGCACGCTTAAGCTAACATTCCACTTACCTATTGATCTAAAAAACCACAAAAAATAGGGTCCTAGTAATACAACAGCCTTTAGACATATTTATTAATTTAAAAATTTTTTTGTAGCATAGTTTGATGATTAATTACATAACATGTTATACAACATAATATTTCGTATAAATTAAAATATAGATTAATAGGTACATTCATTTTTTTAGTTTGAATGTATTAAATTATATTGTGTATTTTCAAACACTTGATATAAAATAGTACAATGCTTTTTATGTTAGGGAACCGTATTTATTTCATTAATATTTATTATATTTTTAATGAATTAAATGGTTTTTTTAATTGTTTTGCATAAATCACTAAATCAGTCATGAGTCATGAATATAGTAGAATGTAAACAATTAGAAAAGGAATAATTTTATCGAAGACAGAAATTGTGTTTTAAAAATTGACTGATAGGAGGTAAACATATTTGAGTAAAAATAGAGCATATTCTTATAGCGTTTAATATTTAATTTTTAAGCTCATAAATGCACGCATCTTTATTATTTAATACTTTTTAAGAGCATTAAATTCAGAGCCCAATTTATAAGTCTTCGTTTATAAATTTTAAACTGAGTATTACACCGATCGATTAAAATCGACATGAAAATATAATAGTATTGTAGTCAGACATATCTAACTATATAAGACGTGTTTAAACATGTCGATTGTAATCAAGCTTTTTAATTGAGCTCGCTAAGACTTTATTATTAATGTAGGTAAGTACAAGCTTCAGACGAGTGAACTGTGAAGATAATAATATAATATATAACGGTATGCCTTATATTCACAGAGGCTTATATAGAATTGGGTGGGGGTGGATAGTTATTTTTAACATGATACGGGCCCCTTGATGTCCCTCCCCCCTAATTAACCATCTCCTCAAATCATTAATTTTCATTTCATAATTTATTTTATGCTAATTTGACTATTTTATTTATTAAGGATAGGTACAACTATAAATAAGTGCATGATAAAAGAAAACCAATGCACAACTCTCGAGTCTCGAGGATGATTCATATCTATCGCCCACTCAAATCTGCCACTGCACACACGATATGACTTCCAATTTATTATTATTTAATTGATAGTTTAATTGTCTCCAATCACCATATTTATAATATCTACGCAGCATAAAATGGAGTGATACGTTTTACCTGTTTTTGGAATTAATACACCTAATGAGTAATGGTGTTTACATATTTTATGACATAACGACCTAACCTAACCGCCTGGAGACGTATTAAAGTGGTGCATGGGTAGGCACAAGCCCAAGGGGGGGGGGAATATTTAGATAAAATTACTTTAACAGATGTGCTGTTGTATGAGTAAAAAAAATACGAAATACATTATTGAATAATGAGAGCAGTTTTCAAACCATATTAGCAGTCGGTTAAATGATTTTAATTCATCATGGTTTAAGGTCTGAATAAAATATTACATAAGAGCTGATGGAATTTTTAAGATTATCTGCTGTGGGCCCTCCGTATATATTATAGAAGACCGTTGATGAAAATAATAATATATTACAATATACAATAATAGTGATATCTAGAGGCGGTATAATACAATATACGAACATATTATAATAATATCACAAATATTATAATGTGTAACACAAACACGCCGATCTTCGCACGCACGGCGAAAACGGATTCGTTTGACATTGTAATGCGTTAGGTAACCTACCCATCCATACCTATAATAATAATATTATAACGATTTTCACGACGTTTGCCGCGGTCTCGTCGCAAAAGTGAGGCGGTTATTATATTATTATGTATATAATATACCCTCTCGACATTCCACACGATCGAATTCGGATCTCCACACTCTCTCTCACGATAATGAAGGGTATTATCGGCGTTGGGCCACATATATATATTACATTATAATATTTTTACTATTATTTGGGCTGCAAACGAATTCACGTCGAAACGGGGGAAACGAGAGAGAGAGAGAACAAGTATAACTTATAGGTACGGACCACCATCTGATCACCGTTCCACCGCCACGGGCACACGTCCGAATAATATATAATATTAAAATATAAGGTATATGTGTAGGTACGCGCGTGTTTATACGCTACGGCGGCGGCGCCGAGACACGACATTTGTACGTAAATTATACATTGTTTGAATAGCATTTGATTAACAAAAAAAAAACAAAGCAGCTGCTCCCGTTGCGCGGCTGTATTTGTAGCAGTACCACGCTAAAATTTAAAACGTTCCGAATATTATTATTGCTCAGTAGCTAAGTTATAATAATAATCGACTGTTGCAACGACCGTCACCGTGATGGAAGAGAATAATAATATATCATGACGAATACGTTTACGTCGTACCTATATTATAATAGATGACGGTTTGCGTGTTTACGTTTTAAAACGCGACAGAGGTACCCATATATTATATTATAATATGGTTACAAGAGCAGCGGGTATATACCTAAGAGGTATAGCCGTTGCGGCAGGTTACCTGCTGAAATATTGACGAAATATGTAATATTATTACTATAGATGTGTACCCCCATGCGCAGGCAATATATAGGTATACAAAAAAAAAAAATTATATTCAACTATAGAAAAAGGCACGACGGCGAAACACGATCGGTCTTGGTGATAACTACACGTGTGATTGTACAAGACGTGATGATAAGTACCGAATTTTTTACTGCGTTTTAAGTATAATATAATAGATATACTGTAAAATACACGATGACATGTCATTTTACATGATGACATAATAATAGTATGTAACGCATTATACGCATATACCTATTTTTTTTTATCATTATTTTATTAAAACATTTAACATTATTACCTGCCCACGGTATTATTATGCTCATTTTCAGGCGTGTAATATATTATTATACCATCGTAAATAAACGATTCAGATTTAATGCGAATTCGGTGCCTTGGCGGTCTGATAAAAGTAAGTACAGCCAGCTGCGAGGGTATCTGCGCAGCTCTCGTCCTACCTATGTATATTGTGCGCATCATCGTGTAATATTTTTTATTCGATTCGCAAAACCCATAAAACAGAAATGCATTCGTATCGATCAATGATATTATATTGTAGGTATTTATAGGTACCTGATAGGAGGCGATTTTTTTATTAGTAAACGCTCGTGTCGTCTCAAAAAGTGTTAATTTTTTTAGTTTTGACTTTATCAAGTGAATACGACACAACATTTTTGGAGAGAAGAAAATTTATCTTCTAAAAATATGTTTTAATTTTTTTTCTTCAACGACACACTTGCGTACTTTATATTCCGGAACATATTACACGAATATTTTTCTGAGAATTTCAACGTATAAAAATCAAACTCCTAACAAGCAGCGTAAATTAGTTGAATAGCTAAACATTTATATTTTATATTTATAGGTTGTGTCGGGATGCAGCGAAGTGGATATATAGGTATAGTAGGTACCCAGAAAATTGTCGGTCTCCTACTTACCGCTCATCTCGATTTTTAATACACTTAATAAATGTAGCACCTAAATAAATAATTAATAGGTACCTACAATAAATTTATTGCTGATCGACTACAACTCTCTCGTTTTTAAAGTCGATTTTTATATAAGTTGAAATTCTCGAAAAAATATTTCGCTGGAATATCATCATTATATCAATATATAAACAAAAATTAATGCTGTCGTCTTGTAACTATAATACTTAATGACTTCAAATCACCTATGTAAAAAAAAAAAATAGAAAACGCTGTAAACGCTGTTCGAGAAATTAATGATGGACGTGATAATAATATTATAATACCCTTACCTTTAGAACAGAATCGTCCTGTATAATATAATACGCACAGGGCGTCGCCTCTTTTTCGCAGGTATTCGGCTTAACTACACTTTTTAACTGCATAATGTTATATTACGTTATCCGTTCAACAATCGCGTGAAAAAATGTCGTACGATCACGGTTTGCGCGCATATACGTATAACTAAAATAAAATCATAATCGTTATTTAAATGTGATTTTTATATATAAGCAATTTTTTTTTCATAACTCGCGGCGTGGCTATTACTATAATATAATATGTATAATGCATCTGCGAGGAAGTAATAAAATGTGCAACCATACGTTTTGTGTTGGCACCAAACAGCACAGTTCACGTGTAAGACATTAATAGACCGCTTTTTTTTTTTTTTAATATATATTATATTTTCCGGCGCGATCAAGAGGTATTTTTCGTAGGTACCTCATTACACATTATACCTACGCAGAAAAATGCAATCCGAAAACCAGTTTTTTCACAATATGTCCACGGTACGCAGTAATGCGATTTGACAGTCACCGATAAAATATATACATTATAATAATATATATTATTATACCGGGTGATTATTTTAACGTAAGACGCTCATTAATTTCAAAAACTAATATATATTTACGTTATTGAAAATATTTATTTTTCATATTATATATAATTCAAAGAAATGATTTCGAAAAAAAAATAATGCAAATTATTAATCGGAATCATTTGTATGTCTTATTTTTTCAAACCACATTTTTAATTTCATATCATTCCGGAGTGGAAAAAAGTTTTCGGTATATTTAGATGATATAAAAAACGATGAGCAAACCAAAATTATAAATATTATTACAATAGTTTCAATAACGAGGGAATGCCTCAGCGACAATAATTTTGTATTTTCCGAGATTCATATTACAACACTGAAATAGAAAAAAAAATATCTAAATATACCGCTATCACCGTAGGTACGGAACCTATCGTAAGTATAATCATAAAAAATCTGCCTCGGGAGTATTCGTGTCGCGTAAATATAATAATATTGTACCTGCTGTTATTATGGTCGGAAATTCGCACTTACCGAACCGGAACTATCGCCAGTCGTTTTCGATGCGTTTTTGTTTTGTTTTATAACCCCTAGTCAAATAAAATGACCGGGAAAATCTTGATGTTAGATATCATAGTACGATCGTTGTAAGTATAACAATGTTGTTGTACTCGAAAAAACGTCTATATACTAATAAGTAGTAGTTGTAGGTACTTAGTATATAATATTATATACCTATAGGTACTTACTATACTTCGGTATTACCTACTTAACCGGAATATAAGTACTGCTGTTGCGCAGTGTATAGTGTTATCAATCGTTTACAACTATTATACGACAAGTGCATCAACGCACACAATAACGGACGAAGGCGGCGAGCGTATTCATAATGGCCGGCGAGCTACAAGTGTTCTGCTCCGTTTTAAAATAATAGGTCTAACGACGGGAAAGGTTTAGCGGCCGTATACAATAACAGGGAATCATCGGATATGTATTACGTCGCTGCAGGGGTGGATGTGCGAGTGGCTTTCAACTGTTATTTATGTTATATATATTATGTGTTGTATATATATTTCGCCCTCTTTCCGCTTCCTACACGCCGCCACCGCTCGTTAGTAATTCAAATAAAATTTGACAATCCGCCATCAATATATTATTCCACTCCGTTGTTTTATTGCCCTTAGACAGTAAACTGGTATATAAACTTATATATTATATATTATGTGCACAAGTATATATTATTTAGGTATACACACACACACACTATGTATTATACATTATATACCGGTAAAGACCTACTTCTCTCTCGCTCTTTCTCTGTTTTTATTTTTATGATAATTATTGCGGTAGAAAGAAATATAATATTTTTTTTCTTACATAATATATAGGTATTGTTGTGCGTCATTATGACAATATCGATTTAAAAAGTATCTATAAATTATAATCTATTAATATTGGTTTTTTTTTTTTGGCATTAAACGTGAACACACCTACATATGTATTATATTATGTACATTTATTCACTTAACTCGACGGACGTAATATTATATTTTAATATGTATTATTACGAGAGTAAAACTAGTACATAAATACATTGAGTGCAGTATAATATATAATATTTTATAGTTTCCTATATATTATAGATACCAATAATTGAAATTAAAGAGTAGTTTTAGTTATTATAGGGTAGGCCCATTTTGCACATCACCTATTCCCGCCTAAATACGAGTTCAGTAGATATGTCTTGAAGTACTTGCTTCTAATAAACGTATACAAGTCGGAAGAGTACTGCCCGGTTATCGGTATTTCTTTTATTTGAAAATGATGCTCATAATTCACTTCAAAATTAAAACATCCGGGGATTTTATTATTACATCTCCGGCGTGGAATTATAATTATAGGTTATAAGTTTATAACATATACCGTTCGAAAACTGTGCAATGTGCGTTAAGTGAAAAGGGACGATGCATACCTACCCAAGTATACCCATAATATTATAGTCGTAGCGAAATAATCGGTCGCGTGCAGTGGCATTGCGTGACTTATGAAGTCGTAATGCGAAGACGTGTCCGTGTTCAAGAGATGGCGGTCCATGGCGCCACGCCCATAACAAAGTAAGCGTTGACGCCGTTCGTACCTAATATAATAGTTGTAGTTGTTTGATGGTAGCAAATGTATATGATTTTATAATGAATTTCGTGTATAAACCTAACTAATCTTATAATAAGTGTCGCATCAAAATCATTATATATGTAAATTGTAACGTTAAGTATATACCATCGAATATTTTAGTGGATATAATATATTGGTAACTCCAATACTCACGTATATTTAAATTAGACCTACGCGCTTACGTGTATCTACTGTAAGTCTCTTATAAGTTATTTAAGTATAGGAACATATTATGTGTAATATTTTTGAATAATATTTCGAAAACACATTACATCATATTTTTCTGAGAAAACGGTACACTGAATATTCGCATAACTATAGCTACAACATTATTTATTTATATGCACTTAATATTATTATTGTTATAAACAATTTTCGTGTTGAATAAAATACGTAACAATGAATATATCCTTCTATTATACAATATAGTTTTTAAAAGTGGTTTTGACAAATAATTACCTTGGCAACCAGACAGTATTAGAGTTTTTTTGTATATTTTAAGATGGATAGAAAGATATAGGTATGCAGATGAAGAGCACGCGTTACGAAAAGAAGAACAATATGAGAAAAAAATCAGAGAAAAGAATAAACAAAAACGCTAAGCTTTGATAAAATTACATTATTTGTTACATATTGTAAAAATACTATATTTAGACGCATAGTCAATTATACGTTGCATTTTTATGATGAAAAGTCGCGAGGAAATCTGGATCGAGTGAAAATGCTTAGAGAAATTAAAACATTTGGACATAATATTTCACTTAAAATATTAATCATTTATTATGTTTGCGTTATTACTTATTATTTCATTATAATCAGTTCCTAAAAGAAGAATACATGTAGGGTGAAGCGGCCAGGGGGCCAAGTCCCCTAGTAAATAAAATAATGATGGTTAGACCTTATATAGCTTGCTATATATTATAGTTGCAGGTATATTTTAACGATTAAAATTTAACGTGTTTATTAATATGTACCTGTATACTGCATATAACAATATCTAAGAAAAATTAAATATATAGTCAATCTCCCGTTCAGTACCTATATGCATGAGCTAAAAGCAGCCGTAAATACATTGTAATAATATTAAAATATATTATAAGATCGACATTTTACATAGCTAGAGGTCTACTTTCAAATTTTTTAGTATAGGTAGGTACCTACATATACATAAAAGTACAGACAATTTTTTGTTGTCGCAAATATAAGACTTAATTATGGTACCTATCTACGTATAATTCGTAAGATATAATTTTCAATTGAATTAAAAATACAAACAAAAATATAGTATTCAGAATACCTACCCAGTTGGTCCTCTATCTGGAGTTCCTAAATACGACGTATCCGCGAGTACTTTGCGTCTCAAACGCGTAATCATATTACATATACACGTACGCGCGGAACACGATAGTATTAAAAAAAAAAAATAATCTTATACCACGCGAACACGCGCACGCGGTCGAAAATTAATAGCTGGGCGGGCGAATAGTATATGTGTACCTATATATATAGAAGCTATATACAGTGTACTACATAATATATAATAATAACAATAATGATAATAATAATCAAAGAGGCGGAGATGAACCCGAGACCGATTTAGCCACGAGCTACCGTCCGGGGCCGACCTCGTGTCTCTCAGGCGAGAGGGAACGCGAAGGACTATAATATATATAATAATATTATATATATATAGGAAAAAAAAATACGAAAAACCAGCACGTCTCTTCTTCCGTATAGTAATAATCATAATAATAATATAATATACGCGCTGCTGTATATGACGTGTACGGCTCTCCGGAGACTTCGACGACTATACGAAGACGACGACGACGGGTAATCGGATGCTGTTATTGCAGTCTGCCGCCTTCGTGAAGCCCCCGTGGTCATCCGGAGAGTCCGTCAGCCGACCTATATGTATATAATATAATATATATGAGTAAGCCAGTGAGATCGTATATAATATAATGTATATAAGTGAGCCAGTGTGATCGTATATATAATAATAATATAATGTATACACCTCTATTAGACGCGCGTGCCTTTCGCTAAAACGGCGTTCGAGATTATTGGGTATTTATTAAAAAAAATATATAAATTATTATTCGTACGTCACACAATGTCTACAATACAATATTATGCATATATATATATATATTATAATATATAATCACATACCGGGCGCGCAGGTACCTACCTATATTATATCGTGTGTGTGTGACCGCGGTATAATATTGAAAACCGCGTGGAAACACTTGTCACGTCACGCACCTATAACCTGCACCTATTCAGCGACCTCTCATTATTAGGTACCTATCCGCATACGCGTGTGTTCATTTATAGCCTGTGGGTGTACCCGTGAAGGAGCAGCAGCAGCAGCAGCAGCAGCAGCAGAAGCAGAAGCACGCGATGTCTCCGCGGCAGAGGCGCCCGAGATGAACCCCACTGAACCGTTTATATTCATATTATTATAGGTATAAAAAATAATATATATTATATAGTTTTATTATATTATTATCGTACTACACATTATATAATAATTACCACCGGCGTAACTAGGGGTGCTAGGGAGGGGGGAGTAGGAATGTAGAACCCCCGTAAAAGACGTGTTTAGTTCCCCTCTCACTTTAGCATTCAAACCGAGTCATTGAAAAAAACTGATAAAAATTTGGTAAGAAAAATTGTGAAATTGGCGTAGAAAAAGCTCTACCGGTGAAAATAAAGTCCGACCAAATTTCTGCGGAGTGGTCTGACTATATGTCCCTAAAGTAAAGTTATCAATAAATTTGTTGGATACGTTTCACATTACGACATACCTTTATCGGTTATAGTCATTGCTGTGCTTCTAAAGTCTTAATGAAGGCGTTCAATGTGTATACGCAATACATAATAATATAGATGATTTACATTTGTTTTGTATAATATATGTATTATAATGATGAACCTATGTCCTATATGATAGGTATATAATAGTTAAATCGTATGAATATAATTTTGATTATTAACTTAAATATAGAATTGGTAAACAATAATAAAAATAATGAATAATAATATGTTATAATGTATCATAATATTATGATTATCACAATACTGATATTTTATAACAATAATAAGACCACCGTCTTATAGAAACCATTTTTTTTTCAAAATTTTTAACAAGAGCTCATGACATATAGGAGTTAAAACTATTTTGCGGACCGCGGTGTACGAACTATGAGACTTAACACTATCTCGTGTACAGAAAATGCACACGACCACAGTGTCAACTTAAAAGATTACTTACTTTTGTGGAAGTTTACCAAGACGAATCCTTGCCCCAAATAACAACACGCGTTCCAACCGTATAACCCTCACACAAATCCAATTGCCCGTGTTGCCAAGGGTAAAAAAAATAATAAAAATTATGTTTGGTTTTTTTTACTCTGACTTATCGCTAATATTGTTGTTTTATTGACGTGATGTATATTATCATGATATTATAATACGGTCGTGTAAGCTGCAGTGTACACAAATATAATATAATAATATTTTTACGTACGGTAGTTATAATAATATAGGTAGGTACAGCCATTTAATACTGAAGTCATAAATTGTTTTTGGCAGTAATTATGCATGCGCGGCCGGTCTTGTAATTATTATAGAAAAAAAAACGGCGAAGAGAAAACTCAATATTATATACATCGCGATCGTAATAATAATTGGTTGTACCTATTATAAACCTACCTATATTATATTATATAATATATATAGTAAATTTATATGATAGTACCTAAAAATATAATATAGTTTTTTGACCTACTCGACTTTTCCGCCCTCTCGCCCGAAGTTAATAAATTATTAGGCAACCGATGAAAGAAGTAACATATATGATATTTACTATATATATTATTTAGATTATTATGTGGTGTGTATTTTCTAGTTATAAGTAATATGTATAATGTATGTATACAGGTCGATTCATCAAGCATGTTCACTCCCGTTTTTCCTTTAAAAATGAATTTCTTCTAATTCTGATTTTTAGAATTTTCAATTATACTTGTAGAGCATTTTTTTTTTTACTACCTAATCAGTAGTACAAACTTTTATTTCCCCAGTAAGAACGTCTCTATTTTTACTGTAATTTTTTTAGTGGATAATTTTTTGACATTTCGATGTATTTATAATTCTAAATTTGGTCAAGCGTTATTTCTCAGTTATTAAAATGTTTGTACTATAAGCATAATAGTTTTTAAAAATGGTTTTACAAAAATATAAAATAAATGTATTATCTATTAGACCTCGTATTTTTTATATTATTTTGGCTATTTTAAAAACTTATTAATGTTGATGGATTTATATTAATTGCTAAAATTTTCAAATCACCATATATCCCCCAGTATCGAACCCATTATCATATAGATCTATAATTTACGCAAAGTTCAAAGATTCAAAAATTAATCGCACGAATTGTAATTCTGATACGTCAATACATCTTCAGAAAAATTAACCATTAAATAATATATATTATACAATATAAATGGTAGGGAGGTATTCATTTGAAAAACCCCAATAATTTTAAAATATGGTCATTAAGTTTAATTTAACAATATACTTTAAATACATTTAAAATTTAAAATATGATGTTTTGAAAAAAGGGGAGAGCGTGCTTGGTGAAACACTCTATATATCAATATCACAATCGATAGTTATACGTACCTATACGAAAAGATACGATTTCAATGGTATCTGCTAATATAGAAAACCCGGTACCTAAATATTTTACGTATATTATAGTATTACATAAAGATTCACCAAGCATGCTCATCTACTTATTTTATCCTTTAATTATGTATAATGTATTATATCAAAATCTAACTTTTTCAGGACATTTTAATGTCTAAGTATTCTTAAGAAAACCTGCATAAAATTTCCAATAAATTAATTTTTTTATTTCATTTAAGTATAAGGTCCTGTAACGGACACAAACTCAATTTTTTTTTTCAAATAATAACAACACCCTTTTTTCTGTCAGTTGTCGAACAAATGATTTTTTTTTTTAATGTTAATGTATTACATATTAAAACTCGAACGGCTGGTTTTTGAGTTATAAATCTATTTATCTGTAAGCAGGATGATTTACTTCTGCTATAAACTAAGATGAATAATTCCAACAAAGGCATTTGTCAAAAAAAAGATTATGACAATTTTATAACATTATATTAATTAATATTAATCTATTGTACCTATATTTTAATTTTATAATTTGAATATTTTTTTTTGAATATTCAATATACTATTGCTTAACTAAATATTAAATCTAATTTTATGTATTTCAAACCGTTATTAAAGACTGCAGCTATTTTTAGTGCCTGCAGTATATTATACCTATTTAAATAACTGAAAACTATTCTTTCTAGTTTCGATATAGATATATAGGGGTTTATACCAACATTTTCGAAAAAACAACTCTCCAAATTGAAAACTAATACATTTCTATCGCCACAGGAGTACAGGACCCTTAATTGGCAAAATAAATCAAATTGTCAGCATGGTTATATTATGTAAGTACCTACGATTGAATATTAGAATTTGATTTAAAATATAATATTGACGGGGAAAAAAGGTAAGAGATCACCCTTTTCACTTTGCGCGAATTACGCTGTTTAATATTTTTTTTCATCATAATATAAAGTTTAATATTTTAGATATTATCCTAGCTACATCGATTGACAATTTTTTATCAAATATAAATCTTCAGTTTAGTCCATGAATCGCTTTCACGATCGGTTTTTGAATAACGTTCTTGACCGTTCAAATAGCTGTATAGTATACTATATACGCGCGTGGTTATTATGTGTACACCGTCCTATAATACCAAATAACCAATTAGACACTTATCGTTTCGTAAGTGTTATGATATGTGTATAGGATTAAATTAAATTTCTCATTAAAATTTCGAATCGGAGAAACGACCATTTCTGTTATTTATATGTCATAAATTACTGTTTTAATGTTCGTTAACTGTGCATATATTATAACTAGGTAGTATCCAAACGGTTGAAATAAAATTAATTATAATTCATCAATAATATAGATAGGTAGCAGTGTCGCAATAACCGGGTGTGTTGCGTGTGTCAAACACACGGGCCCAGGGCCCCAACCCATAATGGGGGGCCCAAAGATAACAATTTTAAAATATTATATAGAAAGAAAAAAATAAAACCATTTTGTTATAATAATAGTTACTAATAAAGATTGAACAATATTGATACAATATTGTATCTATATAGATCGGTTTTGTTTCGTACACAACTATACAACATTATCACACATCAACGTTTCTTTTGCAGCCTGTATAAGTTGTATAACCGAAATTAAAAATAGAAAAATAAGACTAAAAAGGTGGGTAAGTTGATGTTTCTCTGCTGTACAGTAGGTTATAAGTGGGTCACTGTAATGGATGGTGTTAAATTTGAATTCAATGATAGGTATATCATTGTATAAGAAAAACGATTCTGAGCGAAAACGGTCAAACAGCCTATGATATCATAGTAATATATATTACTAAGTATATTTGATGATATTATTGTGAATAAAGTAATTTATATATAACCTATTTACGTGGAACCTTGTTTTAAATTTTTAATCCTTAGCTATAAAAGTTGAACATTTTATATATTTTTAACTAAAAATAATTATTAAATTTTAAATTTGATATATTTTGTCAAAATTCGAAATTTAAATGCTTATAAAAAACAATTGTGCCAATGTATTTTCATTATTTTTCAACTGCTATTGTAACAATATATCAGAAGCCTTGCATTACATTTTCATGCTTTTTTACCCAACAAATACATTTTTATTGATATTTATAGAAAAAAAATTAAAAAAATTGAAAACTGATAATGTCCGTAAATAGCTCAAAAAGAGTCAAATTATTTTCAAAATTTTATC
>NC_042494.1:136319850-136324100 GCF_005508785.2 Acyrthosiphon pisum
TAAATAGCTCCAATTTTGCGGACTAATTTTGATTTTATGCGGACAAATATTTTTACAGCAAATCAAAAAAAACAGTTGCAAAAAATTAAAAAAACCCCTTACTTCACTTTTTAATAGATCACCATTTTGCGTATAAATCACGCAATTTTGCGGACTAATTTTGATTTTTTGCGGACAAATAGTTTTTTAGCAAACTAAAAAAATCATTTCAAAAATTTAAAAAAACACTTACTTCACTTTTTAGTAGATCACCATTTGGCGGATAAATCGCGCAATTTTGTTGACTAATTTTGATTTTATGCGGACAAATATTTTTACAGCAAACTAAAAAAAACATTGCAAAAATTTAAAAAACCACTTACTCCACTTTTTAGTATACCACAATTTTGCGGATAAATCGCGCAATTTTGCGGACTAATTTTGATTTTATGCGGACAAATATTGCGGGATAAATGTAATGAGTATACAAAAATAAACACAGCCAATGCAAGTAATGACGTAACCCCTGTGTGTTTTAATGTCTAGGATTTATTAAAATATTAGCAGGTTTTACCCAGGCTGTCTGGCACTTTTCGTATATAGTATTCAAAACAAAATATGAAATAGCATGTTTGGAAAATGACTACAAAAATAAAATAAAATCAATTATTGCTAAAACAACAAAATATATATTTAAATAATGTCATAGACATTATTACATGATATGAATAATAATAACAACTACCTATAGGATCTTCACGGCAGATAGCATACGGCAATTATTCGTAACAATTCCACCGCTCGGAAGCAAGTCCGTTACCCCAGCACTGCCAAGTTTGAAACTGACTATCAAAATTATCCAGTATTATATACTTTATTTTGTACAGTTATGTACAACCAAAATTGTACAAAATAAAGTACATAATATTGTATAATTTAGATAGAAACTGAATATCTAAAAAACTGAATATCTAAAACTTGGCAGTGCTGGGGTAACGGTGCTCGCGGAAGCCGATGCGTGTATACAGCGTGCAGTGCCGGATCAGAGAATGAAAAATTCCACGTTTGTGCCCTCACGAATTCTGACGCGTATTCACTTAATATTATATTACATTTTTTTATAGTTAATAAAATTATTATTGAGTTGAATAGATCCGTTTTTATATTGTATATTTAAACTTAACTTTTGTTATATTAATTAAATATATAACAATTTTACAATAAATTAAAAAAAAATATAGACAAACATTTATTGTCAAATGATTTACTCTGAATTTAAGCTGAACACGTGTCACCTGTAATTGTTAAAACGTGTGATCTTTGTGAAATTGTTCTTCATCCAGAAACTGGTAAGAGAACTGAGAAGACAAACATTTTCCAACATTTTCCAACATTCTTCTTCATCTTTTATAACATGGACAAGAAAGCTTTTATACATGCCTGGTGTAACCCGTGACCTTATGAACTCTACAACTTTAATATTTGAAAATGTTCTATTTTTATAATGGGTAATTTTAATTTAAAAAATAAGGCTATCCCAGTATATTAAACAAGATTTAAAATGGATTTAAAATAATAAAAGGTTACAACAGCAATTTCTTTATTACGCATTTGATTTATACGCAAAATGGTGATCTATTAAAAAGTGAAGTAAGGGGTTTTTTTAATTTTTTGCAACTGTTTTTTTTGATTTGCTGTAAAAATATTTGTCCGCATAAAATCAAAATTAGTCCGCAAAATTGAGCTATTTATCCGCCAAATGGTGATCTATTAAAAAGTGAAGTAAGGGGTTTTTTAAATTTTTTGCAACTGGTTTTTTTAGTTTGCTAAAAAACTATTTGTCCGCAAAAAATGAAAATTAGTCCACAAAATTGCGCGATTTATCCGCAAAATGGTGGTATACTAAAAAGTGGAGTAAGTGGTTTTTTAAATTTTTGAAATGATTTTTTTAGTTTGCTAAAAAACTATTTGTCCGCAAAAAATGAAAATTAGTCCTCAAAATTGCGCGATTTATCCGCAAAATGGTGGTATACTAAAAAGTGGAGTAAGTGGTTTTTTAAATTTTTGAAATGATTTTTTTAGTTTGCTAAAAAACTATTTGTCCGCAAAAAATGAAAATTAGTCCGCAAAATTGCGCGATTTATCCGCAAAATTGTGGTATACTAAAAAGTGGAGTAAGTGGTTTTTTAAATTTTTGAAATGATTTTTTTAGTTTGCTAAAAAACTATTTGTCCGCAAAAATTGAAAATTAGTCCGCAAAATTGCGTGATTTATCCGCAAAATGATGGCATAATAAAAATTAGAGAAAGTTAATTTTTTAATTTTTTGAACCATTTCACCAGCATGTCAACAGTTTTTTTAGTTTTACTAAAAAACTATTTGTCCGCAAAAAATCAAAATTAGTCCGCAAAATTGCGTGATTTATACGCAAAATGGTGATCTACTAAAAAGTGAAGTAAGGGGTTTTTTTAATTTTTTGCAACTGTTTTTTTTGATTTGCTGTAAAAATATTTGTCCGCATAAAATGAAAATTAGTCCGCAAAATTGCGCGATTTATCCGCCAAATGGTGATCTACTAAAAAGTGAAGTAAGTGTTTTTTTTAAATTTTTGCAATGTTTTTTTTAGTTTGCTAAAAAACTATTTGTCCGCGAAAAATCAAAATTAGTCCGCAAAATTGCGTGATTTATACGCAAAATGGTGATCTACTAAAAAGTGAAGTAAGGGGTTTTTTTAATTTTTTGCAACTGTTTTTTTTGATTTGCTGTAAAAATATTTGTCCGCATAAAATCAAAATTAGTCCGCAAAATTGAGCTATTTATCCGCCAAATGGTGATCTACTAAAAAGTGAAGTAAGTGTTTTTTTTAAATTTTTGCAATGTTTTTTTTAGTTTGCTAAAAAACTATTTGTCCGCAAAAAATCAAAATTAGTCCGCAAAATTGCGTGATTTATACGCAAAATGGTGATCTATTAAAAAGTGAAGTAAGGGGTTTTTTAAATTTTTTGCAACTGGTTTTTTTAGTTTGCTAAAAAACTATTTGTCCGCAAAAAATGAAAATTAGTCAACAAAATTGCGCGATTTATCCGCCAAATGGTGATCTACTAAAAAGTGAAGTAAGTGTTTTTTTAAATTTTTGAAATGATTTTTTTAGTTTGCTAAAAAACTATTTGTCCGCAAAAAATCAAAATTAGTCCGCAAAATTGCGTGATTTATATGCAAAATGGTGATCTATTAAAAAGTGAAGTAAGGGGTTTTTTTAATTTTTTGCAACTGGTTTTTTTGATTTGCTAAAAAAATATTTGTTCGCAAAAAATGAAAATTAGTCCGCAAAATTGCGCGATTTATCCGCAAAATTGTGGTATACTAAAAAGTGGAGTAAGTGGTTTTTTAAATTTTTGCAACGTTTTTTTTAGTTTGCTAAAAAACTATTTGTCCGCAAAAATTGAAAATTAGTCCGCAAAATTGCGTGATTTATCCGCAAAATGATGGTATACTAAAAATTAGAGTAAGTTAATTTTTTAAATTTTTGAACCATTTCACCAGCATGATTTTTTTAGTTTTACTAAAAAACTATTTGTCCGCAAAAAATCAAAATTAGTCCGCAAAATTGCGTGATTTATCCGCAAAATGGTGATCTACTAAAATGTGAAGTAAGTGGTTTTTTAATTTTTTTGCAACGATTTTTTTTTTAGTTTGCTGTAAAAATATTTGTCCGCAAAAAATCAAAATTAGTCCGCAAAATTGCGTGATTTATCCGCCAAATGGTGATCTACTAAAAAGTGAAGTAAGTGTTTTTTTTTAAATTTTTGCAATGTTTTTTTTAGTTTGCTAAAAAACTATTTGTCCGCAAAAAATCAAAATTAGTCCGCAAAATTGCATGATTTATCCGCCAAATGGTGATCTACTAAAAAGTGAAGTAAGTGTTTTTTTAAATTTTTGCAATGTTTTTTTTAGTTTGCTAAAAAACTATTTGTTCGCAAAAAATCAAAATTAGTCCGCAAAATTGCGCGATTTATCCGCCAAATGGTGATCTACTAAAAAGTGAAGTAAGTGTTTTTTTTAAATTTTTACAATGTTCTTTTTAGTTTGCTAAAAAACTATTTGTCCGCAAAAAATGAAAATTAGTCCGCAAAATTGCGCGATTTATCCGCAAAATTGTGGTATACTAAAAAGTGGAGTAAGTGGTTTTTTAAATTTTTGAAATGATTTTTTTAGTTTGCTAAAAACTATTTGTCCGCAAAAAATGAAAATTAGTCCGCAAAATTGCGCGA
>NC_042494.1:136325235-136335062 GCF_005508785.2 Acyrthosiphon pisum
ACGTATGTATCAAAATCGGAAAAATCGAAAATGTACATGCTGTCGAAATGGAGCTGTATTCTTAAATATGAACAAATCAGTTTTCTCAAATCAATATATCATCATTGTATCAATATATTTAATAGATACAATATAAATAATAGTCCAGTCATATTAGGTTTTCAGCTCGAAAAAACGTCCAGTTACCTGAAAGTTGTTGTTGTACGTCATAAACAAATATATTTTTAACTGATATTATACCCACGATTCCACGATGGACCAATAATAGGTACGTCGCATCTATAATCTACGATTATCATTACGTAAGTACGATCGGGACGCGGACCAGTAACTTATTATATACCTACCGATTACTGATGCAATGACTACGTGTCTACGTATTACCGTTTTAGTTAACCGCAGCAAACGCATAAGACGTCCCAGTTAAGCACCCAAATTTTCAAACTATGACGAGGAGAACATTTACTGCGCAACGTCGTTTTTATTTTTTCGATATCGCGCAAATGTTCTTATTGTTTAAAATTTCATTAATTTTGAGTTTTTCAAACTTGAATACTTTTTGTTCAGTTCTGATATAGAATAAATAAAAAAGTCGTTGCACACTTAATCCCTGTAAATATTCTGCTCTTTAAAGTGTGAACATTTGGTTGCTTATCTTCCACTATACAGAGTGGCCCAACGTGGAAAACAATTTTTACTCGATGTCTCACATTCGTAGGACGTAGACGACCCGTACGGATAGCAATAGTAGCGTCCTGTATTGTGCATTGACTAACGTCGTGGGCGATCCGTTCTCAGCGTGTAAATTCGGAGGGTTAGCACGTCCTACACATAATATGTTGTGTAGTATATCGAAGGTCGTGTTCCAGGAATGCTATTATATAACAAGAAAAAAAATATACAGATAAGAGGGTGGATTATTCTATTACATTTAAGTGTATAACAATAAATACGTTACAATATATAACATAAGAAGTCGAAGAGACCCCGGTGTACCTATAATGTATTATACTCGAAGGGGGACCACCGACCAGTTTTAATGATTTTCGAACAGAAATATTTTCCAAGTAATGGTATTATCCCGTGTGTAACAACATAATAATATATTATCTGCCCCTGTCATTCCGAGTCGCCGAGACACTGTGTGTCGCCATTTAAATACCCAGGTATCTTTGACGCGTCTATACATTAAATTTGGTCACGGACAGTTGTAAGAAAACAATACACGAAAAACCCATATGATATTATAATACATAATTATACGTGTTTAGGGAAGGCCGAGTGAATTTAGGCGTATACAACAGTGAATAGACCCAGACAGCATTTTGAAACGATAATATTATAATAACGTTATAATAATATTATTAAACAAAAAATTGCTGTCTGGGGACAGCTGCTATCGTATAGTGATGGGCGGAAACGAATAATAACTATCGAATTATTCGATAGTTTTTCCAAATTTAATAAGTTATTCGAATAATCGACCAAATCATTCGAATTTATTATTCGAATAACTTATCATTCGAATAATTCGAATAATTTTTATCATTCGAATAATTTTTATCATTCGAATACATTTTAATATTCGAATATTTTTTATTATTCGATTACAAAAATTATTCGAGTATTTTTATTCGAATATTTTTCATTATTCGATTACAAAAATTATTCGAGTATTTTTTATTCGAATAATTTGTATTTAAATAATTAAAGATATTTGAAAATAAATTAATAATTGTTAGTTGAATAAAAATGGTCTACACTCTACATCACGTATAACTATTTTGGTATTAACCAGGAAACCAGAATTAGGTACGTTTGTTAATTTGTTATCATCATATTATATATATCTATTATCATAGATGATTTCCCGCCACAATAGTGATGATAATTGATAACACTGTTAAAACATTATACAATAGTAATTAGTTAATCCAGTCGAATTACTCAAATTACTCGAATTTAATTAAATTTGTAAATTGTTAAGTGTTAACTATATTAATATGTCGTGGCTAAAAAAAAACAGCTCCATAGTATGGGAGTATTTTAGAAAAAATCCTAATGCTCCAAATGAGGCCTTATGTACACTTTGCGAAAAATCGTACTAAAGTTAAAATTCCCGTTTTTCCTTAATTTTTCTTTTGTTTTTCCCGGCGCTTTTGAAAACTATTGGGAAATTTAAATTTTGACCTCCCCAATGCACCAACGATATTCACTTTCTGATCGAACAAGATACTGAAGTTGAAAATAGTAGCATTATTTCGATTACTTCTCGTGAACACAGACACAAAAAAAAATAAAAATAAAAATAAAAAATAAAGATAAAACAAAACACATCATTTTAAAATCAATACATTCATCGTTCCACTCAGAATCTAAAAAGTTACACTAAAATGTTTATGGATGATCGAATATCAACAATAATGATTGATAAATAATAAATATATGTGATTACTAATATTACTCATAAGTTATAATTTTTGAACTTCTCTTAACGAATAATATTATTTGATGACGAATTATTCGAATAATTTTTATTTTAATTCGTTATTCGGTCACGCAAATTATTATTCGAATAATTATATTTGAAACGAATAATATTATTTGATGACGAATTATTCGAATAATTTATATTTTAATTCGTTATTCGGTCATGCAAATTATTATTCGAATAATTATTCGATAGTTTGCACGAATAATCGAATATTATTCGATAGTAAAAATTATTCGTTACCGCCCATCACTACTATCGTAGGTACCTACATCAAATGTTATTTATTTTTCGTACCCATGTCACATGGCTATAGACACACTGAAAATATTTGTTTCTTCCGAAAGTACTCGGACAAATGCAGTTTGAATTCAAACATTTTTCCGCAACCACGGCACTACTTAATTCCACCCCCACCCTTACCGTTTATTTAATTATAATCCATACGTACTTAAATAATGAAATCAGCAACACGGTAAATTTTCTGTAAATTTTAATTCATTTACTTATTAATGATATTACAATTTATTTATAAGAAATTGATAGACATACATTTTTTTTGACCACTTGAGACGAGCCAACTAACCGCCAGTTATGAACCACTAGCACCATAAGAAGAAAATAATTATACATTTATTCTCCATTTTTATATAATAGTCAATAGACAATGCATCATAATAAGCTCTAAACATGATAAGTAAAATATTTAAATTGGTATAAGACACGTGATGGTGTATTGTTGGACAAACAACGCCAAACTGGACAGTAAAAAACCGATGCTCGAAGAAGGGACAGCGCGGGCGAGTGATGTGAGTTGCGATCTCATTACACAAGAGCACTTAAACATTCCCGGAGGTAGGTATGTTGCAAATAGTCTAAAAGACAGCAACGACCACTGGCATCGTATCGTGGAGGTGTACCCGTGTATATTATGATGACGGAAAATTTCTGTGGCCAATGTTTGCCTGACCTCGCCGTTTAGAAGTTTCGTAACTAATTAAAATAAACGAATTGCTGGGCGCTCAAAATACAACAACACGATCGTGATGCCGGTGACGTCTTATGTACCTACCGGCCCTGGGTAGCACGGAATTGGTTCACAGGTAAAATTAATTGTATGAATTGCAGTAAGTGACGCATTAACAAATATCTAAATAAAAAATAAAAAAATCTTTAGTATTAGGTACGGACATGCGTAGAATCTGGTAGATAAAAAGGTATATGGTGTGGAATCTTGTATGAATAATGATGCTGGCCATATCATGGTATATAATACTATTTGAATAATTTATAATAATAAATGATAGTATAAATATAATAATATGATCCCAACGGCTCCTCTTGACGATTACCGGTCAATATCGTGAATTATATGATTTAGACGATTATCTATAGACAATCATATAGGTTTTTTACTATATTTTAATTTAAAAAACTATAAATATGTAACTGCCTACATAATATTCTTACTTCTAAATTTGATAATAGGTTAATTCACTCTAATTTTTAAACCAACAGATCTAAACGTGATCTACTGAGCGTACGATTTGGTATGTTACGCACTTGTAAGAGGGTGTAGCATATTCAGGTTATGTTATGATAAATAATATAATAATATTAATTTTATAATAATTAAACAGACAAAATAGTAAAATATGATTGTGGGTAAAGGGGTCGAGTGTGCGGAGTACCACATTGACGCGAGGCGTATAGAGGTAATACATAATAATATATCCGATAATATAAAAAAAGCATATTGAATTTATACACAAACAAATTAACCTTACATTGAACGTTACAAAATATACGATTTATAATATATTTAAGGATAGTAATAAAATGTGTATATGATATGTGTTTAAATATTATCTATAGTACCTAAAACATATCATTAAACCATACACAAAGTATTAATTGAACGCTGCCGTTATCTAATCATCCAATTACAATTACGATAATTTATATTTATTTTTTTTTACATTATTAGTATTACGTAAGTAACCATATATAAAAATAATAATAATTATCAAATAATATGTGTTGTGTATCAATGTATAGTTTGATGCTTCTAGGAATACGTTCAAATGGCTTTATCATTTTTCATACGCTATCATCGGTATGTTAATTATATGCAGAGTACCAACATCTAACAGTTTGAATAAGTCGATTTTTCTTTAAAAAGTAATTCCCTCCAAATGAATAGGTCATATAAAATACGTACTATCACTTCCGCTTTTGCTTTCACAATTGCAAAGTATTTGATAAAAGTGCGCGATTATTACGTCAATAACTCTGGTGGGTACGATAATTATATTATTATATCGGACACAATTGAGTCAACTTTTTGAGGGGAAGTGGGGAGTGGCTGACTGACATTTGTTTTGCACTCGTTGGTCTAAAATCCGGTCGCTATGCTAGCCAATGACTTCATCGCTTATACTACAACATAATATTTTATGCCATGCGTTGTCGCTCGGTTGTGTTACACAGAATAGTTACACGCCATACCATAATAATATAATATAAGATCAAAAAAGGACTTTGGGTTATATGGAATTGCATTTATGTATTATATTACTAGTAAAAAACATAGCAGTGTAGAAACAGGTTAGAAAGTATAGATAGATAATTAAAACGTTTAATTTTTTTATGGTTTTTACGGTAATAGCAATGCTATAAAGATTTATTACTTAGTATATCAAAACATGTTAAATTAAAAACATTAAAAAATGTTCCTATTTATGCATTTAAAGCTGATCGTTCGCTTGATTCACGTATAGTTTAGGTATAATAGATGTGTAGAATCGACGTGACCTAACCTTCAGAAAGTCAAAGATTTGTTTCTGTATATATTATGAATTATTGCAGTGATGAAGGACCAGAATTAATAATTGATAAAATAAAATGTAATGTATGTCATACAAGGGTTTTTCAACAATTATTGTACATTTACAAAATTATAAATATCAAAAGGCAGTTTCAATTATTTATTAGGGCTAAGTCCCCCCAAGCCCCCTCACCTTTTTCCGCCACTGTGTACAACACACTAAATTTTCGTTCAATAGTTTCCATAGTGTGCAGTTATATTTTATATTCGAGTGAATTATTGACTTATCATCAGAAGTACTAGTTAACAAATAAAATAATAAATAATATTAGTATAATACAATGTGACATTTAGACTGTTGTCGCCCCTATAACCGTATTATAAGATTTATCAATAGCTATACGAGCCCACGAAGTCACGTTTAATAATAACGGGCTTATTATCATTATTATTAGCCATTAGGTCTCATTAATTATTTCTTATGATTTAATATTTTATAATTTGTACGATTGTCGATTTCATAAATTATGACTAGGACAGAGGACTTGTAGCATTTGTATATTTATTTTGCATAGTCACAGAAATAGCAGAGTGCGAAACAAACACGTTTCATGCTTCCACAAATGTAGTTTTGAAATTTTATTGTGCATATAAATGCATATTTTGGGTTTTTTGTTTTTACGGCATATTTTATATTTTTATACGCTATTTTTACTTTTTGAGACATATTTAACTTAAATCAAATTTTAGCCACACTGACATTTTTATTTCAAACAATACAGTCAAAATGTTTAGATAAAAATGTATTTATTTTTAATTTTAAATTATGGTTTTTTTATATTGGTTTTTATTTAAATTATGTAATTGTTATGATTTGTTTTAATTGCTATTTATTTTATTAATACTTTTAAATAATTAGGCTAAAAAAAAATTTAGTGCATATAATGAGGTTTTTAAGTGCATAAGTGCTTGCATTTAGAGCTTTTTTAGAGCTGCGAGTCCTCTGCCCTAATTATGACTATTTCCATTTATTTATTAATTTATTATATTTAACATTTATGTTATAATTGTATTACAAAAATACCTACCTACCTATAGTGGTGTAATATACATTTATACATCCTTAGTTCATAGTTTTCATTCCTCAGTTCCTCACTAGTTTGCTCAATACAATACGTTATGGAATACGAGGGTCAAGGAGGCTTTATTATTATAGTATGGTTTGTTACATAGTATATTATGTTATTCGGTTTTAAGCGGTGGGTTATTTCGATCGATATTATTCGGTTTGAATAAATATAGTGTGCAGTAAAAATTTTAATTTAAAAATTTAATGTTGTATTGTTATGACACGTATATTGGGTAGAGAAAGGTCTATATTTAGTGTTCGGGTGGGTGTGTGTGTGTGTGTGTGTGTGTGCGCGCGCGTGTGTGCAATTCGTAGGTATAGCTAAGGCTTGACAATTTAATGTAATGTTATTCATAAGTATTATATATTGTTAATAAATAATCTAAAAAATTATTTTTCATAGCTTATCCATCAAACATATCAAGATGAAATTAAATATTTAAAGTTTAATTTCATAAGAAAATCATTATCATGTAGATGATATAATATGTATATATTGTTACATTGAGTATACCGTATTTGTATTATACTTAGGTAAATTCTGTTCACACAATTTTGGCATTGTACGGTACAATCGTTGGAGATCAATTTTGACTTTTATAAAAATTATGTACCTACTTATAAATATAACATTTTATTTTATCATATATGCAATATTAAATATATGCGCATAATTTAAAACAAAATGCCCATGTGTATAAATACGAGTCATCGATATTATTATATATTTACGAAATACTAATAGTTATTTAATTGTTAAATCCGAATAATATAATATATTGACTGTTGAAAATATAATTTGATGAACAATTAAAAATATAATTATTAAAGAAATTGTGATGGACATTGAAAATAGTATTATGCTATTCGAATACTTGTATGTAATCATTGTAATTTTTTCAAGCTAAATTCAATTTTTATGTATATCAAAATAATTAGAAAAATATTCTGCTGTGGATTATGAAGTTAGAACTGTACGCTGTCATTGATACACGACCGTCACAGTGTCGTACGCGTCTGCTATAATTTGGTCGTGAAATATTATCTATATCTGTGCACTTGGTAAATGATTGTTTTGTGATATGTTTTACAATATATTTTTTGTCTCGCCTGCACCGAAAGTTTGGTTTTTCTATACCGGTTGAAGTGTTGGAAAGCGTTATTTTTCGGTCCATCGGGCGTTAAAGTGGAAATCCCAAAAAGTGCCAAGCGGTCAAATAGAAATTTCCAAAAGTGCTGGGTGCACATATTATCACCCACGTATCCCCTGCACAGTGTCTTGGTTACATCAATAATATTGTAATAAGTACCTACTCTGTGTTATGCATTTTAAACAAAGGACCGTAAAAAGGGACCGTTTACCATTATAGGTACGTTACGACTATCGAATTATCTTCTATACAGGTAGGTGTTAAACATAAAATCGTGTTTGGTGCATGGGCGTAATTTTAGTTTTTAAGAAGGTGGTGAGGAGATTTTGACTGACCCATAATAAAACTGAAAGAAACCGCTTGCTAACTATTACATTACATAACATTAAAATTACATTTTTATCTCAATACAAATAGCCTTCTTACATAATAATCCTTCTTGTCATAATATTATGTTACTTTCATGATAGGCATAAATAACCAATTTTTCTGCGACATACCAGTGACTAAATAATTAATACATATTATGTAGTGAGATACCTAAATAATAAATAAATTACCTAATAGGTATACTATATGAAGGCTCAAAACTAGTTCATACCTAGCCCGACAACAGCCTGCTAATGACAAGGGGGGAATGCCCTCCCTACCCGCTCCACACGACGCCACTGGTTTGGTGCTAAAAATATTTTTCTGCCTGTATTCGACGAACAAAACATACCGTTGTTATTACAGATACCTACCTACATTCCTCACACCTTTACCTAAATATACGGTCTGTCTATCTGAGCGGCCATGCAGGTGTCTTTTATAAGCATACACACGGCGTCGGCTATGCGACTGCCGTGAAAAGAGAAAAACACCCACCAAGTGACAGACCTATAATAGCTATTGTGTTTTTGGGGTCCAAACGGCGATTTCGGTATTCTATAGAATAATAACGGCAAAGTGCACACACGTTTTCTCTGCCTTTCGTGTTGACCATATTATTATAACAATTTACAGTTGCCGGTAAAACGAAGAATACGATTTTTAATGGCTACCTATCTAAGATTGTGCCGAGTTCCAAGTATTCAGATACGCCTTAGCTATAAACGCACATTTATAATTTCACTAAATAATTACCACAGGGCCGACGCGTCGTGAAGTTCCTGAGACGAGAAAGCTGACGTCTTATATCGGGACGTTACACGTGAAGTAAACCGCAGAAAGGACGCGGTGATCCAAGGGCTCGGGGGTCGCCCCGACTGTGTTTCCGAGGGAATCGACGGCCCCCGGCCCCCTGCCAATTCCCAGCTCGGTGGACCAGGTGGACGCTGGGTGGGTACAACTTCCCGGGCGCCAACATATTGTGGTCAGATATTTGTTACTTGTGAATTATTAAAATTTTATAATTTTAATTATTTTAATACCAGTATTATATAATATAATTTAGTATTATATATTATATATTATTATGCTGTTTGAAATTTACAACCAATGCATTTATACCAATATTGCGATCGATAATTATTATTATAGCTAATAACAGTTCCCAAATTGGAACATAATAGTTTTGAGGTGGCGATTAGCGCAAAATAAATATAATAACCAGTGGCACTAAAAATATAATTTTCTATTACCATGAGCTAAAATCTCCTAGTTCACTTTATGAACTACAAAAACAAAATCTGCACTCTCTAAAACAAACTTTGTATGCTTGCAATTTTATAAGTTAAAAATATTATATTTGATATAATTTGTATTAAACACATATTATCGTATTATCTAATAGTTTACGTAGTTTTATTATTTTACATTTTAACATTTTATTTACATAAACGTTTTACAAAATTTTTAAAGTTGGATATTTTGACTTAGATACAGATATAATGAAACTATAGACGGCCACAAAACGGAATGTCTTAAACTGATAATCTCGTAATACTCTTAAATATGCCTTGAAATTTGAACCTTGAGTATTCCACATTAACATGATAATGAGTATGGAATGAATTAAAATATTACTGTTTGGTTGAGAGGGGGGGATATGATATTCATAGAAAAAAAAAATTATTATATTATAATTTTAAACATTAAATTTTATTTGTCAAAGTATCGCAGGCCACAGTAGTTAAGAAATATATAATATTGTGTGTAGTATTATTGTAGTTTACTCTTATACTATTGTAGAAATATTCATATGGAAACGAATGAATAATATAATATTAAACGGATGTGAGCACTCGG
>NC_042494.1:136335773-136337557 GCF_005508785.2 Acyrthosiphon pisum
GACAAACAATTATACGTATATATTATGTTTTTTATAGGTATAGGTTACTGTTCGCTCTGTTCGTCATACGACCGGGGTTATGAGATTATGACATTAGTATTATTATGTTATATTATTATTATTATTATTATTATTATTATTATTATTATATTATGACAACTGGTTCGTGTTCAAATATAATATAATAGGTATGTATACAGCCCCAACTGGTTATGCGACGTGTTATTAAAGCGAATATTATGAAGTGTATCGTTTCTGAAGGTGTAGGTCATAATATATAATATTATTGTAAATATAAATACTAGTTATATGCACAGAAACGTGTGCGTGTGTGTTAGACAAAAACAGAAAATCAAGGTATCGAATCCCCTTAATAACGTGTAAAAGTAGGGCGTATCTGATGCGTGACGATGGGGAGGTGACGGGTGGGAGTGGTTAAATTTTTTATTACAACACGGAAACCGCTCGTCGTGAAGATCTATCCGCCGCCGTCGCTGTTCCGGATAGCCACTATCATTGGCTGCGCCATTCGCCTAGCTTACAACTGTCCTCGAGAGCCGAGTCAGGTAATATAATATAATATTTAAAATATTATACTATAATAGTGCCTAAACGTGTTTAGTGGGACAAATATTATTGTTTGCGTTTGTATTGCGTATGCGATTTATTTTAGAGTATATTATTTTGGGTGTCCGTCAATGAGATAATTATTAATTTTAAATTAATTAATATTAATTTAATTAATATTAATTTAAAATTGTCGACAATTCTGAATTTTAGTATCGTAATTAATATTTATTTTGGGAGAACAAATACAATTTATTTGTTACAGATGATTTACCGCAACCTGTAGCCTAAAACTTGAAGGACTGAATTATCGGATGTCACTTTTGAAAAATTAGTATTTTTAAAAGGAAACAAAACGTTTCATTATACTAAATAATTAATTATTTTCTATGTGTATTGTATATAGATTTTATTATTTGGCAATTGTAAAATTGTATCTGAAACCTAAATTGTTATATCTATTATACATACGTATACCACGTTGATATGCAGCTGTTAATGCGCATTGAGTTAATCCGGGAGTTGGGTGCATATAAACGCATTTTTAATTCGGATTAGACCAATGGGCATTTATTATTTAATTCGATTCGTCAAATCGAATTAACTCTTACTCCGGGATTAAGAAATGCATGTAAACGCTTTAATGCAAATTAACTTTCGCGGGAATTTAAAAAAAAAATGTTATTATTGTTTTGGTCATGGAATACAAAGTATAAAACATGGACTAAAAAACATTCGCATTAACTTAAAATTTTACTCGACCTCTAATCTTGATATTTTAGGTGCATATAAACTCGCTCCCTAATGCGCATTAAATAAATTCGCATTAAATCAATGCGAATTAACTGCTGCATATAAACGCGGTAATAAACACGTTTTCAGTTTTCACGTATTTGTTCATGTAGTCTTTTGTAGGCTGTTTCAAGATTAATTTCGTAATTCATTACAAAATGAGTATTATGATGTTCATTAATAATTAAATGACGAAAGCAAAGTAATATTATTAAACTATGTTATAGTCTATAGACCAAAACAGTGGTTTTCAAACTGTGTTCCGCGGTTTGCTGGAAAATGTTAACTATTCTTCCAAGAATAATATTATAAAACTATAGTAATTAATAAAAAATTGTTAGCACACCGAGCACACATTTCTCATTAAGTGCAAGTAACTATATTTAAAACAATTTTGTTCATCTAATTATTTCAGTGCAAAAAAA
>NC_042494.1:136337607-136344095 GCF_005508785.2 Acyrthosiphon pisum
TCTGGCAAAATTTACTTGGAGGTACAACCTTTATTCATGTTGAAATGTTGTATTAAATAATATTTTCGATGATAGTAAATTGTTGTCAAAAAATAATTTTGGAACAATTTTAGACGTTATTTCGTTATTATACGTATAATATATGTAACATAATCATTACCTTTAGATAGGTTACGCTGGCATCCGCAGTCTGAAAAATATATTCAAAATACATTCCAAGATTTGATACATAATATATAATTTGATAAAAAATTTTAATCACATTCCGAAAATGTAGGGGATTCCACCCCCCTACTAAACGATGGAAATGCATCTCGTTTCAGATGATAGTACCATGTATTAGTTAATTATAAATTATATATTTACCAATTATCATCAATATTATCATAAATTACTTACACAGACTAAAAAACATCTTTAAAAAAAATTTGACCTATATATTGACCTTTGAAAATATCTTATCTTTTAAAGTTTGTATCTAATTCAATTCTTGATTTTTATAAAATAAAATTGAATACAACCTTGAACTCATTTACATAACGAATGGCATTTAAAAATTTCAAAAGCCGTTGGTCAATTTTTCTTTTATTAGGTACTTATCGTTTAAAAAAAGAATTTTGAAGGAATCGATTATTTCTACGTTAAAATTATTAGTCCATAGGTAGAAATAGCTAAACCTGTTGGCATTAGAACATTTTAACTGGATTTAAACTAAACATTTTAAAAGGTTTTGATTAAAAAGAAATATTGGTATGTTAGGTGAAACTATTCAGTTTTGTCTAAATTAAAACTTTAAATTCTTTTAAAAAATAAGAAGACCAACAACTTTTGAGATATTTCAGTGCTTTTATATGAATGTATGTGCTGTAACAAGTTCTATTAAATTTTCAGGGCGTTATATCAAATTGTTAAGAAGTTAAAATGTTTTAGGAAAAAATTACAAAACCATTAATTTAAAAAAAAAATTCTAAATATATTTTATATGTGAGCTATTGTTTTTAAAATAAAATAAAATGTAAACTTGTTTTCGTAAAATTCCCTCACACGATCAGAAAATATTATAATAAAAGCATTAATAAAATGGAAGATACATAATAAAAATTTTAATAAATTCTGTAAAATAATAGTTTATTATATTTTTCCTTTGATATGGAAGTACCTGTTTTGTTGAGTCTTGTGTCATTCTAACGACTCTCATTTTTCATGACTCCCTAATGCACAGGTGGTATCAGTGTCAAGTAGCTGCTCGTAAGCCACACATTTTACCACCATGTATGATAGCTCCTCTCGGCTGACACATATTATTACGATCCCAAACAATATTTTTAATGAGGTCTCCAAATGACCAGTTAATGGCTTTAGAAAAATTTCGCTTTATTAAGTCAAGTGGCATTGTGTCCATGTTAGCTGTATTACTTGTATATGCGTCAAGAACTGTAAACAGAGTGATAATCGTAATTTAAAGTATTATTAATTTATCTTGGTTATAATGTAAATGCATAAATAAATTATTATTTAATACATAAACTTAATTGCTCTTTGGTTAAAATCTAATTAAAACAAAAATATTCTTTGTCTTTTGGGTTGCATATTATAAAGTTTAATTTAACTTTCGGACTCTTAAAAAAAAAAAATCTTAAAATTTAAAAAGATTAAAAACGTTTACATCAATTATTTCAAAACTATTTCCAGTGTGGTAATAATCTTTGATTCGCCGATAATATTATTGTTAACCGACAATATAACGTCATTTTATTATGATACTATTATTACATAATGTAAATGCGTAAACCTAAAAACCTGTGATAGTACCAGCTATTGTGAATTATAGGTAGGTACGAAAAGACAAAAATGGTAATTGAGTCAAATGGTAGGTATAGTCAAGACAACGATAAATATAGTGTCGATCCTGAAGACAGTTTCCGGGATAACATAAGTAACTACTACCCATATACCAGATTTCGAATAGAATGAAATAGAAGGCAAACCCCGCATATAATAATAATATACAATATTGCAATATACTTATATTAATAAATATAGTGATATGTTTGTAAACATAATAACTTTACAAAATAATAACTATATTCTACAGTCGTCGTCTAGAGTCGAAAGTCGGGACCGTAAAGAAAAACGACAATATTCGGCACAGTGAGAAAATATTAATGTATTGAACTGCTTCCATTGTCGTTTATATTATAACACTGTGCACACGACGGGAACAAAATAATAATAATGACGCTGATAATATTATTATTATGTATCCTACTCGCGGTATGTATTTTAGGTGCTCCATTGAGAGGATTTATTTCAAACGGACCGGTACCGTTACGCTTTTTAGATTCTGAATGGAGCGATGAATATATTAATTGTGTTTTTTTATTTTTATTTTTTTGTGTCTTTCACCACCGTTTGGGGCAGTAAAACTGCTTCGATTTCTTCAACAGTATCTTGTTCGATGGGAAAGTGAATCTAGTTGGTGCATTCGGGAGGTCATAGTTTAAAATTCCAATAGTTTTCAAAAGCGCCGGGAAAAACAACATAAAAATTAAGGAAAAACAAGAGCGTGTAAAGGGTGGTAGGTATACAGAGTGATCCATTTTACTTAAGACGATCATTCGATCAGACACACTTGTAAGAGTAAGACGGAGACAACAAATGGCCGTGTAATGTCATCTTAAGAGGCCTCCAGTCGAAGAAAAAAGTGACTTTTAGACTAAAAAGCTAGACAAATCTGGATGAATTTGGTTTGACGTATTTTAATTTTGAAAACGGATTATTATAGATTAGTTAATCATTCAAATAATCATTTAAGTCAAAAATTGACTAGTTATAGTACTAGGTTTGAAACTACTTGGAATTTTAAATTTTGACTTCTTAAAAGTACCAACAAATTCACTTTTCTATCAGAAAAGTTGCTGATCTCAAAAATCGGAACATTTTTACTACCCAATAAGTTGATGACAGACAGAAAAAAACATACATCGTTGTAAAATCAATAAGTACTACATTCTTTCGCTCTCTCTCAGAATCTAAAATGGTAGATCAAGCACGAAAAAATAAATTTTTGAATCAATAAAATTATCTAACCTACATACTTTATTTAATTTATTATTTAACACATATGATTATTGATACACTTAAAAATGATTTATCATTGATTTACATTTTTTCCTGTAGGTATCTAATAAACTCAAAAGCAAAAGCTTTTTTTGGATAAACGCAAATTTAGATTTCACATAATCATAATATTATTATTACTTATTTAATCGAATAAACAGCATTTTGGTATGAGTACGTAACCCGATAACCGCCATTCGATTTAATCGCAATAATAATGAATTGATACTCATATCTCATCTCATGTGATAATAAGAAAAAAACTTGCTAAGTTAGGTACATAATAATATTAACACCTTGCTAGGTTTATCCAATAAGAACTGAAATTCTACAAATATTTTAGAAAAATCCGCTAAATCTGATTTACAGAAGTATCTTAAATTACATACATGTACAACTCGATTGCATTGCCAAACTTCGGATGACAACCAAAGGAAGGTAGGTACTGACCATGTTAAAGTAACTTTAACCATAGTCATATAAATTATAATACTAGTAAAACTATAATATGTCCATGACTAAAACAATCCACGCCGTCGGCCGTTGCTTTAAATAACGGTGTAACGGGCAATGGTGTAGTTCTACCACACAAAGGTATAACATGATAATGCCAATTTCCGATCACCCTAAAGCATTACACAAAAATCTAGCGAGATCGATATGGAAAGCATGAACTCACGAGCCCTACGACATCATAGATTTATTCATTTTTCATTTTTCATTATTTTTATAAGTAATTTAAAGACGACTTCTTGGAAAACACCTAGTACCTGGTTATAGTATCAGTTTATTTGTTATTATTGCTACTCGTATATCATGGACTCATGTGTTATTACAATGTATACAGACATTTATTATTATTATTTTAAAAGTATACACACATTTTAGTCGTATACGAAAAAAGTTGAATACATTTTGAAATAGATTAAATAAATTTATTAATATCGTAGATAAACTAATATTTGGTAATATAATAAAAATATAAATTAAATATTCTGAAGGTAACATGCTTTCGTGATAAATTTATAATAAATAAATTACTTTAATATAGTGCCATTGAAGTATTATAAAAATTGTATAAGTTAGTATAATATTATTTTTAATATTCTGTAATTATTGGAGATTACTGGTTTAAATTTTCAAATGTAATAGAAAATATACTATAATATAATTCAAAAAGGGAGAAAGTAGGTAACCACTCTACTCTATTTAGTATAGGTGTCGAGTATTCTTCGTCATTGAGTAGTTCACTGTATGTATATGTTAAATTTGAAATCAATTATAAATCATAAAGACGAATAACGATTCTGAGTGAATAATACATTGATTCCGTTAACCTATATTAGTAAATATATTTTATGATATGTGTTTTACAATTATCCATATTTTTTTCCGCGATTATTTTAAAAATACTGAGAATTTAAAATTTTGACTTTTCAAAAGTATCAACCAGATCCAATTTGCTACCAGAAACATTCATTGAAGTTGATGTTCAAAGAATTTTTTTACTAGAAAACGGTATTCAAACATATAAAAATAAATAAATAAAAAAGCACACATCATTGTAATAGCAATACATTCAGCGTTCCACTGAGAATTCAAAAAAATTAAAACAACGTAAACTAATTTGTTGATAAACTTAATACTAAAGTAAGTTAGTTTATGTTATTACTTATTAACCTACAAGTAGCTTGGTATAAATAAACATTATAAATCAACGACAAAATGCACACCTAGTAAACTGTGACTATAAATAGTATACCTTGTTTAAGAGCGTCTGATATTTCAAATAAATCAATTTATTTATGTAGACGCAGACTATGTCCATGGCCTATAGTTAACGCTAAACGCCACGTCTAGACTCTGCATGAAAACCTTAATTTTAAACTTTCTATGTAATAACCATCCCTGAATTACTTGCATTTTTTTTTTTTTTGCGGCTCCTGAATTGTTGTAGACATATACATTTAATAAAGACTAATAAATACATTCTTATTATTTGAATCAAACATGTTTTCGGTATCATAATATTAACCTAATGTATTAAAACAATTGTTTTTGGGTTAACCCAAATTATTTTTGAAACTATTTTAGTATATTTTATTGTTGTAGGTAATTATGTACTTAGTGACTGGGAACAAATTTACTCGATTTCAATTTTCGATTTCGATTTTTCTATGTGCGTGTATCAACAACAGCGAAAATTATAAAAGAAAAACCTGAATTTATAAGGTCATATGGTCACATTTACAACCTATAGAAATGGTTGCTCCAACAGAAAGATATTGGCTAATTAACTATACATCGGAAAGATTTGAAAGTAATTCCTTAAAAAACATATTAGATTACAATTTCCTCCAAAAAGATATGCTCTATACTACAGTAGAACTTTCATATAACGGCCACCGAAGGGACCGTAAATAATGACCGCTATTTAGAGGTGCCCGTCCTACAGAGGTAGAATAACACTAGGATACACTCGACGGGACCAAAAAAATTGACCGTTCCATAGAGGTGACTGTCCTATAGAGGTGACCGTTAACGGAAGTTTTACTGTATAATATTACAAACTTTTATTTTCTTTAATTCTAAATTCTAATAGCCACCTAGGATACAAATTACTGCTTCAGAAAAATATTATAGAAATATTTTAAAATATTAAGGATCACACTGTAAGGTAGTAAAAAATTATATCATGCTAAAGTAAATTATCCACAACCTATAGATATAAACAGGATATGAACAAGGCATACCTCAACCTTTCATTATGGAAGTTTTCACTTAACATACTAATTTTTTACGAGCCTTTTCCAAGAAGAAGTCTGACCGATAAATACAGTGCAGTGTTAACGCATACCGCCTATGGGCAGATTAAAAATGCCATCACATATTACTCCTTCTACACATCACAAAAAAATAATAATAAACATATTGCATATTGTGAAAATATTTTAATTAATAAATATAATATAGGTATTTACTTACCCATAAATACGATACACACATGATGTATAAACTCAGCTCCTCTTTATTTTATTCGCATTCCGCTAATATTTTTTTTTTTTTAAAACTGTGTTATAAACTTATAAAAAAAGAAACCTTTGGCGTCAGATTAAATTATCTTTGTAACATACGACAGTGTATTAAAATAATTACTATTTAGATACTTAATGAACAATTAAAACATTTTCAACTGAAAATATTAAATTTAAATAATTTTATAATCCTGTAGTTTCTATAACTATAATAACTAAGAAGTAAATAAAATCATGTTAATTGTTTAATTTGTGTACTTTTTTAATTGTCATCTATAGCCTAGATCTATTAAAAACAATTTTGGTTATCTGCACTAATCTTATACCAGTCGA
>NC_042494.1:136344574-136381198 GCF_005508785.2 Acyrthosiphon pisum
TACGCAAATTCATTTTTTCTATGCGTTTTAGTAATACGTAGAGTGAAAGTCACCTATTACAAAAAAAGATAGAGAATAATACTTCTGAGGGAATGACATATCGATTTGTCTAAATATTGTCTCAAATCAATTTAAACATCATTTAAATTTACAACATTTTTTTATTTATTTTGAAAGAGGAATACAAAGTCAAATAATAATAAAATATAAAACCGATATGTCATTCCCTCAAAAATATTATTATCTATCTTTTTTGTAATAGGTGACTTTACTCTAAGATTACTTAAACGCATAAAAAAAATGATTTTTGGTAAACGCATTTTGTCTATGTTGCGCGTGGGCCAGAGAGAAAAAACGAATAGTGCGCTGACATCCTATTAATGAATTATTTATCAATTGAAGTAGGTATTGAATATAAGTTATATAACAATATGCGTTGTGTTAAATGTATTTTAAGACCAAGTTCAATTTAGTAAATCCAATATTGAATACGAAAAATCTTTGTGGAAAATTCTATAGATTGTACCTATAATAATAATATTATTATTTTAATTTTTTTGACATTCGAGTTGATTTTGTTTTATTTTCTATTGTTACATTATAAAAAAATTAATAAAATAATGTTAAAAACTTTGTACTAATTGAACTGCAATAACGTTATATACGATGATATAATTTGATCGTTTAGGTTACATACATATTTTATTGGTGCGTATACCCATAAATATATTTACCAATACACCACTGGGTGTATCGATTTATTATTATAATTCTGCATCCACCCTTTACAGTGTAGACTATATATACATCTATATAGTACACCTATTGAGTTATAGCAGTTGTGTTGCATGCGTATAAGAATAATAATAATAGTAATAATAATAATATATAAAACTGCAGCGCAGCAAGTTGTAATAAAAACCAAACCTAACTTTTTCATATTAAATACATAAAATACTCAATTATCATATACAAGTTCTGACCTATACTCAGTATAATATTAAATGCACTCACCAAATTCGAAAGCATGTCACAGGATAGACCGTGTGGGATAACTGCCAATGAGTTGTTTTTGGTAATAGCTATGTAGTTTTTAATAAGTCTTATGTCCGTATATGCATAGTCAATGTATGTGTCACATAAAGCATAGTTTACTATTAAGTATCTAAAGTTAAAACGGACGGAGTAGAAAACGAAGATCCGCTATATTTCTTCGAACATCAAAACTTTAAATGATTACAATATTTAATATATATTATATTCTCGTTCGAAATTCAAAAGTTTAGATTGTAGGCCAAAATGTTGTGAGGTAGGCAACCACGTGTGCCAATAGTTTCGTCCGAAATTCGATTCTTAATTCTTATGTATCGACAAACACAGAAACACAGTATTATAATCATCTAAATAGGAATAAGCAAATCAAAAAAGTATGTGATGTATTATAAGAAATATATTTTTATTTTTTTATTAAAAATATTGTTTTGTAAATGTCTCGAAATTTAGTGAGAGAAATTTTTTCAAAAAAAATGTATGTAGGTATAGGTACTCTTCGAGATTTAACGATTATGTTTACTGTAAAGAGAATCGCCAAGTATAATATTATATTATATACCCACTGCTCAGTGTGAGCATACGCATTTAGTTGTTCATGACACGCGATATACAAGCATGCCGTTTATATAGTTATACCTATATAATACCTACTTACAACCTACCTGTATATTAATGTGTTATTACCATTATTATTATTATTATTATTATTGAATCGCGTTCCTCTCCTTTTGTCTTGACCGATGATTGGCAATACAGCAGAAATTTGTGTGTAATATAACATAATATTATAATATAAAATGTAACAGTGCTCGCCGGCGTCATAATATAACATATTATAATACCTATATACATAATAATCGACCTATTATAATAATATATTATCGTCCGCATAATGGCGAGTATATAATACACTGCACGCGTATATCATACAATATATTATAATATATATATAAATGCGTATAAGTTGTCTTCGTTCGATACGAACAAGCGTGAAACGATCGATGCGATTATTATATTATATATACTATACACATATATACGCGTTTATTGGTAATTATTTTAATTCGTTACCGCGGACTTATGTTTCTATACACAATATTATATATATATATCGCGTATACCTCCGTATATAGAATATATATATATGTTTAGAATATCGGGGCTCGCGTGGACTGCGATACAGCTGCCCCGCGGCGCGTATGGGTATAATTTTGAAGTGCACGATGACGTGTACCAGTTTATATTTTTTCTCGATGGTTTTCGGATTCCTCGGCACAGACCGATGAGATGCGTACGGCGGTAATAATAATAACAACAACAATAATGATAATAAGTAATAATAACCTCCTGCAGCATATACCTATATAATACTAGTACAATATTCATATAATAAACATACTTGACGGAGCCCCTGGAGCAGCAGTAGTCTTCTCTGCGAATGATACAATAATTGAGTGTATAGGTATATATTGTTATACATAATATATTACGTATTATTATACTATCGTTACGCATCATATCGGTTAGGTTTATCATGCCATATACATGCAAATCTTTAAATATATATATTTTCATATATTATTGTACGTCTATCTATATCTGCTGCGATTTAATAACTATTTAATTTGCTGTAACCAATGGGAACCCTATATATATATAATAACAACAATTTAAAAAAAAAATCGTTTTTCGTGATTGGCTCATCCGTACGTGAGCTACTTTTAAAATGAAAATTTAAAAATTGGCTTCAAGATGCACAATACAACAGTAATAAATCTGCTATGTACCTGCAAATGTCAAAACCATTTGTGAACAAATGAATCACACGTGAATCCAAACGATATAACCAAATAATATATCAAAATCTTTCTCCGTCTTTAAGATTTCCTAATAATATTAACATTTTTATTTATTAAATTTTACATAATATGTTTAATGGAGAACATCATCCCCCTCTCCTTGGATCCACTCCTGCAGGTTTTGCCTATGTCGATGTGTTTTATTTGTTAACGGGAATTCCGCTAAATTCATGATTTGTACATGTACAAATTTCCGCTACCGGGAATATAATAATATATAGGTACTATACTACGATATGGAATTGTACATAAATACCATATATAATATACATATAGATATATACTGAGACAATACCTATAGGCAATAATATTGAATTATACAACGTCTGTAGTAAGCTTTTAAAATTGAGCCACCTTAAATATACTTATTATTTATATTTAGTTATATATATCTACATATACATGCAACGATCACTGATAACTGAAACACTTATCTATCTCTATGTATTGACGTATTGTAATTACCTACTGCACAATTTTTCGACAGAAGCCGAATAAGCCGTGACTTCGTGTACGCTGGTGTAGGTATCTATACATTTTAAATATTGTCGTTGTGTTGCCATCATCTACTTAAAACTTACATTTTTTTCCTTTTATAACGCATTATCTATACACAGTACCCACGCACTGGCGTAAATGTGGTTATTATTCTTTTGTAGGGGGTGTGGCTAAAATATCAATTAACACTTTTACACGTATTATAATATTGTAATTTATTATATACTCATGAGGTCAAGTCAGAAAATATTTAGGGGGCTTTAGGTGTTGTGACTGTGGGGGGGGGGACAATACCACCACCATCAGTTTACACCTATATGATGATAATATTATGAAGAGATCGTCGGTGATGGTCTTCAGCAGTTTTATGTGTTCACGATCTAGTCTATTAGATGCATAACATGTTATATACTTTTCGCTTAGAAGTTTTCGAGGCAAATATAATATTAAAGTTCTATGCGTTTTAATAATAATAATAATATATCCGGTCGCTGAAAGTGGCGCACTCGGATCGCACACGTCGATCGCGTCCGAGTTACGCGGCGTTCGCTCACAGATAGCGTTGCGTGTATGTAGCGCGAGACACTCGGCGAGAATATTATTCCTCGGCCCGTTGGATTTATCACCGTCGAACGGTGCAGTCGACTTCTGTCAGCCACATTATAACGATGTCTATTCGATTTCCATGTGTTTCCGGACCAACTGAACTGCAACTCGACCGCATAATAATATATCGACCTACGATCATTATTAAATATATAATAACAATTATTAATGCAATATAATATTATGACGGAGGAAACGCGACGAGGAGTATCGCAAGGACTGCGAGACTCCACGAACAATATTAATACCGCTGTTATATATAGAAAGATTTTTTCTTTGAATAAGAGGTTCAAAAAACACAGTATAATACATAAATGGATAAATAATAAAACACGCATTCGAGCGTATGCTAAATTCCTGATTTCTGGACGTATTTTAATATATTATACAATAGACTACCTACAAATTAGGTTGTCATACCTACAAAATGTTTTTATAATATTAACCAGTTTGAATCTATATTAAATAGTTACTTAAATATTGATATTTTTAATACTGCTAGTATAAAATCTACATTGAACATATAAAAGTTGTGAAATCTGAATACAAGCGAAATCGTAAATTGTTATGTATAGTAAATTAATAACAATATATATAGACTACGGATTGTTAATAAATAATACCTTAAAATCAACTATCGTATAACTAACTATTTTACTTATAACTAACGGACGGACGGACACAACAGGGGTATGAGGTGTTCTAAACGTATACGATTAGAAACCTAAAACTATATTATATATTACTCAAGTATATAACTACAATATAATATAATATATTTATTATGTGTGAAATAAATATATACCATTTCGTTTATAAAAATATATTATATTATAGGTATAATAAATATTATTCACACCGTCGCGGACATTTTATGCAGCATCTGAGTCCATTTTTGTATATATCGTATAGGTAACAAAGTATACGGCTCGATATATAATATTATACCTCTTTTCTTGGAATATACCTACTTATAATAGATATATCCGACGTAAATATATTGATTTTCGAATTCTCCACTCTGCGTCTATCGCTTTGGGACCTTATATGTATATCTATTACATAATATGTATTAAATTCTATATACATGCCGGTTTAAATTTTTCTATATTTTCCTATAACATTGTATATAGCGTATATTAGGTATGCCGCACGTGGAAATCTTTCTATGACGCATATAATACAGAGTGATCCTTTCATCACGGAAATAATATTATATATAGGTACAGCCATACATCGACATGTTTCATACACGTGATTTTTTGAAAATGGTAAAATAGTTAACTGTAGTTAGGTATATTATATATTAACTGTTATACCTTTATATTGAGTTGAATATAACTAAGTTACAAATTATAATTTGATCTGATTAAAAGATACAATTTGACATTTTAATCGGTAAGAAAATTATTATCAATAAAACTATCAAACTTTTATAACTGTTCTAATATAAATTATATATAATAATATCCCATCCCGGTGTATATCTATATCTAATATTATATGCCTTTAAAACACCCAATACCAGAGTTAAAATTTAGGTATATATAGTCTACACCTAAAATATTAAAAACGGTAATACCTATATACAGTATTCAATGCCGGTTTTTAATACCTACCCGATTAAATTTTGAAAACCCGATATACCACCAATCACGACGAAGAGAAGATATTATATCATATATTCATATATGAAGTCACTATTATTAATTCGGGTGCAAGCCCCTGTAGGTTAATATTGAAATATAAGACTTAATTTTAATACGATCATGTAAAATCAACTTGAGTATATAGTTAACACGTTAGGTAGGTATATAAGGTATAAATATATTATAGGCTGCTTTTATGCATTCCTATAATAAGCTGTTAATAAAGTAACTTATAAAATTAAAAGTAATTAATTATTACCAAAAAATATTAGGTACCTATGGGCTATAGGGTGATGATATATTACCTATTTATCATGTATGGTTAGGTAGGTCGGTACTACGAAGATTTAGTTGTATATTTTAATATTATAATTTAATTTTAATGTTATATTAACTCTTTAATGTCTTGCAGCCTTGACTATTCGTAGAAGTAGGTAGGTATACCTATACCTATATAATACTTGCTGCCTATATAGCTACATAGGTACACAAACATATAATAGCACCATGCAAGTGCACTATATCTAAATATACGCATACATATCTACATATCTACACAGTACACACATATAAGGACCGGATGTTACAGATATTATAAAATATATAGGTACATGTAAATAAATTCTGTCAGCGCAACAATTCATTATTGTCCGATATACAATATGAATATTATATATATGTCTCAATAAAAGTGCGAATTCCGTCCGACCGTTTTAATTTGCAGTACCTTTTGCGTGAATTCCACTGTTAGCACGCATATTATACATAATATGTATATATAATAAGTAAATATTATAATGTATAGCAGCGAAAATATTATAAAATATTATATGTAGGCAGGTAAGTACATATATATTATTTAGTAGGATATCCTTTTTGTAGAAGGTCAATCGTGGGTCGTATCCCTGCAGCAGCAATATTAGAATATAAATACATAGGTAAATAATAATATGTAATATTTTGCCGGCTGCATGTTACTTGCGTCCAAAAAAAAGATATTTTTCAGGTAGTAAATTTGACCGGTAAATTGCGTCCCGTTTTGGGGACGCAAGTCAGCCATATAATTATTATCGATATTAACTTCTAAAATCAATAAAATCGATAGTATCGTGTCACTAAAATCGATAGTTCATAAACTGTATCGTATACATGTGTGTGAGTGCTTGCGTTACTTACTTACAATGTAGATACAATTTATCTATGATACGTACAATATGATAGTATATTCTATTAATAACTTAAGTGGGTATTATTTTATGTGAAAAGATATGGGAACATGTATATATCTTGTTGGTTGTTAGATTCGATAAGAATTACGTCGATAATTTTTTTTTTATTATATTTTCACATTTTACTTTTATTCAGTAAGATTCGTCTTATAAGACCAATAGTTGTGAAATAACCACTCATCAAATTAAAAAAAATTAAATAAGTTAATTTAATAAAATACGATTTTTTTTAAGCTATGGAAAAAATGTGTAGCTCTAAATTGGTCGCGAATAATGGTTTTAAAATAATTGATTGTTATAAGTTCGGATATCATAAAATGTTATGTAATAACAATTTTCGACGGAAGTGCACGAATAAAAGCTGTAAAAGCTATATGAAACTAGGTGTTCATCAACATTTTTATATTATGACTATTTCAATTATTATTTTGAAATGTAAAACATGAATTCTTATATTATTATAATTATTATTACTACCATGACAAAATATAAAACATGAATTTGTAATTTTATAAGTTTGAATTTAAAAAAAAAAGCGTGAAAATTGAATATATACTCCTGAAGTTGAAAAATATACTTAGTAATATATAAAACTTTATTATACTTTTTTTTTTTTACATTTTTATATCGATTACATCGATATTTTTGGGACGCAATTAGGTCATAAAAAAAGGTGTACTGGGACGCAAATCAGCTATGACCTTTTTGAACCTTTTTTTTGCGGGACGCAACTCACCTACTGATAATAATTTCGGACGCAAGTATAGTATGCTCCTATTTTGCCAATACCTAGTACATGTTTTAATATGAACGTATTTCATGTATATCTGAAAAACAGAAAGAAATAATATAATAATAGTAACTGATTTTTACTGGAGTAGGCGCCAGGCGGTAACTATCTATATAGGTATAGATGAAATAAAACGTATAAACCGCTGCTATGATAACAATATACAGAAATCAATCGTAAATCCGGCGAACTAGGTCCGGGATGTGCAAAAAATATCGTTGGTTTAAGTGGAAATGTGGAATAAACTAAAATTGCATTCGAGGAGTGTTTGAACGGTGCAGCATGTAGTTTAGCTCATTAAACCTACATACATATATACATTGAAAAAATATATACATATATACAACCTGTGGCAACTAAAACGCGGCGGATTTGCACCTGTATAATGATATTATGATATAATATGTGCAGTTGTGCATAATATACTGTAGCAGGTAGGTATGCATCGCGATGCATAAATCGTGGTATATACCACGATAAAGTGCATTAAATAATAGCATAATATTAAAATTATACAATATTATAATATTGGCAGGTATGCGATGCGGTATATACCAATACTGCGGCGGTATACCTTCATAATACCTGTACATTCATGGTATTATACAGATTACCTAACTATATCGAGTATACGGGCACCATCATCACGGCGATGGATTGCGTCGCGTGGGAGTATGAATCGCGGGGCAAAGGGCCTTTGGAAATCAATTTGGCGAGTGGATTGTTTTCGGGCGAAGACGCGTCGTCGGTCGGATCTGACGGACGGATGGAAAGGCGGGCGGGCGGGGGTGGCCGTAGGTGTTCGGCACGGCGATAATGTCGCGATAATGTATCCATTTACGTCGGCGCGCGCGCGCGCGGCGAAACGACGACAGCGACGACGGTAGACGGCCGACGGTGGCGCGGTCTCACGACGGCGGCACGACGGCCCCTCCGAAGCGGCACGACAATCAGTGACGCGCGCGCACGAACGCACACGAACGGCGGTCGGTGCGAGAGAGAGCGGCCGTTGTACATGCCGTTGCCGTGGCTACTGCGCTTGCCGCCGGGGCGCCCCGCCGACAGCTGACCCGGGCCCGTCCCCGGGTAGGCGGGGCTTGGCCAAGCGCTCGGGCCCAACCGGCGCGACCTGGGCGTGCACGCGCGACCGGCGGCGGGGGAAACTCCGCGGCGCGCGTCCCGCGGTCCCCGCCGCGCCAAGGGTCTCGCTCCCGCCGACCGCGTTCTCTCGCTCGCGCCCCGCGTCCCCACCACCAGCGCACTGCCGCGCGGCCGGAACGCCACCTCGCGCGCGCCGGCAGCCGCTCTCTGCGGACCTCCGCCGCCGATCAGTCCGTATACGTACTGCGCGCCGGCCGCTATGTGAACGGTTCACGCGCGTGTGTGTGACTTGTGTGATATTTTTTTTTCTCCCAGAACTCAGGCGACCGCCGCCGAACATTACCGCCGCACACCTATGACACTACGCGTCGTCGGTACGATAATAATATATTTTATTCGTTCGCAAAGCATGCACCACGCGATACGATAACAAATAATTATATTTCGATCGTCCGTTCGTCGTTATATTTTTTTTTTTTAGTTTTTACGTTATTTTTTAATTTTTTCGTTTATTCCGTTTTTTTGCGTTTTTCGCCTCGCTTCGTCATACCGCGAGAGACGGCGCCACGCGTCGCGATAAGGATTATTCTCGACCCTGTTTCGCGGTGAAAACCGAACGATAAAAAAAAAAAACCTGACAATAACAATATAATAATTATTATATTGTTATTCATAATATCGTTGTCGTAGTGGTGGTGAAAAAAAATCGCACGTCGCCGAGGCGTCGTTGTCGCGCGGACAAAGTGCGCGCGCGCCGCGCGTACCCACCGCACACGCGTGCGGTGCACAGTGACAATTTTTTTTTCTTCATAGACCGGTGCACGAAAAACGTTCGCAATTACGGACCTAACGATTTACCCGCGCAGTGTTCGGGGCGCGTCGGTTGAATGTGATTGGAAAGCGCGGGTGATGGCCACCACGTACCTGCCGGTTGGCAGTGGCGGCGGCGGCGGCGGTGGCGGTGGCCCCGGCTCCGGTGACCTGGACGGCATGGGCGGCATGTCGGTGGTCAATCAGCCGGGCGGCCCGTACCAGCAGCCGTCACCGTCGCCGCGCGGCGGCAACGGCCAAGACCACCCGGCCGGCGAGCTGAAGTACATGCCACCCGGGCAGCACCACCATCACCACCACCATCACCATCAAGTTCCTACGTCCCCGTCGCCAGTGTCGCTGTCGGCCGCGGCCAGTTGGGTGGACCCGTGGGCCGCGTCCATGAGCATGCACCAGCACCATCCGCACCATCCACACCACCCGCACCAGGGACTGGACATCAAGCCACCGCCAGACATGCGAGCCGTGACCGGCGGCGGTGGTGGAGGCGGTGGCGGTGGAGGCGGAGGCGGAGGCGCGCAGACCTGGCACACGGGGCCGCCGCCACCCGTCGTCTCGGCCGGCCACTACAATGGTAGCGGGTCCGGATCACCGCAACTCGGCCACCACGGCGCGTACCACGTGATGAACGGCATGCTGGGCCACACGCACCCAGCCGTCCAAATGCACGGCCACAGTCCGTCGTACCCGCAGCAACACGACCCGCAGTCGCCCGGCGGCGAGGAGGACGCTCCCACGTCCGACGACCTCGAGGCGTTCGCCAAGCAGTTCAAACAGCGCCGGATCAAGCTGGGCTTCACGCAGGCCGATGTAGGCCTGGCGCTGGGCACGCTCTACGGGAACGTGTTCTCGCAGACCACCATATGCAGGTTTGAGGCGCTGCAGCTGTCGTTCAAGAACATGTGCAAGCTCAAGCCGCTGCTGCAAAAGTGGCTGGAGGAGGCGGACTCGACAACGGGCTCGCCGACCAGCATCGACAAGATCGCGGCGCAGGGCCGCAAGCGCAAGAAACGCACTAGCATCGAGGTGTCCGTCAAGGGGGCTCTGGAGCAGCACTTCCACAAGCAGCCCAAGCCGTCCGCGCAGGAGATCACGTCGCTGGCCGACTCGCTGCAGCTGGAGAAAGAAGTGGTGCGCGTATGGTTCTGCAACCGGCGGCAGAAGGAGAAGCGCATGACACCGCCGAACACCATGGGCGGCCCGCAGGACGGCAACGGCATGATGGACGGTGGCCTGGGTGGCGGCGGCGGCGGCCCGATGGGCCACGGCGGCCTGCACCAGGCCTACCACCATCAGGACCACGTGATGCATGGCTCACCGATGGGCCCGCACTCGCACTCACACAGCCCGCCGATGCTCTCGCCGATCGGCAACCATCAGTCGCTTGCGGCCCATTAACGTTTCGCCCAGTGGGACGTTGAGTACTCACGACACCTGGCTAAGATGCAGCAACATCAGCAGCAACACCAGGAATGCACGTAGTACTGTTGTTTACTGTTTCGAACAACGTCTCGCTGAGGGCGATTTAAAAAAAATAATTAAATATAAACGTGTGCACGTCGCAGCAACAGCAACGGAGCACACGCACTACAAACGTGTGCTTATTTGCGTGGTTTTCACGGTATATCATGTCACATGACATGTTATATTTCGGGAGATCGTTGCTGCACCGCGACGGCGCATATTATATATTATTATTATTTTTTACCAATTCGACTATATATAAATATATATAAATATAAAATATTAATATTAATTTACAAATGCGGATCGTATAATATATTGAAAATTATAATATATATTATATGATTATTATTATAATATATTATAAGAGTAGTGCTCGCCGTAAAATGCACTGAAAAAATCGCGTACGACGGCCAAAGAAAAAGCGCATAACAAACATTACAATATAATATATAATATTTTCCGTAAACATTATTATTATTATTTTTTTCCAATCGTTATTAAATATATAGAGATGTGTGTATAATGATATTATATTGTTATTGTACGCAGTATATATAACGATGATAAAAGATGATGTCGATGATGATAATAATGAACGATGATAACGAAGATGATGATATATTATAATAATATAATAACGAAGACCATCGATCGGCATACCTACCACGCACGATATATTATTATTATATATACGTTCTACAAGACGACGGCGAGATGAAGGCTTTACGACCAGCGAGCAAGAAATCGTCTTCGGACTATATACGCGCGAGAAGTCACCGCGAGCAAGGGAAGTCACCTCGACCACAAGAAGTCATCTAGCTCGAAGAGTTACCGACCACGAGAACTCATCGAGCACGAGAAAGTCACCAACCATGAGAAGTCACCGACCACGAGAAGCAAGTACGGGAGGGACGAGCCATCAATCGACACACCATCTTCTGTCGCACTGTGATATAAATCGATTAATTCTTTTAAATTTGTTTGTTTTTTTCCGACTATAAACTATCTCCCCCGGACAAGTATATAACAATGATATACCTAAGTATAACTTCGCAGCCATGTACACACACACACGCCCACCCACACACCCACTTTACAGGTACTGTAGTTAGCGCCTATATAATATATATATATTTTATTTCCGTTTTATTTATTATATTATATACTACTAAACGCGAGCGCAAATTCTCCCGATAAAATCCTATAAAATTCTTCACGATTTTCTGATAGTTTTCCGCGTGACGTCCGAGCCCCCCTTTGCCCGACCACTATATATATATATACGTATAATGTGACGAAATTCCCCAAACCGCACTGAAAAACAACCGATCTCGACGCATATATATATATTATACGTAGATAAACGCGAAACGGAAACTATGAAAATAATATAACGGCGACGTTCTCAAACCGTTTACCCTGCGAGCATAATGATAGAATATAAAATTTAGGTGTCGTTTAGTAAATTTTTGTTTTTTGTCGGACTTTCTATTGATATTATATTATTCCTCGCCGGCTGTTCACCGCCTCAATTTTCCATCACAGCCCCCCAAAACACTTGTTCGTCGCGCGTTTACCTCCATACCTCGCGACCATATACCTAAAATAAATACACTTAGGGTACATCGTGTACTTGTAAAAATATTATACAATGTCTTTTCGGTCCATCTGCAGCCGGCACCATACCACACGAATAATATCATCAAAATATTATATACGACCTACCAAATATTATAAATAAAAAATTATATTATATATATTATTATTATCACCGTCGTACATACTCGCCTAGCTATATACGCGACGTATATTATGTATATAGGCTGCAGGTATACCCATATGATATATAGTAATAGTAATATACGAAAACCGGTTCGTTTCGAACGATTCATAATTTTTGTCCATATTTTTTATTTTTCTCCCGCCAGCTCGGTCTCTCGCTCACTCCTTTTTATTCGTGATTTATGTGACGGATGAAAAAAAAAACCGAAAAAGGTAATAATAAAATTACCCCGAAAATATAATAATAATAATAATAATAATAATAATAATAATAATAATATATATACATAACCCGGCCGGCAGCAGAGTATATAATATAATATAATATAATATATATATATGTACACGCGTACATCATACCCGCCGACATATATTTCGTGTGCGTATAATATATATAATATTATTAGGTATTTGTGTGTGCAAGTACGTACAAGACGCTATTTTTTCCTATATAATATATATATATATACTTCTTCTTCGTCTTCTCCTTCGCTTGTTCATATTTTTACGATCACCCTCTAAATATATTATCGGTCCGCGCGTATAAACATATTATAAAATAGCATATTATCCGAATAAATCAACCCGCCGCCGCCACCGCTGCCGTACCAGCCTTTATAATATAGACGATAATAATAAATTTCTATTCCATTATTACAATACACATAGGAAGGTACACATATACAACATTTAAAAAAACGTGTGTGTACGTATGTGTGCGGCGAGGTATATAAAAATATATTATAATGTGTAGGTATAATGATATAAGTGTTTGGATAATAATTATAATATATATATGTATATATAATGTGTATACACCGACACAAATTTTGGCGAAACGTCTAAAAATTATTATATATATGAGAAGTATATAGAAATTTGATACGGCGTGTTTCGGTCGATATATATATATATATCTTATATTATAATTTATACCTATGATATGATACCTATAACAAACTACTGCGTTATATATATTATATACACAATATGATAGTATTATTAATTACCTATATATATAGGTATGGATGTGTTTCCGCCGCGCGCTTTTGTATTTTGTAACGAATTTATCGAAAAATATTATTATTATTATTATTATTATTACTATTATTATAAGTGTATATACTTACCTATATATACGTACGCGCATATAATGTAATAATGTACAATATTATTGTGACGTAGGTGTGTGTATATGCTGTTTATCTCATTTTTTGATTATAATTTATTATTATTATTTTTTTTTTTTTGTTATTTTTAATGATTTATTTTTAGTTTTAATAATCGCATATGTCTACAATTTATAATATATACACCCTCAAGTGTTTATCGATAAATTTCAAAATTGTTATCCTAGCGAAAATTTATCTTTTTTCTTTCAAAAAACACTCAATTAGACGTTAATTAACATTCGAACATAAATAATAATATTATGATTGATATTACAATATATTATAATATTAGTAAGTATTATTATATATTTAATATCATTATACTATTATCATTATTATATTAATATTGTTTATTTTTAAAAAGAAAAGGAAAGAAAAGACGGGAAAATAATAATCGTAATATAAAATATTATATATGCATACATGTATACATTTAGCCGATAACAAAAAAAAAGTAAATTAAGGTACAAGATCTTTTTTGTAAATACGAAAATAGATGTGTAAATAAAACTGTGTAGTTAGATGAATATATTATCATTCACGAAATATATAGAGAAAATAATAAAATACACTTTTGGAACGTGTAATTTTTGTTTGTTCGTATATATAATATTATGTTTTTAATAAAAAATAAATTAAAAAAAAAAAACAATTGTGGAATTAAGTCAAAAAAACATTAACTGTTGATGTTTTTTTTTTTATTTATTAAATTTATATGTGTTGTATAAAAAAAAATGGGATATAAAAACGATTTGAAATAAAAATTTGAAAACAGAAAAACCAAAAGAATTTTTTATCAAAAGTTGTGCAGCTCTCACAACAGGGTTACTACATACTAGTATATTATAATACTATTGTTTAACGTGTGTATCACAGCAGTCATTGCTACAATACTACACAAACACATGATGTCAATTATGATAATGCGCATCGATCGAACCCGATCGTTCGTTCCCTTTATATGGTCTTAAAAAAAATAAGATTATATTATTACTATTATAATATATAGCAACGATACAATATAGGTATAATATGGTTATTTGGTTAAATACGATGAGTCACCTAGGTAGGTACGTGCGAGTGCAATAATTTAATGTATCATTCGTTTATATACACTGCAAAAACAATCAATTTAATCATTTCAAGACGACGTATAAACGACTTATTGCGAGTCGCGACCAACAACAATGCACGATAGTCGTAATGTCATTGATTGACTGATCGTGATTGAATACTGTTTATTATTATTATTATTGATCTCGAACTCGGTCTTGTGCAGCAGCAGTGATGTTCCATCGTCGGACTTAGGGTTCGTCGCATTCCGCGTCATCGTCGGACTTAGGGGTCGTCACGCGCCACGGGGGGCTAAGGCCCCTTCTACCAATTTACCAATAAATTGGCCTTTTTTTTGTATCGGTACAAATTATTCTAATATTATTTTATTTAAATTTATGGATATTACGTCGTATATTTTGATCATCACAGCATATAAAGTGAATTTAGACGATAATATTCAACAGAAGGAGATAAATTGTTTTTCCTTCATTCATTTGTATAATTATAATAATATCTCCATTCAATGTTAACAATAATGACTGAGGAGTTGTAACAACACCATATTATTATACTATGAATTATAGTGAATTATTATTATTGCATAATATGACATAGATTTGGCATAGGTAAATTAATTAATGACATAGCAAGGTAGGATAAATATATAGATAAACAATAATGAATAAGTAACTAAAATAAAATACATACAAGTAATAGGAAAAAAAAATCATTAGAATAAAATATACGAAAAGTAAAAATAAACAACTAAATTAGAGTCTATATAGGATGAGAGATGGCAGAGTGATAAAATGGTAAAACGGCTATTTTAAAATAATTGCTCTTCTAGCTTTTCCGACCGTAGAAAAGCTTCCACGGTATCTGAACTTTGTGGAAATGCCTCATTTGGTTCATGTCCCGTTCGAAAAGGGAAACTATCAGAATATAATATAAATGTATATATATATATAACAACTTTATTAAGCGGACTGCCCAACATGCGGGTTGCCAAAAGACACAGTATACAAAGTTCAATATTGAAATACATAGGATTGTTAAAAATTATAAAATTATAACATAGAGCTACTTGGTAAAAAAAAAAAAAAACGATTAATAATATGAAATACTTTTAGATTTGTTGAAAAAAAATAATATCCCATGCTGTATTGACCTACATGTCAAGAGTCTGTAAAGATCGTTTGGGGTCCGAATTTCCCATCTCGTCCCCCAAAATAAACTAATCCCGAATCTGTGTGACGACGTGGCGGACATTTAAAGTACCCTCGCCTGACCCATATAAACGCGAGCGTTTTGCAGGGGTGATCGTAACGCATATAATATAGGTAGGTGACGACTGTGTAGGTGCGACCTACAACTGCAGATGATGTATAGGTAACACGGAAAACCGTTGCATTACGCCCGTGCCAACATCAGCCCACTTTTCAGGAGAGTAAAATCAGTAAATTATACATAGATACTGCTGCGGGGTCATTCTAAATTAATCATCCGATGCTCCGCACCTGGCTTTCTGGGTCACCTGCAGCAGATTTTACGCGAAACGTGACTATACGTCTTCTTTTCGGGATAAAGACACTGTTATCACCTCAAACTCGTCACCATTATCACCACTGCAGAAGAGCTAAAACAATTACCACTGAGTCAATCCCGACAGATATAACTTTTATTATATATATGTATGTGGCCATGTAGGTACTGTTATAAATTAATTTGTAATGTTATTCTTTAAATCAATTATTATATTATTATATTTTAATCCAAAGCTGAATAATAAAAATAAATAAATAAAAAAAGCTGAAATCGGATGAACCGTTATGAATAACCAAATTTAAATGTTATTTGTTGACATATTATAATTAATATTATTTTTATGCTACAAAGGATATTTTCATATTTTATTGTAATTTAGTGTCAGTGTGTCACTGCGATGAATCATAAACATTTTATAGAGTATTAGTTGTCAACATGGAAGATATTATTTTTATAAGACAGTAAGTTATATTAACTGAATATCGTGCTGATGTTATAATTGGTAATATGTTTTCATAAAAACCAAAATTTAACATATCATCGATGCGGTTTGTTACTTTTAGTACGCCACAGCGTGAAGCTTTGTTATTCTTTATTATTTCGACTTGGCTATCACCGCATAGATAATAATATAATACTAATGTCTATTCGATACCCTTTAGGTACCTACATATAAAAATACAAATTATACTCTTATCTTACGACGACTACCGCGGTGATGGTTGTTTTGAGTATTTTTGGATATTATACTCATACCGCCGCCGAACAACATACAATTTTCATTCTGTTTATTGATGAAAATTTTGCCCATTTTGGTGTCGCGTTTGCGGTAACCACGATAATTTATCATACAAAAGTTTTGTCTGTCGACTATATATAATAATAAAATGCATTATAGACGATAGCTGATCCCCTCCGCTCGCTGCAGCTGTCGCTCCTATCGATTTATCATTGTCCGCACACACCAATCGATCGCGCGATACACATTATGCTTAGGTAAACGTTTTAACGCCACGATTTAGTCCGTTTTGAGTATTATTATTATTTTTTTTTTTTGATCGATAGCCGACGGTGATTATATCACATAATAGGTGAGGTACCCACTGGTCTTACGACCCACATAATTTTGTATTATTGTAATATTATCGTATATATGGCACTGCAATTGCACGCACCCGCGAAACTCTAAATAGGTACCCACCCACAACCCACTCGTCGTGTGCAGCTCACGATGACACGTCGTCATTAAGAGCGTAGGTACGTTTTCGCGACACAAATAAACCGATAAAACTATTTGGATTTTGAAGATTCCGATCGATCCAGTCGCCGTATTTATGACAATATTATTATTGTTGTCCATTATACTCTATACCTATACATCATACGCGTGGGAGGGACGTGTCGCACTTATATACCACCACAGCTGATGCCTATAGACCAGGTACCTTCGCTCGATGGGAACGAAGTGCCATCTCACAAAAACGTACGTATTTATACATCCTCAGTAGTGTGGTGCTCAGCTTCTTTGAAAAGGGAGGGGATACGCATTTTTAACTATTCTCAGATCACGTCGTAAAGACATTCATTGCTGTATCGTATATTTTATATATAAAAAATAATCCAAAGGGAGTGGGGGATATGACCCCCCTTCCCAACCACACCGCCGTGAGCACGTCCCTAATACTCTGGTACCTATATGCATGACGTGTCTGTTGACCGCAAAGAAATGCTTAGCGATCGAATGGGTAGGTATAATAACGCCGTCAGATCTATGTTCAGGTATGCAACCCTTTCGCCACCCGCGATGTGGGTGCGAATCCCGTCATCCACTTGTCCGACCACGTGATCTGACATTCTTAGGTGGGCCGAAAGGGTATGGAACTGATACAGTAGCGTAGCGAGGAATTTCGTACGGGAAGGGGAGGAGTTATATGGGTGAGGGAGACTTTAGGAATGGGAGATATATATGGTATTTGTAAAATAATTTTTTTTAAATATACCTAAGATTATAATATGGGCTAAAATAAACACGATCAATGGGCTTAAGGCTATAGCCATCATAGGTCCCGCTCCCCGTAGCTACGTCTATGGTGGGCTATGATAATACTGTACACAGAAGACTTTCTGTTTGCACACGATGAACTGAGCAAAGTAATAAAACAATATAATATTACTTACTTATTGATTTATAACTAGCAGGTTTAGGTATAATATTATATTTGTTTTATCAAAAATACATTTTTGACACATATTTTCGTAAGTTTTTAATTTTTATACGGAAAAAAAATGTTTATAATATAAAAATATAAAAGTTCTAATGTAATTAACATTGGTAGGTACCTGTATTATATTGCAACATCCATATCAAAACTTTGATTTTGATAAACGTGGTAGGGGCCGGGGAGGGTATATTTTTGAGTTGGCGCCAATTAATATAGCTAGTGACTTGTCGCACTATATATACAGTTGAATAGACAAAGTTTTTAGTGTACTATAATCAGAAACTTATTGTGTTTTTGAATAAATTAATCCACTCACATACAACTATACTACCTTATATTATATCCTCCATACTTTATACCACTATGCATTATATTAAATTATATTTTATGGTTTTAAGTTTTCGACCAATCACAGAAGCAAAACCAAACGTATCCAACTATGTATAAATTATTATCACCGAACGAAATTACAACCATTCTGCCGGAACTGAGGACCTACATTCCGCCCCTGGAGATCGACCAGGGTATATAATATTATCAGAACACACCGATTGTGGTACACTATAGTATGTTATCGATCGATATATATGCGCATTATAATCCAATAATACACTCACTTCAGACGATGGACGTGTGTCGGGATCGATCGACGTTTTTATTTTCTCTCCACGACCTGTTAAAATGTACAATATACCCATAAACGCGCATCATTATTATTATTATTATTGTCGTGCGTCTCTCCGCCCGAGGATTTATTATTTTTCTTTCGAAAATGTGTCGGATTATATTATTATACACACACACACACACACACACACACACACACACACACACACACATACACACGCCACGACATGACCGAGGTCCTTCGGGTGAGGTATTATATAATACGTATAAAGTATACCTTTATATTATTATATTATATATATATCGTGACCAAGGGTCGTCATCGCTCCGTACCACGTGCATGTTTATATATATATGCAAGTGGCGGTGGAAATTGTAGGTCTTATAATATATATATATATATGATATACTTGACAGGTCACAATAAATACGGTCGATCGTTCTTATATAATGTACAGAAACGGTCTTTTCACGGACGAGTAAAGTGTAGGTACATACATTGTAATAATAATGAATATTATATTCCTTTATCCGTCCTCGTAGTAACCAGCGCCGTACACAAAAAGGATTTTCGACCACTGACGACGATGTGCAGCTGACGCATTATTATTATACGGATCGTCGGCGCGACACGTCGCGGCTGTATCTGTGAACCCGTTACCGTGGAAAAATTTCACACGTCCGCCACAACAATTATAATGAGATATTATATTATATTATGCGATCATAATGCGTTTAAAATGGGTGCGGCGTCGCCTTTCTGGGTGCCGAATTCGGACATAAAATAACAAGTGTGTAGATATACTCAATGGTATCCGGTATCAGGTAACAATACGTACATTAATATAATGTAGCCACATAATATAGCCATATAGACGTGGACGGTGCACCAGTGCACTCGCCTGCAGTGAGCTGTTGACACGGTGCGGTGGACTGCAACTGCCAATTATTAAGACGTCAATATTTCATTCGACGCATTTACGATAAGGTAATATATATAATATGATTCTCGACAATATTGCAAATTTTAATTTTAAGACCTACCGATACTCAAATAGGTACTGCAAATCAACGCCCACGACTCTCGACGATCTTTTGATATCCGCCAGTATACCATCTGTACCTATGTATACATTTTGAAATTCGTTATTCATTTACATATTCTCGGTCGTCCGCAATCCATAATATATTATAATAATACGCTTCACATTATAATCCATCAAACCGACACAAGCTCGCGGTACTGCAGATATTCATCGTAACCAAAATTGTTTTTTTTTTTTTTTAATAAATTCTGGTACCTATCCATTTTTATTATGTCATAATAAAAAAATTAAAATAATCTACCTCTGCTCTACCGTCAGCATCGGGTACGATCCATAATATGCATTTACGCCAATTGCCGTCATAATAACTTGCACGCGCAGAAGAGTAGTTATTTGTGACCGGACTGCAGCAGAGACCACGACGATACAAATGCGAAGGTTTTATAGATACCTAGGTACTCGTCTCGTATCACTACGCCATAATATGGTTGTGAAATCAAAATAATATGTGGATCGGACGAGGGGCGGCGATTGAGGAAAAACCGTTTGTAATACGTATATCATATACATAATATGTATTATATATAAATATATAATATCATCATTTTTATATAGAATATTATATAGTTTAGTTCGTGTGCGAAAGTGACACTGTACTGTAGCGCCGGGCCGAGAGAGCCGACTGAGCTGCAGCTGCAGCCAGCGACGTCCGCTCGGCGATAATATATTGTCGTCGTCGAAAAAAAACTATGTTTACTCGGCCGGGCGCGTTAAACGAAAACAATAATAATAATATGATGATGAACACGATGAAAAAAAACACACATGCACACGGACGTACTATAATATAATACCAGCTACGGTATTTTATACGGGTTTTTAATGGGCTAATAACACGGTGGTTATAACACACACACACACACACACACACACACACAATATAATGGATAGGTATGATATATATAACGAGCCGGAAAGAAAAAGTAAATTAATTCGACGTCTTCCCTCTCGTCTCATTATTCGTTCTCTCCGACCGCCATCGCTTGTCGGCGTATATTACGATATTCATTAGGTATCGCCTTGATATTAGGTAGCAATGTTAAAAGTTCGCGAAGTAAACCTTAGTGAAGAATGAAGACGACTGTATTATATCAATTTGTGAAAGTGGAAATATTTTGTTTGCGTTCGGACGCGTGTGACGAAAATACAGCGACATTTGAGAGCGGGAATAAAATATATAGTACAGAGTGCAGACCAACTGGAAAGAGGCGAAGACTACCGCCGAGGAAGCGATATGGACGAATCGGCGAGCAATTATTTAAGTGATGGAAGGCCAATGCAGTATCGGTGGAGGTCATAAGACTCTTGAAGAGTTATATAATATTTAAAGTTGGCTTAAGGTTCACGCAGGGTTCGTCGTCGATTCTTTGGTGGCACGATTAAATATTTACCTAATTTTTAGCCACTCCGTTTTACACGTCGTAGGTACTATATTACATACAAGTAAGGTTCAGTGGTGCGTGGTGGACTGTTTGAAATATATTATACTCAAATCCCAAACGTATCTACTTATATGTTACGTTTACCCGCATGCGCACTCAATTTGTAGATATTCAATTCACCGCGCACTACATTTTGTTCTTAAATTAATATCTATATTATGTATGACTTGATAAGGCTAATGTGCTGTACCCATATAATCATATTATAACAAGACGTTTACATAGAAACTTGATACATATATATATATGTATGTCGTAGGTATATATGTTGAAGTTGAAGAGTAGCGTATAGATAATAATAATAATATGGTATACCTTTTCGGTTTCACGCACCTCAAAACCACGGTCACCGCACGCCACTTACTTAGGTTATGGTAAATGTAGGTATATAGATACTTATACGCGCAACGCTCTGAGGCCATACGTTAAAAAAAAAAAAACAATTATATATTTGTATATTTTTTTCATACTCGCACGTCGTATTCGTCGACATATTATTATACAATATACCTTCATATATATTATTATATACGGTCTCGACCTGCGATGGCTATCTGAGCAGTCGTCGTGGAGGTACCTGCATCTGTGCATAGTGTCTCGTGTGTGCAGTCTGCGAGTGTGGGTACTGCTGCACCTGCCACCCTGAGGACGTTTATTACGAGATATAATAATAACTATTCGAGACATGTGCACCGATATCTGTGCCGCAGCACGCAATCCGGGACGGGGGGCGCGAGATTTGGTTTTTTTCCCCTCAAAATTATTAAAATAAAATAACGCATAATAATTTATAATATATAGGTAAGCATGGGAGGGGGTACATTGTGAAAATCCAAGCGCGAATATGTCATGGGATGCCGTGACTGCGTCCAGAGTATGTAATACGCGGTAGGCGTACAAAAATATAATACATTTGTTTTTATATTATTATTATTGTCGAGTCGCAATGTGAGAAATGCAATAATATTATATTATATTAGGAATACGCAACGGCGTTTTTGAAGCACCTCCTCGTCTCTTTATATTATAACAGTATTCGTCTTCCTCTTCAGCACCCGTCATAGGCACAACTAGACAACTACAGTCCACCTAACAAGACTATTAATTTAAAATAACCCTCAGGGATCGATATGTATGTAAATAAATAAGGGGTATTTTTTTTCTTTAGGGGAGCTAAATCGGAGTAGGGCGCTAAGCCCTCGTTATCAACCTCCCCCTCCATCAGTCGGCACCTAAAATAGGTTACTATAAGCCTAACCTCAGCAGTCGTGCATTGATGACCCTATCGGCTTATATGGGTAGTACCTATGGTATATTAGGTAGGTACCCATGTTATGTACGAAGACGGCTGACTACAATTAGTGTGACGATGGTGGTAGAAAAAAAGTGGAAAGAAAGAAAACATCGTAACTGATCATGACGATTATGATAATTAATGATGTAATGATGTTATACTAAAACATCGCAGGCGTTTAGGAGTAAGTACGCCACACAACAACAATAATAATAATAATAGGTTTAGGAACTCGACGAGTGTACCTATATATTATTATGTACCGTTTCTCGCGTATCGAATTATTAATATTGTTTTTTAATGTATTCCGAAAACGTTGTTTATTTATTCAGTCGCGTTTATATATATATTATTTATAAATATAATATATACATACACTGCACGGGCGCCAGTGTGAAGGTCGTTTGAATAAATCAACGGAATTACACATACGTCCAAATATTATTATTATAATTTTCATTACCATAATATATATCGTTGACCTAATTAGTCGGAAAAAAAATGGGAAACAAATAATACACACTGCTATGATAGTATAGTGGTAATAATACTAATAATAACAATAATATAATATATGTATATTTATACGACGGGGAGAGAGCGCAAGTCACCGGGAGACTACCGCCGCCGCCGTCGCCACCGCATATAAAATATTACAATACCGCAGCACTGCAACCCCGCTCGGAATCAATTGTTTAACACGCGTATATTCACACATCGTGGTATTACACACACTTATAAGCACACGCACACACACACACACACACGCGTGTGTGCCAGACAAAGTACTATAATGTTCTGACGATTCCTCCACTGCACTGAGGCGTAAGTATTTATAAAAAAAACACAAAAAAGCGTTATTTAATGTATTATATGTTTTTTAGCTGCACCGACAATACCTACCTAGGATTATATACCTATAGCCAGTACCGGATTAAGAACAGGTGCCGCCGCCCTAGGCCCTTTTAAATATGTCACCCCTACCCCACAAAAAAAAATTAGTATTAATTATTGCTAATAAATTAATTTCATTATAAACAAATTAGGTCAGTATAGGTAGTAATTATAAACAAAACAAGTAATTATAAATTCTAATAAACAATAATACATTTATTTTTCAATTATTCTTACAAAATGTCCAGTCCCCAAAAAATTGCCGACCTCGGCCTGTAAATCCAGCCTTCCTTACAATAGCTGATATATATTATGTACCTATGTGCTGCAGTCTATTACATATTTGAATCGTCGCTCGTCGTGTAAAGCTCGTATGGCCAACCGCGGTATACCTTGGTTGTGGATGGGGTCCTGCAGAGTATATCTAGTCATTATATTATAATATAGTATAGTATAGTATAGTAGGTACATATTATGTGATACACGAATATCATAGGTGCCTACCTATATCGTTATTATAAAAGTGACGCCGCCTCGCGTATATTATAATATACGATTATTAAAACAATTTTTTTCCGTACCGACGTTATAGGACGACCGCGGTGGAAACAGGTTAAACAATATATGCAAACGTCCATTGTTTAATATCATAATTAACAAGTGCGCCGAAATGGCACCGACACACCGACACACAGGTATGAGTATATATAATATATATATATACACTCATGTATATACTTCGCACTATATTATAATATATACGTTCGGGTTACATAATATATACAAGCAGCATATATCGCGTATTACCGTTGATACCATTGTTGTGGTAACCCATAATACCCACTCATAAATACGTCATGTATAATATAATATAACAGTTTAGTGCGTATATATAAATACATATAACTTATAGAGTTATAGACATCATACACATATTATTATATACCCAGCTAAATGCGACGCGAGCGCAGACCATAATTAACTGCAAATTGTAATGAAAACTCAATTTTCAGAAGTTCGGTCGATTGCACAAAAATTATTTGTAAAACAACAATAATCGAGCAATGATAGTATTGGTAACGTATATACTATATAGGTAATACATTATAATAATATGATATTGTAGAATCATGAATAATATCATCGTGAAAACACTGCAGACGACGACTTGGACTTTCGCGGGATAGGAAAAAAACTAGCAATACAAACGCTTTTTATAGTTTTTTTTTCTGGAACAAGTGACGAGTATTATGTCGTTATTACAGGTCATATAAACATGACAGATCTAATATGAATTATTTAATATTAAATGTATTTATCTGTCAAAGGTTTTTCCTCCCAATATCATAGGTCGCACCTAGAACAATATTTTCTAGAAACCGACCTGATGTCGCATATATAATATAGTTTTTTGAATTTCCAAAATATTCTTCTGATCGCGTGAGTATAATAAATATTATATGTTTATGAGGTAGTAAAATATTTTGAATAAAACGATTTCGACTATGGTTCAGAATGAAGTTCGTCCATGCAGGGCAACATCAATAAAATCAGACGAATTTTCATCAGTCAAACAGGTACGTACCAATTTACATAACATTAATACATTAATAATTATTTTTGATTCGTCGTAGTAACCTTAACATAATAATATGTTATATTATGCTCCACAGTCAGTGGCGTGCTCAGAAAATGTATGTGGGGGGGGGGGGGGGGGGGGTCAAGTAAAATTGAAGGAGCTAGTCTTTTACCTAACGACCATTTTTTTTTTTTTGTTTTTTAATTTTTTAATCAACAACAAATTCAATTATTTAAAGGTTTAAATATTATATTGCTGATATAGAAACTATTATACAATATACATTCAAAAATTAAAGAGCAAAATCTATTTTTTGCTCAATTCATTTAAAACTTCTTCTGCTGTTAGTGGAATTTCTTTATAAACAGCTAACATAGCTAAGCCATTAAGTCGAGTCTAAAACCAACAAAAAGTTAAAAACATTGATACAAATTTTTATTTTAATATCCAGAAAATACCTAAGTCATTGTGTTTCGTAGATAAGATTTCAATCTTTTGAGACAAGAAAAAGTTCTCTTGGGGGTGGATGTCGAAACAGATAAAGTGCATAGTATTTTTAATAGAAAATATATGTTGGGAAATATTTCTTTATGACACTGTCTCAACGTCTCTAAACAATTTTTTGGATATTTTACATGATTATTAAGTTTGGTATACCATATATTATGTAGTTCAGCTTTAAGCTTTTAACTGTTAGCTTATCAGTATCAAGGTAAAATTCAACAAGTTCATCAAAGTTTTCTGAATAAGTTCCAGAAAATAAACACTGAAAGCCTAAAAAACAAATTTATATTTTGAGTACCTATTAAAAGTATCGGCAACTGCGGGGCAGTGTACATATTCGAAGTTGGAAGCATTTAACGATAGAACACGAATTGGGAAATTTTATGATAATATAATTCGAAAAGTACATTATAAAGATGCATTATTTGTTTTATAATAAAAAATAAAAATAATACCGTCAATGGGGAGGGTTTGAACCTCATGACCCCCCCCCCCCCGGTGAGCACGCGGCCCCTGTGCACAGTACAAATTGCAAAGCTCTATTTAATGTTTAATCGGTCCGATTAACTAATAATAATTTTCGAACGATTCTAAACCACTATTGTTTTGCGTCGGATTATACTGTATATTATAAAATACATATTTTATGCTCAAATTCGAGTTAAAAATACGTGATTGTGATTCGTCGAGAACGGCTACAGACTTGTCGACGACTTTTTTATTTCACACGATGTGGCTGTTGTCATCTGCATATTTGGTGCAGCTCGTTGAACGTTTTGCATTGACGGGTGCATGTGTCGTGCACTGCGCAGGTCATCGTTCAGGAAATCGTAAGGCTCTAAACATAATATACAGATAACAAATCAAACTAATGTTTTGATATTATTACAACGATCGCACAATAAAAATAATAATCACAATAGGTTTCTGTGGGCCTCGAGTACTAATATTCCATCCGTTCGCGGCGTACATCGATGATATCGGTCGAAAAAACCATAATAATATTATAGTGATTGAAAATATATTATATCGGCCGCCGATCACGAATTTGGGTCACTTAATTTTTCCTACGCCACTGCAGAGCACGCCCATATGGTTTAGTATACATATATATATTCTAATAACCGACATCAGTTCAAACGGCGAGACGAATTGTTTCCACCAAAACGCTATTGTCGCGGTCGTCGACCCCCTGCCATCCCCCGCTGACAACCATTTTGCCAGCGGCTTTCGAGCTTACCGATTATTCGACGACTGCTACAATAAACGACGACAAATCGATCGTTTGTACTATTATATAGTTGTAGGAGGTACCTACATCGATAATTATTTCACTACAGCTGCTGTACAATCGCTGACAATATATATATATATATATATATATATATTATAGTATGTTGTTTGTTGTGGTAGACGAGGTATAGGACATACCGCGGTCACGCTGCAGCGGGAGGTGACAACGGTGTGTGACAGTATAATATTTTCCAGTGACGTATCTAGGAGTTTTCTAAGGGGGGTGTCACTAAAATATAACTACATATAAATAAAAATTTGAGCGGAGGTTGTAAAAAAAAAATTATGCCATAAACACAATCGGCCAACTACTACTTTCTGCATATTATACCTATAGCATGTCATTAGTAATTATGATATTAATATTTATATACTTGGTTTCAAAATAATGTAAACGCAACACGTGCCCCTAGTCCCCCCTAGTGTGTTGTGTCCCAGAAATACCATCTCACTAGTCCCTACTCCCTTGTATACTGATACCGCGTGTAGGGTATTATAGGTACACCGGAATCGTAAAAATTAGTATGTGATATAATATATAACGCGTGAATTACCGAGGACGTGGAAACGATCTCACTGTTAGGTTGTCCGTTTACAAAAAAATATTACAAATTTTTTCTCTCTCTACCTTGACCGTCGTCGTCGTTGTCGTTTCCGAAACGGTCCACGCCCACGCGCCCACGTTTTTCGAGAGGATATATGATTATTATTATAGTGCATTCGCTTCGGCAATGACGCGATTTCGATGACGATGACGACGATGACGCCATTTATACATTAAACATATAACCGATACGTTTCGCGGGCATGCACGACCGCTCGCATGCTATAAAAACCGTATAAAACGGAAATATATTTTATATTTTAATCGTCTTTCCGCAAACCGGGCGCATTCGGTGATAAACGATGACGATAATATGCATTAGACACATATATATATAGGTATTATTGTACGCGTACGAGTACAATTATATTATATGTGTATCGCTCAAACTGGTTATTTGTGTCCCCAGCGAGGCGTTCGAAAAATGTTTTTGTTCTGCTGAAATCAAGTATGGCTTTGAATTTATTACAAAAAAATAAATAACTGTGCGCGTCATTTCCGCGCAGCGCTCGACGTAACCGCAGCAGGTACCAGTATCAGCTGTTGTAGTCGTACATAACACAATAATAAAATATTAGGATATTATGCTTACAATATTATGCTGTGCGCTTAATTATGCACAATTAGAGGAGGAGTGCTTGGGGAGGCTTAGTCCCCCACTTTTATCTGTATCTCCCTCCAGTTTTTATAATCATATTTTAGATTGAGATACAAATTATCACATGGTCTGTGCTGCTGATAAAATTCTAGCAGATATTATAATAGTACGTGAGCACTGACCGGCATTATATTTTATATTGTATCGTCAATCGGAAACTATAATATGATTGTTATAATGGCATTATTCGATGTATTGTTATTATACCTACTATTATTATTATTATTATGATATATACGAATCGGAATACATGTATGGAAGCGGACCACTGGCTGGGCATCATACGGCGTCGCGTATAACTACATTACGTGTGCGTACATATACATTATATGCGGGGTTCCCCGAAAACGAGTACAAATGTAAAAATCAACCCCCACGCCACGACGGGGGTACATACGCGCGTGGTGAGTATTATAGTGTTGGCGGCGGGACGATCACGAAATATATATAAAACGCTTTTATCCGTATAAAATATTATTACGCCGCGGCTGGACGTGTACGGGATATAAGGTACGCGCGCGTTTCATGCGTGCGCGAGTATATTATATATAAAATAATAAATATCATTTTTTTCTCCTCACTCACACACACACACATACACCCCATGTCTATACGTACACGCCGACCGATCGCGCGGAGCTCGCCGTTCCTCTCCCGGTCGGTCCACGACGACGGCAGCTGATTTTTTCGAATCATTGTGTCGGATATGGTGCGTGTACACATTATATAATATAATGCGTTATATACATACTATACGATAATATACACGGGCCGCTGCCAAACGCTCGCGTATATCCCATTGTTACGGTCATGTCTCGACCATAACTCGGTCCACCCGAAAAATAAACGGACAAAAAATAAGGAGAGAGAGAGACAAAAAAAAAAAAACTAAAATACCAAAATCAAACACACGAACGCATTGCGTATATATTGTGTGTAAAGCCGGTAAACCCGTATGCATAATGTAGAGGAGGTTACCCATATACCTATATATATATTACTATTATATACATTATAACCGCGACACTCGAGCGTCGTGGGCTGCAAGGACTGCGGCGGCGGCACACACAGAATGTGGAATTCGTGGATACCTGTTGCGCGTCATCCTGCTATCATATATATATATATATATATATATATATATATATATTATTATTATGTACATAATATATTATATATTATGAACAATAGCGCTCACGCACACCGCACTGCACACTCGCGGGTATACCCACTATACATATATAATATACGTGTCGTGAATATTCGCACAAGTCGTATACCTGTATATATGTATATTATATGCAATGACGCGGTGTGTACTTGAGGTGTATACCTGCTTCGCGGTACATACGAAACGGAACACCGGTAGCCGGGGCTCGAGCACATCGCGGCGGGGAGACGACCGCAGAGGTCATCGTGGTCGTAGCCACCGCCGTCGGTTCGGTCGCGGGTAAAAGTAATCGCGCAGAAAAATGCCAATATAGAGATCCACGGCTTATATTTAGTACGATTCTAGACTTTGTCGGAGACCGTAAATTCTAATAATATATTATTATCTACTCCGTTGCATAATACCGTCATCTCTGCTATCTGATTTTCTATAATCTTTTCGTTAATATTGATTACGCAATAGAACCATGAACAAGCTGAATGCCTAAAATGTTCCGAAAAATCAACTCACGAGGAAGATGCACCTAATGATTGTAGTGTATGTCAAAAAAACAATATATTTCTACACATCTCAGAAACCAATTTCGAAAAAATTTCCAGAGTTCACAAGAGAAAATGTATATGCTCTGATCGTAAGCAAATCGAAACAAGGCCTGGAAAATCAATCATATTATAGTGACGTGCAAGCGCGCGCGCAGTATATAATCCCGCCCGGGGCAAGATATTAATGAATGAATTACTTACAATCCAATAATAGTTATATAGAAATATTGATATTAAAGAACACGCAGTTAAAAATCCCCAGAGGGGAGGGGAAATGGCCATTTTGACCCCCTCCCCCCCGCGCGGCCCTTTGTGACGAGCGCACGTATAATACGCATAATAATATTATACCTTGGTAAAGGTAAGTACACTTAGGTATATAATAATGTAATAAGGTATACCTATAGTATATGATATGACGCGGTATATAATACGGGAGGTCCGATCGCGTCCGTCCGTGCCTTGTAAAAACGCCGTTGAAAATTTACACCTTCCTATCCGTACTGTACGCTATAATATTATTATACCAGCCACACCAACCTACCCACCTATACCTACCTTACACAATATATATATATATATCGTCGTACACACGCATATATAACGCGCGTGAACACAATAACGCAGGTCTGCAGCCATGGGACGGGCGGCGGTCGCGCGACCGTTCGAGTGTGTGTTCGCGTGTACCTATATATATATACACATTCGTACATAGGTATATATAATGCATATAATAAACATGATGTGTACACTCACGGTCCGAAATGTGTGCTGTGTAAACGTCCCCTCGGCACGACGTTATTATATATATATATATAATATGTACCTATGTGTGTTTGTACCGAGAGCTGGTGTGCAGTACCTATGTGTGTGTGTGTGTGTGTGTGTGTGTTTGTTAAAAGCCCTCCGCCGCTGTCGGTGCACGCTGGTCGTATATTATAATGTGTGCCGTGTGCGTGTGCTCCGTGTGTGGTTCGCGTCCGGACCTGCTGCTGCAGCAGTGTCGTGTGTGTGGGTCATTCGCGCCAAAACGATGGTGTCAATAAAATATATTGAACGAAAGCCCGGAAAACTCATCGACAATGTGAGTATTATACCTACGTCATGCGTCGTACGGACGATATAATATGTCCCAACACTAATCCGACGCCCCGGTAGTCGGTGGTCCTCGATACTGATTGTGCTTGCGGGGAAGACGATTTCGTGTTTCGGTCGAAAGTTCAAAATCATCTCTTAATTAAAATACTCGTCATGGTGGTTTCCAAAAAAAAAACTCCATCAGTTTCTTCAAATGTTCTCCTTCCCCCCATTTGTAGTCGCCTAGCTGACACTATACACTTAACATTATAACAACACTCGTCGGGTCTTCCTGTGCAGTCCGCTGCTAGTTTATACTACCTACTACCTAGTATATTCCTATTATTCCGAGTTTATAATTATAAATTGATTACAATGCCATGTGAAACGTTATTACGACACAACATGTCGACATGTAGCCATGTTAGTGTGTATTAAAAGTACGCCGTGTTACCTGTTATTAACGTTTTTCAGCTGCACATTTTCACCGGTACTCATCAAGTGATATAGAGTTTTCGGTCGACTCGTCTCCACATAATATAGTATACCGACGACCTTAAAGTAACAATAATAGTGTAAGAAAAAAGTAAACGATACGGTGAAAGAATAAATTAATACGTTTTATATTATTACCGCATACCGCTGACCCTTGTGGTTAATCTCTCCTCAGGAGGGAAAACCATACAATGAAATAATGTATAACAGCTGACCAACCCCGTCACATATCCGTCGACTAGACAACAACAGAGACGCATCGTCGGACGTCTTTCGGATCCTCAAATTTTGTAAACGTCCAACTCTCGAGAGCAATCGTTCGTGCCTGCGAAAATCATTGTCAAAATGTATTATTATTGCATAATATCGTTATGGTGACTGAGTTTCGTCAACGACATCGGACTACGCGACGTGTGTGACAATATAATAATAATCGCAACAATAATATATTATATTATTACGTCCACGCCGGAGAGGACCTGTAGCAGACGATAAACATTTAAGTATTTAGGACGCGCGTTCACGACGTTTTCGATATTGTATTGAATTATATGTCTCCGAATTTGGACCTCGACGTATTCGTGTTATTACGATAATAGTATGTATATTATTACGACGACGACGGTGAATACGCGAACGGGTTTTTAAACTCGTCGAATTTCCCGAAGAATTGGAAAAAGGTTTCGTTTAAAAGTTTACGGTTTCCGCCCGCGACAGTTTGCATTGTCGCGCTGCAGACACGAATAACAATATAATGTGTGTGCGTGCGTGTCACGTGTTGGCGAGTGTCCGTCGAAATTATTCAAATGCGCGCGAGTAGCTGGTACCTACCTATATATACGATACGCATGAACATATTATTATATTATAGTCGAAGCAATAAAAAAAAAAAAAAACTTGGTAAAAAACTTCTCGGGACCGTCTCGTTAGCAGCGGCAAACGACTTTATCGACTGATTCGATCGCCACTGCGTAGGCACAACGCGCGCGATAGAGGTTGGCGTGCGGATCGATAAACGGCTCAGATATAGATCGGCGTCACACGTAATACATAATAGTATGTATATATATATATATATATTATTATATTTATAAGCACGAAAACTATATATATGCGGTCCAAGTACCTATATATAGGTAGGTACGGTGGTTGCAAGATAGATAGAGTCCGCGGGGGGAGGATCGAGTTCTTCTTCTTAAAAAATATATTTATGGGTGCTACTTCTAACTGTGTATCCATTATTACGACTGTCGATAACAACAGGACAATATCTCAATATGCAGTTCGGCAAATTTTTTTCACACCTTTGCATCTCACTTATGATTTTTTCCCAATTCAAGCACTGCGTAGGTCAATATGCTGATCTATATCTGTTGCGTTCTTATACCTTTATATGAGTGTATATCTCACCTTCCTTATTACTTATCTTGATAATACCTATGCACCACAAACCACCTGCACCCCCTCGTTGTACAGGACGATGAGGATCACCAACGAGATCGACAACAGATTTTTATGATTAGTCGAGCTAAATTATTATTATAATGCGATCACTATAAAAATTAATATCGATTTATTATTCTTATTCCATAGGTATACCACTGTACCTACCACTCGGTTTTCTGGCATTCCACTAACCACCCTGCCAGACACGTCCACCACACATGATAATAATATGTATATATATATATATACTATATTACACTGTGGAGGGTGTCCCGCGGACTCACAAAGTTCATTGAGCTCGCACTCACACACACACAGACACTCTGTCGGTTTCTTTTTTCTTTTTTCGTATATGTAAATATATATATATATATAATACGCGCGTATGTGTGTCCTGTACATAGTCTTTGGCTCCGGTGTGTGTGTGTGTGTGTATTCATTATTGAATAGCCGAGGCAGCGGCCGGCTTTTTTTTTTATACTTATTTTTTAAACCCGTCGTAGTAGTAGTCAGTCGTCTTCGTCGTCTTCGTCGTCGACTTAGCCGTCGTCGTCGTCGTGTAACCCACCGCGGCGGACACTATGTGCTCGTGAGTGTATATGTATAGATAGGTACATATATAATAAATATAATAATATATAGGTAGGTACGGCCGTCAGATGATGCGGCGGCGAGGCGAGGTATATACTATATATACGGCCGACGATGACTACCGCGACGCGGCGAGAGGCTGCAGAGAGACGCGCGCGCGCACGCACGCAAACAAACGAGCCGTAGATTCTCCTGCTCCGTCGCCCGTTCTCGACTGGATTCTTTTACCTTTAGTGTATATGACACGTATTTTTTATTATTATTATTATTATTATTATTTTAAACGATGAGACGGTTTGCATCCGTCCGCGCGCGCGCGCGCTCGCCCGAGAGCCGTTCGACAAAAATGTTTGTATGCGCTAGAAAGTAGCTATTAAAAAAATAAAAATAAAAAACGGGGAACGGCTTTCTTGGTCCATTGTGATCTTGTGTGTGTGTGTGTGTGTGTGTGTGTTTACAATAAGTATAATAATATATATTGTATGTACTATGTATAGTCCGTATCGCTGCCGCCTTCTCACAAAACCCGCGAGCTCGCGTAACGTCCGCCGCCGCCGCAACACGGATTTTTTTTTGTCACTGAAATGTTATAATACTTTATATTATTATTATTATTAATACAAGTTATATATATTATTATATTGTATATTATTTGTTTTCGTTTCGTTCGGTTCCGATTTTCGATTGTTTTCACCGGGGGCGCACAATGCGTATATACAATATCTATACTATGAGCGGCGGCGAGGGGGGGATGAGGAGGGTCTGTCGTCCGAAGCTGCAAACAATGGGGGCTTAACACACGCGTGCACACGTGGGCAAACGCCGACAACAAAAAAAATAATAAAACGCAATAATATAACCGACGGACGGTGGACGGACGGACGGACGACGTGTGTATTGATAACAATAGTATAGCGCGAAATCGGATTTTTTTCTCTCCCCGCGATTCGAGACGGACGGATCGCTGCTCTAAATTCGAGGCCCGGGGTGACGGCAAAAAATCGCGGGCCTTCCGAAAAATGGTATCAAACTAACAAAAAAAAAATAAATAAATACGAAATACTACTGAAAAAAAAAATGGAAAAGGGGTCGTCGAGGGCTGCTGCTGTGGCGGTGGTGGAGAGATCCGACAAACGAGTTATATGCGCTCGCGAGATAAATGCTCAGCGATAATTTTCGCGGCGGCACCGACGTCCGGGCGTTGTAAAATCATTACGACAATAATAATTTTACTCCGTGGCTGCGGCCCCCTCAGCACACGGAAGTCTGTAGCAGTCGGGCCGCGCCAAGCCGGTGTGTTGTACAATTCCCCAAAGTCTTTAAAATAAAAAAAACCCCACCACCACCGCCATCACCATCACCTTTATAATATATATACGTATGCAAAGGCCCTTACTGCCGCCGCCGTCCCTAGAAGCACACGTTCGGTTTAATTTATTCGAGGGTATGGGGAAAAATGAAAAAAAAAGAAATGGAAAATTATATATAAGGGGAGAACCAAATTGCTATACGGTTAAAAGAAAACAGTTTTGTCGGCCTTTTCGTTATTTTATATATAATGTACCTAGAGAGTGTGTATGTGTGTGTGTGTGTGTGAGAGAGAGAGAGAGAGAATGAGAGGGAGGGGAGGTGAGAGAGAGAGAGAGAGAGAGAGAGAGAGAGAGATCTGCAGGTGGGTACATAGGCACCAGCGTGGCGGCGGAGCGGGCTTCTTTTTCTTTTAAATTATATTCGCGGCGGCAGAGAAATATATCGTCCGCTTTATTATCGAAGCGAAAACAAGCAGTTTTCAACCTTCGAGTTTTTCCACTCTTCCTCGCGGCAAAGCGATTCGCGGACGACCCAATACGGTATTATTCGTCGTCGCGAACACAATATTGCATATTATTCAATATCCGGTCCGGTCGGTGCAAATGCTACAATGACAATATGATATTTTTATATAGGTATAATATATGTGCGGTTGAATCGCGACGTCGTCGTCGAGGTCAATGACGAGGGGAAAAATATTTGAAAAAAAAATTATAAACGAAGAACATCTATCAAAAATAATATTTTATATAATATTAATACCGTTTCATCGCGGACTTCGAAATATAACGATATTCGTCGACAATAAAATATTAGCTACACCCAAAACACTATACTCCACAGATTTAACTCAAAATTATTAAAACATCCTCCTGCTGACCTCGCTATCGTGCTGGTGCTCTCTCCCTTGGAAATCCTAGCTTGAACCGTCAACGTATAGAGACTTTCCTACTTTATACAATAAAAAGCTTAAATTATTGTATAATAATATGTAACAAAATAAAAATCACGTTGCAGGGTTCGATCAATGGACGGGGCGATTTCCCTCGCGTCTTATTTCATATTATTTTGTTATTTATTATTATTTGCACGTTATTCCATTTACATATCATTATAATTGTGTTTGGATT
>NC_042494.1:136381248-136415577 GCF_005508785.2 Acyrthosiphon pisum
TTACAAAGTTGTATATTATCCCACTATATTATTCAAATGAATTTAAGTGTTATTCATTTTTAAATTCTTACTTTGTTTCTTGAATATTTTAGTATCTATATCAATTTAATGGAGGTTTAAGACTGTCTGTTTTTAATTCTGAAAGCAACGTTTCTCTGAATTTTGTAACTCTTTTAAATCTGAAATCTGCAGTAGGATTGTTGATTCTTGGATAAACTATGTGAATACATTACTTAATATATTCTGTTTAAAATGTTGTTAATCTAATTTGTAATCAGAATTTTTTTTACTCGAAAAATTAATTTTAAACACTAGAGTTCAGTTTGTATGGGCGTCTTTTAAATATATTCATAAAATATGAGTAAAATCCCTGGAGCAGATAATTTTATCGAAGAACAATACCGTGTAAAAATAAAATATTTATATTACGTACATAGGTATACAAATATGTGAAAACGGAATACAATAATACCATATAGTCCAGATTATGTTTATTTTCTACACTTTCTAAACTTTCTAAACCACGTATGTGAATAGTTTTTCTGGCATGGCATGGTAATGGTTCGGTGATGGTAAACATTAAGTTATTTTACTTGCAGTTACCACACGCTACTGGTATTAACCGTGTGCGACCGGTGTGTAATGACTGGGATACCGAGAATTCCGTGGCACAACCTTTACCGCGTGTGTCAGGTCGCCGAGTTCGTCATCTTGGCCAACATTTTTGTTATCGTGTTCGTATTTTACATTTTAGATTTCAAGCAAACTTCGGGATATTTTTGTTTTAGGTAGGTGATCATTTTTTTTTTGAGCAGAGAAGTGCTTTGAAAGTTTCTTTTAAATTGTACATCGGGCACAGATGTTGTACTTTAGATACCAGTTAGGTCATTTTTACGATTTCCCAGTAGTTTTCAAGAAAATTGCGAAAAAACAGCGAAGTTCTTGTCACACGGGAGACAGCCGCGGTTCACCAGGGAAAAAAATTGTATTTGGATTACCTATTTTGGAACTTTTTTTACATGTTTCGACGATAATATTATTTTTCGATTTAATTTTATAACACGAAAACAAAATAATATCTTTATGATTACGAGCGATAAATTAATTGATTTTACAATGGAGTGTGTGTTTTTTTCTTGTGTTTGCCATCACCTTTTGGAGCAGTAAAAATGTTTCGATTTACATCTTTGTAAGAGCAAAAGAATAATATCTTTATGATTATGAGTGAGTAATTTTTTTAGATTCAGAGAAGAGCGATGAGTGTTGTTTTTTTTAAATTTATGTATTTGTATTGATTCAGAGCGGATCGACTATATGTGAAACCAATATATATATATTAATGATGATTCATTCTATGTCTGTTTTTAATTTATTGTGGGCGATGTAAATGCTTACAGTTGACTAAAAATAGACTTATAATATAACGATAGGAATATACCACACGATGCCAGGTAGAGCTGAGAATGGGAAATGGAAATGATGAAGAATTGTTTTCGTTTAACTTCAGTCATACATTTTATATCTTTTTATGAACTAACGCGTATATTATAAATTTATACATTATATTACAGGTAAATACTTATCTAAGCTTAAACTGCAGTCTCGATTGTCACCCATGCATTACTCAATAGTCTATAATATTTATGATATTATACAATAGGTATTGTATATTTGGTATTTTACATTAACTAGCTTTTATAATAATATAGTGAACTTTAAAAATTGGAGAAATTTAACTGAATACATTGACATATTTTAAATTTCTTTTGAGAGTTGGGGGTTTCAAATATATTAGTTGTTACAAAAACTACGAGCGTTCTGTACCCAATAAAATTGTGACGACTGCAATCGCCCTCACCGACTCGGCGCTATCGCGTTTATCTCCGTAACGACGTGTTTTAGGCCGCACAGCCGGTGTTCGGACCCACCCTATTCATTTATCAAACAGACTGCCACTGTTAACCACGTCTTCTTTAAACAACGGTGGCAGAGGATTGTAGTAAAACATCAATTTATTTATACAAATGTATACCTACGCCTTTTGCTACTGTCGCATAACCCATATTCCGACTAATGGTGTGTATGCAGTGTATCCAAAATCCGAAAGAGAGAGAGAGAGAGAGAGAGAGAGAGAGAGAATGAGAGGGAGGGAGAGGTGAGAGAGAGAGAGAGAGAGAGAGAGAGAGATCTGCAGGTGGGTACATAGGCACCAGCGTGGCGGCGGAGCGGGCTTCTTTTTCTTTTAAATTATATTCGCGGCGGCAGAGAAATATATCGTCCGCTTTATTATCGAAGCGAAAACAAGCAGTTTTCAACCTTCGAGTTTTTCCACTCTTCCTCGCGGCAAAGCGATTCGCGGACGACCCAATACGGTATTATTCGTCGTCGCGAACACAATATTGCATATTATTCAATATCCGGTCCGGTCAGTGCAAATGCTACAATGACAATATGATATTTTTATTTAGGTATAATATATGTGCGGTTGAATCGCGACGTCGTCGTCGAGGTCAATGACGAGGGGAAAAATATTTGAAAAAAAAATTATAAACGAAGAACATCGATCAAAAATAATATTTTATATAATATTAATACCGTTTCATCGCGGACTTCGAAATATAACGATATTCGTCGACAATAAAATATTAGCTACACCCAAAACACTATACTCCACAGATTTAACTCAAAATTATTAAAACATCCTCCTGCTGACCTCGCTATCGTGCTGGTGCTCTCTCCCTTGGAAATCCTAGCTTGAACCGTCAACGTATAGAGACTTTCCTACTTTATACAATAAAAAGCTTAAATTATTGCATAATAATATGTAACAAAATAAAAATCACGTTGCAGGGTTCGATCAATGGACGGGGCGATTTCCCTCGCGTCTTATTTCATATTATTTTGTTATTTATTATTATTTGCACGTTATTCCATTTACATATCATTATAATTGTGTTTGGATTTCAGATCGTAAAGTGCAGCTTTTACTCGCGGTAACTTTATATTACTTATTTAATTGTTTTTGATCGCAAGTATTAACGCGTTACATTTTTGTTCGCTTTGCGGATGGGTGCCGACTGCGGTCGACTAAATATTGTTAAGGTTGGCGAACAATTCGTAAATAACGTTAATATTATTATTATATTATACGCGACGTCTTATTTTATTACATTACGGCCACAAATCGCGACAACCTTGCGCGGTGCTCTTCGCGGCGGCGTACGCCAACTTGCGCGACCTACTGAACTAGTTGTGCTTTCCAAAAAATCGTGGGACGTTTGTACGTGTGTGTATACACCGATAGCTTTAATATAATATAATATGATATCGGAAACCAGTTATTCTGACGTCGTGCGCAATCGCGCATTAACACACATATTCGCGTGACATTCGTGTAAGCAGTGATTTTTTATTTTTTATACGAAATTTACGATAACGAAGTGTCGATCGCGGGTTCGGAGAGTTTGTTTACAAAAATATTAGGAAAAAACACACACACACTCACACAATATCGAACGGAGCGCGCGGTTACAAGCGTTATTTATGTGGAATTGATTTAGGTAACTTTATGTAAATCACGTGCCCATATAATATATATATATATATATATATATATATTAATATAAAATACAACAGCGTAGGATTATTTCGGATGTAAATAATAATGAGCGGCTCGCGCACATCGGAGATGATATTGTATTATATTATAATATGACGTCTGTCCGTACAGGTGGACACTATAAACGATTCGATTCGTAATAGTATGCAGCATATATGCCTACCTATATTACGTTTGGTATATATTATTTTATAGGTGTTCCAACAAGACGCGCAGTATAAATAGATAGGTACTGACCGATAGTATTTACTTTATGCGCCTTGTGAGAAACGATACAAGAAAATATTACCGTCTTGTGTGTTTTAGCGTTTGGACGAAAAAAAAAACAATAATATTCAATAGTTCGTCTCGAAATAGGAACGTAATCCTACGTGCGTCATATAATTTATTGTTCAACACAATAATATTATAAGCTATTATAATATACTTTATCGTGTAGTACGGCCATGGTGGTATTTTCGAGGGCGATTCGCCAAACACGATCCGTGCGCAGTCGTAGCTTTGGTATAATGCATTATATTATACCAACAAGATTTCCTTGTGGGATGACCTGCAGCGGACCTTCTATAACGTCTAAACTAAAGACAAACAACGAAAAATAAGGTAAAAAAAAAATTGTAAATAGCCAAATAGATGTATAAAGCTATAAGTAGGTAGCTAAGATAGGTAGGTAGGAGGTAGATGTGGAAACTATATTTTATTATATGTACATAGGTAGGTATGTTTAAAAAGACAAATCTTGATAAAACAATAATTGGGGATTGTCTGTACCTATAGGTACCTATATAATATTATTGAAGTCACTAGATCGATAAACATATTATTTTATTTTATTTTTATATTATTATATAGTTTCAATAATACATCATTATAAATTGTAGCTTTTTATTTACTGATTATAGTTAATTTGAACGTATAATATATTATGTATAATATTATGCAGAACTCTGCTACCAACACAAGCTATAATTGCTTTAAAGTTGGTAGATATTTATTGTTTAATCAAAATTGTTTTCTTTTTAAACGACTTCTGTTATCAATATTGATACATATGTGATACTGTGATAGTATTATGTTATAACAATACAATTAAAAAAAAAATAAATATATATTTACATGCTTATGCGTATTAAATATCAACGGTTTACTGGGGTCCCCCTACCCCATTTTGAACATCTGCGACAATTTTAATTTATTAGCCTATTATTGTTGTAAACATTATCTTTTTGAAAAAAAATTATGTTCACCAAATTTTTTTTGTAAAAAAAAAGTTATTGGGTGCCGAAGGTGGTCTAGTTCAGGCGGTCCTTGCAGGATTAAAATCGAGCGCAGTTTCGTATTTCTGTCTAAGTGTAGTGGATATGACGTGAAACAGGTACAGGTATTTCCCGTATGGCTGTACCTGTTTCACGTCATATCCACTACACTTAGACAGCTTTTATATTATTATTAATGTCCATGTATAGGCGTACAATAGACAAACGTAGCAAAGATGTTAGGTACACCTCTTGCTGCATCATATAAAGGTACAATTATTATTAACACAATACATAATATTATGATATGAAAAAAAAATAAATAGCATTTCTAAAGACCACCGCGGTAGATCGTACGGACATCGAAGTCAACCCATTGACGATTTTTCACGTGCTCAGACCAGCCGGGGCACCGGATATCCGTGTCCGAGGTCACCCGCTGCAGCCTCCTCCCCCGCACCTCATACAGTGCAGGGAATTCCTAGACGCGTGTCCTCGCGCAGCGGATGTAAAAACTGCGCTATGCGCGTGTGGCACGGGAAGGGGGAGGGGGGGTCGAACCCACGTATTTTTATTACTATTGTTGTTTTTTTTTTAATTCCCCATAACGCTCGCGCATGCGTTTATTATTATAATATAGGTTTAGAGTAATATTATAATAATATGATGCATCAAATAAAACAATAATATTTCAAATCTGCTTAAAGTTATAAGGTGCCTATGTACAGATGATGCTCTACGAGGCTTCTCTGTCGGACACACGAACCACATCTATAGTGGCAAATCAAATTCAAATGCATACGCATATGATCCGCTGTAATTGTCTTTTCCAATTTTTTGCCTTCTCCATAGAAGTGGTGGATGACAATGGCGGGGACTTAGACTACAGTATATTTAGCATGTCACCAAAAGAAGTTAAGTCACTGGAGTGAAATCAGCTCTTTTGTTTCTATGATTTATTCCGGCTTTACGATCCTTTGAGCAACCGCCAGAACCATTCTCTCCCATTTTTCTCTATCATACGTTATATTTTGTCGATATATTCCGACTTCTCGAGCTATCATAACTCATTTAAGGTTATAAATAAGGTCTGTCTATTTCCTTCGAGGTCTTTCTCTTGGTCTCCTCCCCCCAACGTCCAAGTCATTATATCTATTTACGTCCGGCCCATTGCATTATCATACCTTCAATAAACTGTACAACGTCTTATCCTTTTTGTATAAGTTTTCCAGTCGTACGTTCTCGATTCCCATTGTTGTGTTTAAATACTGGACCATATTATGTGTCTTTCTTAAGATTTTCCTTTCAAATAATCTTCTTAGCTTCGCTCTTCGTCATCATTAGTTGTGGACCACGTGGCACAAGTCTGCACTGGTCTTATATTATATAGCTCACATAGAATTTTTCTTCAACATTTTTCGTTCCTACTCGTTAAGTGGAGTGGCTCAAAGAGGGGGGGGGGGTCGTCGGTCCGAAGTTTCACGATTCATCCATGGCGTTGTACATTAATATAATGATGGACGACGAGTACCTCTTACCTATTGAAATCGTATTTTATATTTTTTTATTAAATTTTTTTTTTTTGGCGGATGTGCCAGTGGTTACGTGGCTCCGTTGTCGTTGTCGCCATCGTCGTCGTATGGTCGGCAGAGCAGTCACCGGTCGACGGGAAAACAATGGGCACACACACACAGGTGGACACATAGACACGTCGTATACTTACGCCGAACGGGGGGGGGGGGGAGAGCCCGTTTAGAATGCACCGCAACGCGCGACGGTCGTTCCGCCCACGAGCGCCTCCAAAACGGACGTGGCGTAAGCTCGCGAACACAATCGAATCTCCGTTTTGTATTTAACGGCGCTCACACACGTATAATTTATTATTACGAGGGAATTTAAAAATTTTTTTTTACCTCTCCATTCACCGCGTGCTGCAGCGCACACATTATCATCTTTCGACGCGGCGTCGGCTTTTAATCACACCATTTATATGCATGCGCGTCCATGTTAATATTATTATTACGTTTCGATCGTCTCGGGCGTGTAATAATAAAACGCAGTTTTTATTTCTATTCGTCTCCGCGCTGCACGGCGGTCTACCCCCACACGTGACATTTTATTATAACTTTACTATAGTTGTTATTATTATTATTATATAAAATTTAGGCGAGTACTTACCATTGTACAAGACACCGGGTATGATAATCTACCTGAAACCGATGCTGCTTACAACATATAGATACAGCAGCAGCGGAGTTGGGAAATTTCAGAACGGCACGAGACCTGCAGACTGTAATATGACGTAGGTATATATCTAACGTACGGTCATAGTGATGAGGTCCATCGCGGTTACAAATGGTTATGAGTTCTTTACTTTAGTGAATCAAACAACTTTTTCACAGATATTAGATTAAAATTCGACTTGAATTACCTATACGTATAATATTATATTATTATACTGCAGCAGTTGCACGAGAGGACGTCAGCGTGACATCTGTTATCTGGGTCAAACTATGTACACCTATATACAAACTATATATAATATTATGGTCTATACTTTAAATATGTTCAAAGCCAAATCTATCTTCGAGGCATTTGTAAACGAGTATGCTAGTGGTAATTTTTCTTTGAAACTGGCCCAGCCATATAAGCAATACGATTAATAGAGATTTGCTACAAATTAATGTATATTATTTTGTGTATTGCTATCGATTAAACACAGAACAGACTTGGTCGAAATGTAGAAATTACAATATATACTATGATAAGCACACTTTTTTGAGAGGGGGTATGGGTATTTGGCCCTTTATCACTGTTAGGTTTTTGTTGGATATATATTACCGAGAAGTTGTTAGGATGTTTAGTGTAGTAGGTGATAATAGTGCATTAGTACCCTAATATTATGATCAATATTAAAATGTTAAGGAAACTATAATTATAATTATAATTTAAAGAAACTATAATTATAACCTATAATCTTTATCGTTCGGTTATAATTTATAACTATTAAAAAAAATAAAAACAAAAATTTAAAAACCTATGCTAGGTAGATCAATTTGTCTTGTCACCTTCATAAGTACCTTCATAAGATGCTTAGGTTGGCCAATCAACTGTGATCTACATCCACATCGTATCTCATGTATTCTGTTAATTTTTTCTTATGTAGCTTATGTACTTAAATCCATCTGATTTAAAAATGTATTTTCTGTATACCATTCTATAAAAGTCGTTTGGCGTTAATATTATAAGAAATAAATAAATAAGTAAATAATATATTGTAACAGGTCCTGCTATTTTGAACAGTTTCGCTATACTCTGAGAAATTCGAAGAGTGATAACTGATAAAATATATATAAAGCTATAATATTTAAGCTATTTAACACTATAACTACAACTCAGATGTGTATTGTTATAATGATGTGAATAATAATAATAACAACAAGGCAGAGATTCATTTTACCCATTTTACGCACCATCGTCGTTTTTGGGAATTTTTAATCGTATATAATAAATAAAAAGTGATACCATATAGTCCTAAAACCCCAACCGTATATAGGCAAAGATAGAGCGCTGATCGAAGTCGTATATTAATAGTCCGCTACGACTACTATACAACCGCCTATGGTGTTAACAATATATTATATATAAAACACCTATATATGTAGAAGCGTCAAGTTTATGGCCGTTAAAGAATGTGAGTATATTAAAATACACATTAAATTAACACGTCAGCGTTATGAAATCTAGAGGGGGAGGGGGAGAAGGGAAATCATTTTAAAATTCACTTTTTATACGCGTCTCCAGCGTATAATAGAGAAAAGAAAAATGTAATTTTACGTCTAGACGAATAGTAAATAATTATACATATGTTATTATATTATGAGGTATATTGAGTGTTATTAACTGTAAAATTATAATATTATATGGGTAGGTACACGTGTAAACCTATTAATTGTTTTACACGAAAAACAATTAAAACGCGATTAAATTATAATGGCCGTTTTTTTTATACATTTTATATAGTACGTTATTATACAATATTATAATAAAGTGATGCCCGTCAATTAAATACAATATTTCAACACCTTCGCATTGATAAATTATAATATTTAATATAATAAAGCTATATATATAGCTAATTGTGCTGTGAATATTAATGTTCCAGAATCGTAAACGAGATTTACATTTTTACTTTCGAACTATATGCCAATGTATATAATAAAAAACTATGGTATTCGAATTTTTACCCCCATTATATCATTAATTTATGATATGTGATAAACCATGATTTTTGAGAGAATGAACTGGAACCATTCAAATTTACATCTTTGACCAAACCAAACATAAAAAAATTCTTTTAAAAAAATGTATTGCGTTGTTAAAGTAACGCGACGACCACATAAATTAAAACTTACAATTATTAATATTGTAATCGACCTAGGTAACACAACATTTTTGTTTTATTTAATTTTGATCGTTCTTCATTGAATTTGCTACAAATTATTCTTAATTAGGTAGTTCGATTTTTGAACCTAACTATATACATTAGTCATTTGCATAGAATACTTTGAAATGATCAGGTCGATTTTCACTCAAAGTTTGGTGCGGTCCGATAAAAAAATCTTATCAGTACGCAACCTCGCTAATAATATTACAATACAGATTTATCTACTTTATAATTTCGTTTTTTAATTTAGCGCACATCGTTTACGTGAGGCACAAAACTTTTTTTTATTAGATTTTTTCCGTTTAAATAATGTTATATATTTAATAAAAACCTAAAGTATTGGGTACATCAGACAGCTATGTACCCATCGAGTGTTGACATTATTACCCAATCGTTGAAAAGGAGGAATAATAACAACATGATTGTAACGATGTTTTTTTTCCTCGTCACGCGTACATGCGCAAGTCTTGGCAATGTACACCGAGTGTGTAATAATATTTAAAGATCGTGGTAGTAATTATATTATTATTGTATACACAGTTTATGTATAGTGTGGTTTGCAAGAAAAAAAAATGATGGAATCTTCGTAGTTAGATATTTACCAAAGTGTGTATATAAAGATAATATGACATGGTAATAAAAATGTATGGAGAAGTTTCTTCATATTATTATAAAAAAACTCCGTCGACAACTGATGTTATTAAACTATTATTTTATATCATTATTCAGAAATAGTTTTATATGCATAACTCGATCGTACCCACGCAGATATATATAAATATATAATAACTAGATAGCCGACTAAATATACAACATTATTGAATTATGCAGTGGCGTACATTCAAATTTGCTCGGGGGGTTCAAAAAAAATAACCAACACTAAATCCTTCTCTTTAAAACTACCCATTTTCCTAACAATCACAGGTTAAGGGGATCATTGTATAATGGGTTGTATTAGACTTGAATTCAATGATAAAATATCATTGTATAAGAAAAACGATTATGAGCGAGGACAGTTTGTCACTCTGGATATTTTATATCGTTATTAATTATTTTATCATGTAAGTTGAATTAATATTATAATATTATAATTTTTTATTCGTTTCTATGGTGATAAACAAAGCATTGGAAATTAAAATCCCATTTTTAGCGTTTTTTCGTAATTTTTCGGTGGTTTTTCCCGTGGCATTAAATAACTATCGAGAGAATCAGAAAATAACCTCTCTAAAGTACCTACCATATTGATCAAATTTGCTAAAAGATAAGGTACAATATGTTGAAATCAAAGCACTCCTTCTGGAAGAAATTTTGTATACAGGATATAAAAGAATAAAAAATAAACACCATTATAAAAACAATAACTTTCCCGCTCCGCTCAAAATCTAAAATAGTAGATAAGAAAATCCATTTTATATGACATTGTCGACGTGCGCCGACCTAGCACGGCGGCAGTCAGCAATGGAGATGTTGGTATTGTGTTTTAATGTTTAAATGTTTTTCTAACTTTTCATAATAACTTCTATTTTCATGAAATAATTACATTTAAACATGAATAAATTAATTATTTCAGACTATTTTTTTAATAAATCTTTAATAATCAGAAATCAAATTAACTGAAAATAACCGAAATTAATTGGTAATTTTCAAAACCGGTTCTAGAACCCTTATATTTTTTTAGAAAACCGAAACAAAATCGGAACCCTTAAACAAATTAATTCAATAACCAGAACCGGAACCGGAACCGAAACACCCAACAGGTTCCAGTCCCAGCCTTTATGTAGAAAAAATTATTTTTGTTAGTTATTTTTAAATATAGTAGTAGGTTACAAATAAATAATGATAATAATTACATATTATAAGTCTTTATGTTATACTTATAAAGAAATATTAAAAAATATATAAGTTGTATAAAATACTAAAATGTATAAATGAATACGTAATAATATTTATAAAAATAATTTTTGTTGTCAATAAAATATAGACAACTATGATAATAATTACAATTCCTGTCATAATTCATTTTTTTTACTCACTTTTGTTAGCACTGTTTAGGTTAGGTTGCTGGTTCACTACTTTTTAAAGTAGTTATTTGAAACCAACTTAACAAAACCATTGTGTATTATATTAAACTTTTTTTTGGTCGAAAAGTGAATCGGCAGAAAAGGGAAGGGTACGTTTTTGGTCGTATTAAGATGTATTAATGTCCACACGCAACTAACTGACTGTGTACGATCAAATGCATATTTTGACTGATATACGGCACCCACAATTTCGTTATGAAATCTTTTTTCGTTGTTGGTAAAGTATAGTGTTATACTCAATAGTCAAATTATTATAACTTATGTTTGTGTATACACGGATGATTAATAATAAGAAATTCATCAATAATATCACAATTTATTTTTGGTCCTGGGGGGGGGATTGATCCCGAAAACCCCCCTCGTATGTACGCCACTGGAATTATGATGCCCAACGCCATTTGTCACTTGGGCAATGTTTACAAATTTTTATCATTTTTTAATCGTTTTTATTGGAAACGGGCTTCTTTGGTATGAAATGTTGTTGTTTATTATCATATCATCTTTCTAACGATTAGTAAACATTGCCCAAGTTGTACATGGCTACCAGCGTCAATGATAAGAAGAAGTCGGCTATCCAGTTATTATATATATCTGTGATCGTACCTACTCATCCCACTGTAATAAATGGATCTTTAGATATAATATAATATAATATTATTCGTGGAATGAAATTGGCATTTTTTTTCGATTTCAAAGCACCATAATAATTTTGCGCCTTGAAACATGACTTTTGACGCATCGCTCGTAATCGTTTATAGTGTATCTATTGTACTAGTTTATTTTATATAGTATTATGATGCTGATACTCCTCGAATTTCGATCGTCCTAAAATGAGGCTGGCGTATATATACTGCAGAGTGTTTTATATAATAGCGAAAGAGAGGTTAACCGAGAGTTCTAATTTTAGGTATGGTTATCCAAGTAGGTACTATAATAATCATAGCAATGTCGAAAAAAATATTCAAATCTGAGCGAAAAAAATACATGGCTCAATGGTCGAGAGTACAGAAAAAACACAACACATTTTGCACTACAAGCGGTAAGTAGGTACACGTCTTAGGTATCATGTCTTGTAATTGAGGCAACTATATAATTTTTTTGGGAAGGGTTAGGAAAACCATGTTTTTTATCAGCACATATTTAAAATCATTATTTATTATTACCCATATAGATTGTCATAAAACAAACATATTGCTGTGTTTAATTTGTTTAATAATACGTCACAACACTTAAAAATGGCATTCTAGTCAAAAGTTGAAACAAACGTGAAAAAAAAATACAATAATAGCTGGTATACAGGTTTAGTAAAAGTGGCGGCGGGTTTATATAGCTGTGAAAATATTTCAAAACACAAAAAAATTGTACCCAGCTATAGATTTAGGTACGGTAATCACTTGTATATAGTTTTTGACATTATATATTATACAATTATATAGGTATGTATAATAGCGGTATTATACTCGTACATATGGCGTATAATAATAATTCAAACATTGTATTCGTATATATGATATTATATGTAATATATATAATTGACATAAATTGCCGACGAACAGAGTATTTACACTTGGTAGTTTTACAAATTTACTATAAACGCGAACGCATATAACGAGTTTTTCTACAATTTATATTTTATATACATGCCTTTTGTAGGATATATTCATATATATATTATAATAACATTATGTTGGCGCGATAAATTTAAAACTTTCAAGGTACCCTATACGTCTATACCGAACTATACTGAATTTATCGTACAGACGGTTTACATATTATTATATTTATTAATATTATATTATTTTAATTGTGTATAAGGGCCGCATCAAATCGTGGAATATTATTTAAAGATATAGTGCTGCTAATGAGACGTTAGCAAAATGCCAAAATGTATTCAATGAACGAAATTACTTTTAATAGCTGCCAAGTTGCAGTATTAGGTACTACAAAATGTATTATAATATTAAATTAACTGAATAAATGATAAGACTCGAGAGGATTCCACGAGTTTATGGGTGACACGTGACAGATGGAGATTGTCCGGTGCAGTTGACAATTTATGGAAGAGTGCAGTGTACCTAGTACCTACGTTAAAACATTTGGCCGACTGTGACTTCCGGTTCTGGGCATGCTTCGAAAGATGTCGTGCGATTACACTGATGTCAGCGAAGTTTTAAATAGGTATCCAAGAGGCGAATGATAAGATAATGTTATCGGACTAGGTGACCGGGTCAACCAATGTGATTACGCCGTTACCGGAAGTATAATATGTAGCTGCGGCGTTTCGATAGGTCGACTGCAAACCACGTAATATCTACGAATTGTGCTTACCTACAAAATTATACAAATAATTAGTATAATAATATATAATTGAATAAAGGTATAGGGTACATCATAATATTATTCCTACCTTGTTTCTATAAAAAAAAATATAATAAAATGGAAAACAATTATTACCTATCTGAATGTCATACGTTGAAACATTGCACAGTTTAAATTTTTGACTTTTATTGGTTACCTTATTTACTGCATAGACAACGAACGTTTTTCGAGTGTGAGACGACGGTACATATTATATGCGCAGTAGACGGATATTATATTATTTCACTATACATGGGATGTGAACTAAACTCGGATGATACAGGTGTCTTTTTTAGTTAAAATATATAGGAACCCTACAGGTTGATAGGGAAACTCCCTAGGGTCCTAGATAGGCTTTTCGTGATTTACTATCAGATCAATATACAGAGTGTAACAGGAGAACTTAACAAATGAAATTACTTTTGTTCTAATCAATTTATTTTTTTAATTTATCGACTCTTACGCTGCTGCATGTATAATAATATAATATTATTTTTTATTTTTTAATGCTGAAAATAAAAAATTTAAATCTAATTAAATGTTTTTTTTTTGAAAATTTTAATGCAGCCAATTTGTAAATCTGGTTTTTAGAAAACTTTTTATCGTAAAAAAATGTAAGTCATTGTAGTTTATTTTTTTGAAATTTTAAAACATCAAATTTTTTTGATGTACTATACCTAAGACTCATTAGTCATTAATTTGAAAAGTAATAACTTTTGAAAAAATATTTAGACTTTAACAAGTACCAATTGCTAAAAAATGCTCATAAAAAATTTTAAAAACCGTTTATACTTTTTGAATTTAAAATGTTTTTTTACGACAACGGATCAACTTTATTTAACAAAAATAATGAGATTTAAAAAAATTGTAAAAATTAAACAACACAATTTGAATTGGTTAATTTACAATCAATATATTTTTCTAAAAAACCATAATATAAATTTGCTTAACAAAAAATTAATTTCATATTGTTTTGTTTTTTAAAACTATCACTGACTATTATAATTTATTATCTAATAATTTGTCAGTGTTTTTAAGTCATTTTCAAAACTTACAAACTAAAATGGTAGATAATATATAAATGCATTATGATTTCATTTAACACCATTTGTTATGATACCACAACCTAATTATACATATAACCACTTTGGTAACTAGTATAATGCTCTCACACTTGAATACATGGTAGGTACCATCCATGTACCTATATAATATTATCTATGATTTGTACACAGTTTAATATTATAATATAGTTAGGTTTCCGAGCTACCGGTTCAGCAGAACAATAATACAATTGTTGTTATGTTGATTTTTATTTTTTTTTTAAACTTGGTTAATTTATCAAAACTAAACTTTGGTTGCATATATACCTATATATACACAACTTTGATTGGTTTAGTTTTTTTTTTTCTATTGAACTACATTGGGTTTGCGTTTTTCTTGGGAATAATAAAATGTGCTGGTTGTTTTAGGGCTCGGGTCTTTGCATCGAAAATGTTGGGTATTTTGCATTCTTCGGGCTCCCCTTTGTACTCTCGACATTCCTTCGGTAGGTGTTCGACCGTCAGCCGTGTTACTCCACAGCTGGTTTCGGATATAGATATGGACCTTTTCACATTAAAAAACCATGTGGTATTCCGGTGAGTCCAATTCTTAATCTGTATTATTTTATTATTATTTATTATTTATTAAAATTATTAAATTATATCGTATGATGGTTATTATCAGTCTGAAACACGCAATAAAAAGTACGCACAAAAATGCAAATTATGAAATCGTATACTAATTGACATATGAGTCCGTACGAGCACAAATTTTCGGCAATATATTAATAATACATTTTAGTATATTTAATATGTTTATTGAATAAAATTCATATAATCGTATATATACGGGGCGTATAACTGGTCGAATTTGAATGGTATATAACATATCGGGTACATAATATATAATATGAAAGAAGGTCGCGTTGTATCAACGAGTGTAGGTTATATTATAATTTAAAGGAGAAGAGAATAATTCATTAATATATTATGCACACACGAGTCTCGTAGACTTTTAAACCGACTCGTTTTTTATTGATTTCGATTTATATAAATAATATTGTATTCCACTTTTACATACCTAGATAATAATAATAATAATAATAATAATAATAATAATAATAACATATTTTATATTATTATACGAGTTGATAATAATCGCATAATACGTTGTAATATAGCAATTTATAATATGGACTAATTACATATTAATAATAAGCACCAAAGACATATTATTATAATTCAATTTATTAATGTAATTTGATTCAATATTATTATTTTATAAAATAAATTAAAAATGCCTATTGTGATTTTTCAATGTGTATAATATGATTTTGAATAATTTATTACCATTTGGCAATTATACCATAAAACGTCAATACTAAACCAATACCTGGTCAAATTAGAAATTATATTTGCCTATAAACTTGTAATATCTAAACGTTTTTTTTTTATGAAGATTGTACGTTTGGCGCTTTTGAACGATACTATAATATTAATATATCTGAAATGGACCTCTCTGCGGGTACCTATGATTATATAATGTAAGTTCTTACAATACTTTTACTTATTTTCTCGTTTTGGATCTTATGTCAAATTATTGTCAACCGCCGATAATAATATGGCAACCACCAGTCCACCTATAATTGTAGGCGTATAATGAACACACCGAAAAATTATCTATAAACCTGAAAGAAAAAAAATTGCAACAACGCTTCAGCCTTTCAATAACGATTATATTTTTGTTTTGCTGTTCGAAAATAAAATGAAAAGCTCAGTTTCTCCTGCAGGCTATATACTGCGATTATATTTTTCGACCAAATCTAATCGGATACCATAATAATTAAAATATTGAAATAGTCGTCAAGTCAATGTGCAATAAGATCTACAAATCTGCAAATATCTACTGCAATCACAACAAATCGCAATGGACCATCGAGTCTTTGTGAATTATCGTTTAACACCGCCGTAAATACCGTAAAAACCATAACAACTGCGACTATCGATACTGTATTAACCATAGATATATACAACAACTAGATAGCCGTCTTATTATTGTCATGGAAGTCTGCTGCCATTTACAAACCAGGCAATGATTGCAAAATAATATTATCATAGTATATATAATATATATATAAATAAATGTAAAATAAATGTAAACATTGCCTGCTTTATAGATTGCGGCCGATTTCAACATTGGTCACAACTGTAGTATAAAGACGGCTATCTAGTTGTTGCATATCGTCAGACTAATTCGTAGAAGTTCTATCTCCATATTGTCTATTTTTCAGGAGGGACAAAAAACGTGTTATTGATTCAAAAATAAGAATACTTAAAATAAATGTATTTTTTAAATGTATTTGATGGGTTTGTTAATATTATTTTTAACAAAAAACCCCAAAACATCAGTTACACTCTTGTAACAGGACTTAGAACTATTTCTTCATAAAAAAAAAAAAAAAAATTGGATATATGACTTTTACGGTGTAATTTTTTACAATTTTATTAAAATATAATAATTAATACATAATCAATATTATTTAATTATTTAATAGTAAAATAAACTATTATTTTTGAGGCAGCATGCTATTAAACGATGCGTTATCATACATTTTATTTGAAATAGTCATAAAAAAAAAATGCATTTTTGGAGTTAGAACTTTTACGAATTAGTCTGACAATATATCTATGGTATTAACTATCGAATTTTGGTGTTTGAAATCAGCTGAGAGGACTGCGACCACGTAGTGGTTTGTCGAAAAATATATTTTACACATTAAAATACGGCGAAATTTGGTAAATCAGTAAACAGTCTGTGGGTGTAATTTTTTCTCATTCAAATTTTCAAATAAATATTATATAGGTATATGGCATGTTTATCGTTTTTTACCCATTCAAAACACTTTTATTAAATGTTTACACAATATTATTATAATATGAAGGTTTTTTACCGCTTTTACTATACCGCGGCTTATTCCTAAAAAACCGCCCATATAATAGAAACATTTAGGTAGATATTATAGTAATACATTAGCACCTAAATAAAAGTTGTTACGCGATCCAGGGTCACTCGATTTTAAGAGCCGTTTAAAAAATATAATTACCCGGCAAAATAAACATCGGCAAAAATGTAAACGTATAAATTTACTTTTACCCGTAAAATTCATCGGGTAAATTGGCCGAGCGCTCACTGCATCTCCAATAAATATTATTTATTTATAATAACATACCTACTTAATAATATTATAAGTATAATAATACCGACTGCGTGTGCATATATAATTAACGAGATATAATCATCGTGCGTTCGCGACTGCCGAAGTCGCATTATAAAATTGTACGCATAATATATATAAATATACATCTATTTTATACCCAGTAACCTACCTAAAAGATATGATATTGTATATTAAGTAATTTACTCGAAAACCATTCAAATTCCAAATCCTTGCCCCAATTTATGCCGAGTGCATATCATTAGGTATTATAATATGCATAAAATCCGTAATGAATAATAATATATTTGTATAGGTAGGTAAAAATATATATACGAAAAATGGTTTTAATTATACTATTTATATCTACGATATATATCTAAATAATTTCTATGCGTATCTGCGCGTGTTTACCCGAACATGTGTGTGTATGAGTGTAATTATCATGTCTTGGGAAATATTCGGCCAACTGTCTCACGAATTTTTTTTTCCACAACACTCTTCTATACCTATTAAATTCGACCCTGCGCCATGGCAATGAACATTGAACATAATAATAATAATAATAATAATAATAATAATATAATATATTATTTTATAACTGGAGGAAAAAAAAAAGATATTAACAACGTTTGTGTTTTTGCGAGGGAATGTGTGCGTTACACCTATATGTATAATATAATATTATAATATCTATAATAGGTGCGCGTACATAAGAACCGGATAAATACATTATATTAATAACATGATAATATTGTAATATATACATAGGTACGGGCTAATTATAAGTTTATATTTATGCATATTATTGTCTATGTGTGTGCTGCATTGTTTCATAATATTGTTATTTTTTTTCTGCTGATAATTACTAAAACGTGTATATAATATAGGCGTCTAGGTATATAAAAGCTGCATTCGGATATTAAATTAAATATTTGAGAAGGTAAACAAATACAATCACAAAGTAGGTACAACACATTCTGCTCTTCGCACACACATTATTATGGTTACCCAAGACCCGAACATATAATAGTAATAATATGTGATAATACTGTATACTTCCGCGTTGTTTCGATATCGCAGAAAGTAAAAAATTTATTTTGAAGAGACTCTGCAGAGACCGACCGTAACGAATTCGATGTAATTCTCTCGAACTTAACGTCTACTCATAATAATGAACTATGACACAGTAATAAATTATACTAACAAGAATAGAAACATTCTCCAGACGTTTTCGATCAAAAAATAAAATCACAAATATTTATTGTGCATGACAATACCACATATTATCATCAAGGGGAGCCGGGGAGGGGGTGAAATTGGGACGTGCTCCTCGCTTTAGATGTCATATCATTACGTTGTGTAAATACCCCCCACCCCCTTACCCCCTAAAAATATTTCTACGGATGGCCTTGCATGTACCATGCGCATTTGAATGTTTAACAATTTTTTCCCCAAGTTCACACAGCCACGTCGATATTTTACGTAGAAATTTCTCCCCGTAAATTGTAGGTATCTATAATGTTATCGTGAAGAACATTGTCGAACGAATACGTTGTAGCCGGTATATAATATATTATAATATAGTTAGGTACAAGGTATGACTTGTTGTAGTGGTCGGAGTCGTATGCAAATATGCAATTATAAAAACGCGTAATGAGACAAAATGAATTCTTTATTAATTTTAATAATCTTTTATCATATTATCTGACCTATACTACGTTTTACTCACATACCTTTAGTGTTATTAAGTGTACCTATGCCGACAATAATCAATTATGATTTACAAAACATTTAAATTTTATTATTAATTCGTGTCAAATGGTACCTATTATTTACCTACCGTTATAATATAGTATACACATATTATAAAAAATCATTTTTTTATATTCATTCCATCGCCGCACCCGCAATAACACTAAAAATAAAATATTTTCTCGTCAGCGATGCACGCTCGTGTTAACATCGATGATCGATGGTCGTCGTCGTCGTCGTATTATTATTATACGGACCGAATCAATCTACTTAGTACAATAATTATACAATAATATTAAATTATTATATCGTAACCGGCCGGCGTAATTCGATTCTAACGATAGAGACTTGGAATTTGGAAACTATACTGAACCAATTGGATCCCAATTTGGAGACTCGCGGAAAGTGTTCCTGGCTTCATTTTTCAACCCCTATATAGGATGGATCACAGTATCACATGTGAATTACGTTTTGGCCCGCGAAAATCAAATAATTTTTTTGTATATTTATGTAGGAATATATTGCCACTAGTTACAGAAATATAAGAGATAAAAAATGTTTATAAAAATCAGTGTTTGTAGTTTATGTATTAGACCGATTTTGACGAAAATTTCAAATATTGTTCATAGAGATATCAGAAAAGTTGAAGCGCACTCAAAAATATACCAAATGCTTTATCCAATCCACTACAGGTATATTATCTATTTCGGTAAAATTAGTTCACTAAAGGATACAGATACACCACCAGCGATTTTTTTGGGTCCGAAACCGAGATACGCCTATATAAAGCATTATTTTATATTTTTTAATTTTTCCATGGGCGAACTGGGGTAAATTGTTGAAATATTATTATATTTATACCTAGGTATAGCTATTATAGTACTATAATATGAACATAGCTAAATTCATCCACTGCAGTTATTAAAAGTCACATTTTCTAAATCGTATAATGAAATTGTGCAATATGTCTATAATAGTAATTTCACACGATTTCTTGCGCAGCGATCTGCTGAGCAGCAGCGCAATATACCCTTTGGTTTTTGAGTTTAGCTTTTTTTCGAACGACATTTTGGACTGTAAATATTTAGCCGAATAACAATAATAATGCGGAGAAAAAAACCTTCCTACCACAATGACGATTACATGACAACAACGACAACAATACCGAACAAATATAATCGCGAGGGTATTGCCGAACAACTATACTGTAGACAACCACGGCGGGAGAGAATAAAAATGGTATTTTTTTTATTTCAAACAATATAATAATGTATAATGATATTGTGTATAATAATATAATGGGCGCAGTTCGGGTGTCGAAATCATCGATCGGGTACGATCGGCGGAAAAAAAAATCGCGAACACCGCGCACACGCGTCCCCGGTTTCTATACCTATATATACCTAACTCCATAAACACATATACCAATATACTTATACCTATAGTTGCGTATAATATTATACGAAACGCGAGCGTACACCATCGTATTATATTATTATATAGCTGCGGCGGGGTGAATTTTTAATAACGGCGCGCGCGATAGATTTCAATTTGAATTACAAATCGGAAGAGCCCTCTCCGGGGTCGCGTCGTCTCACCTGATGATTGTTGACTGTGCACCAGTGTTTATACTATAGCTACACACGAGCACAGGTGCAGGCCTTCCGCGGTGTGTTTTATCATATATTATATAAGGTATTTACCTACCTGTGTACTATTAATGTGTAATAATAATATTACAATGTGTATCGTAACGATGATATGTATAAGGGTGGAAATTGTTTATTCTGCGTCGATATATTATATCGTAGTGTTGGCGGTGATTAGTGGTTCGATCCGTGATGTGTACCTATATGTGTATCAAGAGGCTTAGATACCTATCCCTATCCTATATGCACTAGGTGTACAACTCGATTTCGCCCGGAGAAAAATGAACAATTAATAACATGAAATACGGCGTTACGTCCTCGCGGGTGTATCTCGGTTTTAGTGTATAGGTAATTAAGTTCAGATATATTATTATTACTATAGTGTAACCTCTTGGTATACTTCCAAAACTACTCGCTAAATTGTCCTGATACCTCTAAAAGCAATCTCTGAAAATCTCGTCAAAATTGGTCGAGTTGTTTTTGAGCCTATAGACATCAAACATATTATAGAAGAATCGTTTTTAGTTAATATAAACTCTTCTCATATTGTTTTGAGATGATATAATTTGTCTATTCAGTATTCGAGGCCATAAACACGTCGATTTTATGGATGATTTTACTTCATCTGCCCAAGTTACAAATTTCTACTATTACAATGAAATTATAATCTGTAACCATTAAAAAAAAAATTTCGATTTCTGTCGGGAATTTCAAAATCGTGGTATGAGCATATCTTTATAATGCGAATTTTGTACAATGTCTTGTCTATTCTTTTTTAGTCTATGTACCTATATATAACTGTGTGATTATCTATATACCAAATTATCAATCATAATGACTAGGTCTTATACAGAATTAGGAGTATAGTGTTCCATATAAAGTATTCCAAGTGCAGTATTCAGAATACTATTAAAATAATGTTTCCCAAAAGTATTTATTACTGTTTTAAGAACACTTTCATAGTATTAAAATTAAAATTGAAATGTCATGTTCATCGTTATTTGTAAATCATAAATTATCACAGTTATAATAATATATATTCAAATACAATATATTTTAATATTGGCCATAATTTTAAATTTCTCGAAGACAATATCGGTGTCGTATTATTAGTATCATTTTTTCAAATAATACATTATATTTAACAAAAACATAATTCATAAGTATTATAGGAGGACTAGTGTTTTAAATACTTGATAATATTCAGTACAGTATTTTTCAGAAGACGATAAGACGTACTTCAGTATAGTTATTTATTCCAAATAATTTTAACAAGACGTACTCTACTCAGATCATATAATATTATATTGTAACAATGTCCAGTAAAAAGTTACACCAAAGTTACACCATATACCACTATATCATTATAACAATACTATAAACATAATCTATACAGCTGCTCATCCGTATAGCATCTCGGCTTTGGAGAAACATCCTAATAATAATAATAATAAGACTTGGGTATGAGGTGTGCCTGCAAGTGCAGTATGTTATACCTAATGAGAATGTAAAAATATCAAACGATTATCACTCGCGTTTACGCGTCTGCAGCTGGAAGGTTATCGTTTTGTTTTATTTTCGCTATATACGGTACAATGAACACACGCCTTATTATAGGCTGGTACCACATATAGGTGTAGGTACCTACGTATATTATATAGATCGTAAATTTAATAACGTATACGTCGTAGTAATAAAGTATATATAATATATGGTTGAAGTCAGAAGTTTATCGGAGAGACGAGCGGCAGCGGACGCGTTCATTAGCGAATTAAAAATGAAAAAAAAAAATAATAAAGATAATAATATTATTATTACACACTCCTCGAGCCGCGAAGATTTACGTTGTACCTAGGTATATAATGATAATAATAATGATAATACGTGGACTTACTGCAGGTTTGTGTTGTAGCAGAGGTATATATTAATATACATATATACATATGAGTTTTAATCCACGCGAACTGCGTTGACCGTGAAACCAAGGCGTTTTTCGTGTATTTTGTTGTTTTCTGTTTATGTTTTTTTTCGTTTTTAACGAGCCAGATATCCCTGAAGATATGCTTGCACGGTTTTCCTTTGAGACGCTCATTAGACGAATATTGCGCAAATCGCGATACGACGGGCGGCGGCGTATGTAGCTAGATATATTATATACCTAGGAAATTGTATTATATAATACAACGGTAAATACCTATAGGTATATCTGGTACCTATTGGGTACTTGCGTATATCGCAAGACAATAACGAGAAAACCGAAAAACGAGATGTCGTGTTGGGCGCCCGTGCTAGTATATTTATTACTTAATATTAGTTATTACCTACACATGACTATATAGTAATACACTATTACTATGTCTTCATACATTATACACAATCCGCACATATATAAATAGCAGTATTGTAATATTATTATTATAATATATTTGGTTAAAAATACCAACTCTTTAATATGATTCAAAGTTTATGTTCAATTTGTCATTATATTTTATACCCGGCATACCTATTGATATTCTAGTTGATATATTCCAGTGGATTCACCCCATAATAATCTTCATCAGATTTTTACACAGTGATAATACAGTGGTTAGTGGTTAGTACTTACACCAAATATAAAATACAGGTATTTTTCATTTTTCATGTGGCATCGACGACGTTGCATGAACTTCTTGCGAATCACTTCGGCATATGAAATACAGGTCTAAAATTATATTCAATCATAATAACTATTTTATTTTTTGTAACCAATAGCAATATTACCCTACCCTATATAAAAAACAAAAATGTATTATTATTTCTATAAAATATTCTCGAATATGTAATAAAAAAATAAAGGCCACTTATCGAGGTAAAATATAGCCTATATTGATCCTTGGAATAGTGTAGCTTTCTGATGGTATACAGAGATTACCCCCCGAACAAACAAACAATTAAAATATTATAATCAGGTAACCACTATACCTACATTTTATAATAAATCATGTAGGCATACTCTTCATCGGGGTCGAAAATCTATTTATTCGTCAATTTTTAACACCTTACCCTTTGACGGACTTCTAATATATGTGATTCTTGTAATAAAAAAAAATTAATAAATAAACGATCCTTGGGTATATTGTTTTTTTATTGCACGATGCCTATGGAATAAAAAAACATTTTTTAACCGTTGTTGCAGCTGAGGGCGATGTATATGTGTTTATTATTCATATTTAGTGCATATATATATATATATATATGTGTACTGAGACACTGAGTATTTTAACAAAATATGATCACCCCATTTTTTCCTTTAAAAATTAATTTTTTTCTTTAATGTTATTGTATGTAAGTATCTGAATCGTAATTCGGACGAGTAGATTCTCAGTTGTTAGAATGTATGCACTGTGAGGACAATTATTATAGTTATCCTTAATATAAGTGTTTTTGAATCATCATAATCTCCATATCTCCCAAACCTATGGTATATGACAGGAGACTAACAATACATTTTACTGCAGATAAAAAGGATGATACCTACACGATCATCATTAATACAAAGAAAAAAAATTGCAGGTGTCGCTATACGATAATATTATTGTTTAGAGAGTACTTAACTATTTTTAAATACCATGGTATAGGCTATAATATAATCCTTTCAAATATTATATCCAAAAAGCTACGGAATTTTATTAAAAAAATTATATTTCAAGGGCAAAACCAGGAGGGTGTGCGATTAGCATACACGCGGTGAATCTGCGCTCCGTACTTATATAGTAATATAGTATATACAATATACATAATATATACTATACAGGGTGTATCTTATGTCATTGTACGCGGGGTTTTTTGACGATTATGGAACGATGAAATGGAATTTCGTAAAACGAAAAAAGACGTGTTTCTTTATTTTTAACAAGCAATTTTTTTATAACAATTTCAAAATTTTTAAACACGCAGGTGTACCAATAGCGAAATCAACTTTTTTTTTCAAATGGTAACCACTATATTTTTTAATAGATTCTAGTAGACCTTTTTTTTCTGAAAATTTAGGTAGTCGAATCATCAATTTTGGTTCGCTAGTTTATTAACTATGGTCCTCCAAAGATTAGTAAAATATGCATTAATACTTTTAATTGATATAATTGGTATAGGTTCAATTTACATGCGCTAAACAATTTTTTCTTATGACTACATTTTGATACACTTCAATAGTTGAATCAGTAATCTAATGACACGCTCAGAAAAAAAAAAAAACAGACAAAATTGTTGGTAAACATAGTTCATTATTTTTATTTTAACATACGATCATAAAAATCAATATTATTATTTTAATTTATTATTATAATCGTAGTTAATTACGTTACATTTTTTTCATCACCATTACTTTTTTTACAATATCATACATTTGAATTCTTTATTAGGTAGGTGGCTAATAAAGGTGGTAATAATGGTAAATTGGTAAATGGTATTCGATTGTTGACATTAATATGTGCAACGAAAAAAGTGTAATGTTTTGTGGGGCTCTTTTCGTAGTGGTATAAACTTAAAATTTTAACCATAGATTCCCTATAATGGTATCGCATGCAAAGTATGAACTCAGGAGTTCATCCCTTTCCATCCTTTTTAGTTTTGGATATTTACAAACGCAACATTTTATTTCGTAGTTTTAATAGTTAATTTAGAATATCATACAATCATAAAATAAGTAGTAGGTACTATATTGTTGTAATAATAATTATTATAATCATAATTAATTGATTACAGTTACTTTGCTTACTAAATTTGAATACTTAATTAGGTGGCTAAGGTAATAATGGTATTTAATTATTATAAAAATCTGTAATTAACTCATATTAAAGGTACCTACCTAAATATTAGGTTTATTAATATCGACTATCGAATACCATTTACCAATTTACCATTATTACCTTAGCCACCTACCTAATAAAGAATTCAAATTTATGATATTGTAAGAAAAGTAACGGTGTTGAAAATAAATGTAACGTAGGTAATTAATTACGATTATAATAATAAATTAAAATAATAATATTGATTTTTATGATCGTATGTTAAAATAATAAAATGAACTAAGTTTGCCAACAAATTTGTCTGTTTTTTTTTTTTTTTTTTGTGAGCGTGTCATTAGATTACTGATTTAACTATTGAAGTGTATCAAAAGGTAGTTATAAAAAAAAATGTTTAGCACTTGTAAATTAAACCTATACCAATTATTTCAATTAAAAGTATTAATGCATATTTTACTAATCTTTGGAGGACCATAGTTAATAAACTAACGAACCAAAATTGATGATTTGACTACCAAAATTGTCAGAAAAAAAAGCTTTACTAGAATCTATTAAAAAATATAGTGGTTACCATTTAAAAAAAAAGTTTATTTTGCTATTGGTGCACCTGCGTGTTTAAAAATTTTGAAATTGTTACAAAAAAATTGCTTGTTAAAAATAAAGAAACACGTCTTTTTTCGTTTTAACGAAATTCTATTTCATCGTTCCATAATCGTCAAAAAACCCCGCGTACAATGACATAAGATACACCCTATACCTATAGTAATAAAGTATATACATATATAATTTATTATCATCGTTCGCGCGTTTGAGTGTCCTGTAATAATGTCCTCAAATATATTTTATAATAACATAATAATAATGATAATTGTAATACTATGATATCATTTATACGCCAACCCCGGATACCACGACCGTGTACCTACCAGGTTATATATGATAATAATATAAAATTATTACACACCACCGGGCGTGGAGTTATTTCCGCATATATATATATATATATGTATTATACTACCGGGCCGTGATTAATGGATCACTTGGATATAACATAATAGTGATATAATGAAGTATGTACACACAACGCACCGACTTATTGTACACGAGTATCACAATATATATATATAAGTCGTTATATTATTGCAGTGTGTGTGTGTGTGTGTGTGTGAGTACCCACATGGTTTTATGTCAAAATAATGTGTTGTATTGTTTTATTAAAACTCACCGAGGAATTATGACCACACCGCGAAGAGTCGTCGGCGTTCATATATTATATTATATTATATACCTACCTACTGCACGACGTATAACCACAACCTACGTCATAAACATTTCCGCGCGCTCGCCTATGTGTGTGTGTAAAATGTGTTGAACATTTTTAACTGTGAGAACATCCTCGTAATTGGATTTAAGGGTTTGGAGAGGAATAAAATAACCCGACAAAACGCATACGCCACGTGATTTTTTTTTTCTTTTAACCGTCGCGTTTAAAAACGTGTTTTCGTCGTTTTATTACTATATAGGTACGGTTTTTTTTCTTTTTTTCGGACCCATTGACCGAGTGGGGTAAATCATTATCACCGCGTATAACACTGCTCCAGCCAAACCGCCGCCACCGCCCGCGCGTTATATATGGGGCCCGGCAATACGAGTATAATAATAATATATATTATATATATATATATACATTACACAGTTGTAGTTATAAACATAATATAATATATAATAGTTGTAACCATGTGTGTGCTCGCGATGGTGATTAGATAATATTGTAATGGTATTAAAAAATCGTAAACCGTAATCTATCTCGCGCCGGTGAGAATCTGTGTTTTTTTTTCAGAAAAACCAAAGTCTTAGACGAAAATCGTGTAAAATAGTGAATACCAAAAATAAAACAAATAAATAAATAACGGCGTTCCCTCGCGGGAGACTTAAACGTCGTCCGGCAGAGAAGTCGTATATAAAAGTACCTACCTACTATATATAACCAGCTATACTTATAAGTCATGAATATACGCACTACGTCTACCACTGAACTTTAAATTATATACGTCACAAACACGAGCCTGGGCTTGACTGAGTCGATATACGCAAGTCGCCACTACAATATCTACCGTTACCGCGATTTATCATCGTTTCACGATCTCGGTATAATATTATAATATACGCGAACCGGAACGCCGACGTGATATCGTTGTCGTTATATTGTTATCATTAGTGCAGTGAGTGGTATATATATAGCTTAAGTATGTATTTCGGAGAGTGCTTAATAGATTATTACTATTATTATCGTTATCATCTTCGTTATAATATATATACGCGAATATCGGGGAAGCTCGGGGGAAGTTGTAAAATAAATTTAACATACTGATCGCAAAAGTGATTCGATTCGATCATAAGATAATATATATATAGGTATAGACAGGTATACTAGGTATGTATAAAATATATATAATAACGAGCGTGAGAATACTTATATAATTCCTATCGATAAAAATGTATAATACAATACGGCCGAGTGCTGATGCAAATGCGTTTGGGAAAACGGTCTATATATATATATTATATTATACAATAAACGTATACGAGTTTGTATATTATGGAGAAAGCCGAAAGATCTGTCTGCACTCTTCTGCGCAGTAACAGCGACGATTTAAAGATGTGTAAAAAATAATTCGTTCTACCGTCAATCGTTATCATCGATCGTACTATGTACGCGATAATCGCATACGAAGTTGAGTCAATCATTGCAACGTTCTGCTATATGTGTCGTAAATATATATTATTCATTTTTTAAAGCATACACATTATGTACATTTTACTTACCAATTGGACTTGTATTCGGGGGGTGAACAGCGAGGGTTGTAAGGGCGTGGTGAACCAGCAAATATTGTTATACGTTCGAAAAAGCATCAGCGGTACAGTTATCTATTATGTATAGGTAAATCCGCACCAAGAAATAATGCAGCAACAGTATAAGCGATTATTTTGATCGTGCAACGGATTTGAAGTGTGGTTTTGTCTTAAAAAGAGTAAATTTAAAAATACAAGATTAATGTAACATTTCAAAACGGTTAAAAATAAGTTTAAAAATGTGTTAAAAGTCTAAAGCATTACAAAAATACAATTTATATAATATACCACTTCAAATAGTAGAAAGAAATGATATGTAAACAATTTCAAAAGCTAATCGGAATGTAAAATTGAAGTTTCAGATATATGTTGCAACGTTTAATTTTTAGCATTTTCATGCAGAAGAATGGTTTTCGCATAATATAATATAAAGTCAAAAACATTATAGCCATACTATGTGTACATGCAAACCTCCTTACAACGGTCAATGTATAATATATAATAATTGCGCATTATAATACTACGTGATATACGTTTATATCGTAAGTAAAATAGGGCTTCGCAACTGGTTGCGATAAACAGCAATATACGATGACAACAAACAACCCTTGTGCCCGTGTGTATATAATATTATACCGACGCAATAGCCACTGCAGCTGCTGCAGGTCTGGTCGTGGTATATACCAAAATCACGGTAAGAAAAAATTGGTAGGTACTCTATTGCGCATAGTTGTCGTCTACGACAGGCGTCATTGGTGCATACCCTATGTGTGTCTTAAAGTCTTGAAACCAAAGGATAAAAAAATACAAACATATAGCGTCTCGCGTACTAAGTTATCCGACCGGAATAACACGTGTTCGGCTCTATATACGTAGGCCTTTAATGTACACACACACACACACACACACACACACACACACATAATATATAGATTTATATATATATTTAGTGATAGAAAAGAGGGGGTGACGACGTCGTAACAACTTTCAGGGAACGTGACGACGTTATCGGGTTTAATTTCGATTACAAAGTTTTTCGGCTTCAACTCGTCCGTTTGGTTTTTTGTTACATGCTGTGCATTTATGCGTAAAACATCGATACATTAATATAAATGATAAACAATAATATATAATGTCATTATAATATTTGGCCGCGATATTGCACCAAAAGCATAATTACGGTAGGGGAGGGGGAGATGTCGTATCTCTAAATTACTTTTTTTTTTTACCAAAGACTACAATTACCTATTATACTTAGTTGACACCCCATACTATGGATTATTTTAATACAGAAATAACACAATAAACACCGAACGTGCCTATGTTAGCAGCTGTACATAACTATAAGTCAATAATATTAACATGTCGTGATTAACACAATATATTGTGAAAAATACAAATAAATTATATTATATTGTATTTGGTACAAAACCAAGCCACTGAGTGGTATGATATTATTATTGTTTTTACATAGATTATATTATATACTATGAGATTAGGTTAGGTATATAATATTAATATTGTTTCCATTTGGATACAAAAATGTCATATCTCACCCTCCCCACAAACATCACATCAAAACCACACCAATGCAGCTTCGTTTAATCGGAACGATGCATATAATCAATATAATATCTGCAGAAGTAATGATTTTTTTTGCAGCAGATAACCGTGACACACATTAATATAATATAATATAAATATTATATAGTACCCCAAAATATGTATGGTAAACCACTGGCGCGTTTACGGGCCGGATGTAAAAATACCGAAAACGCGTACAATATATTATTATTATAATATTATTAAACACATTCGCGCACTCGGCGCACCGGATCCGCACTCCCTAGGAGACCGGAAGTTCGGTGGCGCGGCGGCGGCGGCGGAGTTATATATAATATATGAGCGATTCGATGTATAATCACACGCGGCGGACTCAGCACATACATAATATCAACCCACCCGCCGGTCGACCTTACAGCGTCATATTATTATTATTATATTATATTAAACACACATTAAGTAGGAGGCGCTATAAATGGTATACATCATTATGAGCTGCGCGCGATTGTCGGTCGGTCAGGGGTGGTTTTCCGCGTCTCCGGTATATGGTGTTTGAGGCATATAAAGGCAACCTATATAGGTTGTACATTTCGGTACAAGGTGGTATTCACGTACACAACAACGGTGTAACAATAATAATAATAATACGTCGTAATTCGGTAGGGCCGCAGGTAACCGCAGCGACGTGCGAGTATAGTAATAATAATATTATAATCTATAGCGCACATGTGTGTGTGTGGGAAAGAGGAAGGAAAAAAACGTTCGCGGTAGTGTATTATTATTAATGATTGTTATTTCGACGACGACGACGATAATATTATATTATAATATTAAATCGCGTTTAAAACGTGACCGCACCACACGCGCGACATTTTTTTTCGACAGTTGCCGTCCAAACGAATTACCGACTCGACAATAAAACATATAAATTATTATAATATTATAGGTACGTACCCATAACGTTCCGACGCCCATAGCGTCGTGTATGTGTGTTCTAAGGGGTACAACGACATTTGCATAATATGTGCGTATTGTCGTTATATACCCACATACCCTGCACAAGCACATTACAATATAATAATATTATTGTTACAATATATCGCAATACGAGTATATGACTATATAATAATAATAATAATAACTATGAGTGCGTGCACCTGGAGAGTATGCGCCACCGATTTCAGCGAAAATGCCTAGCTCGTTATAATAATATTTGGGTATTTATTATTTTATCGTACAGCTACCGCCGCCGATCCCTGCTGTGAAACTTATCAGACGCCTGTGGCAAAATCATCCGGTGGTCCTTTGACTTTACGAATTCATAACCTCCTTGCTGCTTCCAAGTACCTACTTATAAAATACTATAGAACAATATAAAATATTTCGTATAGAGTACCTATATGGATAAACCGTGTTACACATTCCGAAACGTTTCGCCGCCGCACAGATAAAATATTATAATGACGTCTACAGTTCGCTCCGATGGGTATAAATCTCCTCGGCGTAATTATCGCCCCGCAGACCTATGCCGTAGACGGATTCGCATCGAGATTCCGGACACAAATATTATAAGTGCCTTCCTGTACGGTGTAATATAATAATATATTATATTGCAATGAAACCGTTGCAATTATTTACAAGCTGCACAAACGGGATGCCGTGGCGATTGCGATTTTAGCTGTACATATTATTATTATTATATAATATATAATATGCAACCACCGCCGCGTTCTCACGACCTGATTACCGCGAATACCGCGTTTGCGGGACTGGATACCGGTGCCGGCAACCTATACCTGTACAATGTAGGTAGGCACTTACCAATGTCTGTTGTAAGCTCGCAAGACGACGCCAAGTATTTGTTTCGAGGAATATTGATTCCTCGAGACGAGGCGCAAACCGTGATCGCACCTTATACCTGCAGCACAGACGGGTTGAAAGAATTTCATATAGTCGTACAAGATCTTACCTACTATCCACGACTTTATGGTCATTGATAATAAATACATGGTTCCCTATATACTTTATACCTGTGGTATACTGCGTGAGCGACGAGTCTACTTATAGTCATCATAATAATATGGTTATGATATAAAAGTTACATTTTTTGATCGATCCGATATCCGCCGATTTTCGAGTCAAAAATACTTCCCCATATATATTTTTGTATTGGGGTTCCATTATCACGGTTTGTTTCCATACCTACCATCACACCTTAATGGAAATTACGACCATAAGTAACCTACGACCTTCGTTAGCTGCGAGCTGCGTCTTCGACAACGCACCTACAAGAAAGGCGCAAGTTATACGCAAAATGTAATAGGCTTTTCGCTAATTTTGCGTATACGAAGCGCACCTATTCATAATAAAACAATCCTCAGCAGTGGCGTGCAGAGGAATTTTGAGATTAGATATATATTTAACGAAAGTATTACCGCCCACCCCCTTTTTTTAAAAAAAATATTCTCGCTGCTCCCGACAACATATTTTCTATTCGCACATAGCCAATCCTCAAAAATGAAATATTATAATATACATATTGAGCTTTCACATAACATCCGTACACCCACCCCTACTCAAGAGCGCATGCTGCAGTTGCACTTCTTGGCGACCCATGTGGGCTGCAACCACAGTCTCGCGTCGACTTCCGGTTCAGGGTACCTTAGCAGTAAATAAAATCATCGTCGTGGTGAATCTTCTAGCCTAAATTTTTGCCACACAGTTAAACGGTGGAGGTAATAAACTGCACTCTGTGTGATATTATTTCGGAAGGCGCTTTACCTGCAGCTATGGCGATCATCATTATCATTCATTCATCCATTACGACTGAGATCGCTGCAGCAAAAGAGGCGCCGCTCGTAATCGTTGAACAGTGGCGCCCGGGAGGCCTCAATAGAGCCACTGGAAAATTATCACGAAAAGCGTGTACTGTCGCAAATAAAATATCACTTAAAATCGACAAACGTCGAGTGCAATAATATTCGTACTTACCCGAATGCCTTCGACTTTTGAAATTTAATTTTTGTGGCTCATCTCAACACGATAATTTTGCGACATACCACTGCTGCTGCACCCTCCCAAGCCAGTCACATATCATACTCGGGCCACATGAAGGTTGAGGTAATTTGTACGATGACGTGACCGAGTCTGGGCACGCGTCATCGTCTCTCTGTGCAGCGTCGATATAATAATGATATTATAATAACGTCGTGTCGTGTGCGTATAATATATAGGCGCCGCCGACACGCGGTCGAGCCGTGAGTTTCGATTTCATTTGATGTTACACATGTTGTACCTATATATATACATATATCTATATATACCTACGCCCGCTGCAAACGCGACGGACACGCTATTATAATATATTATTATTACTATTACTATTATATTATATACGTTATTATTATCATCGTCATCTTCGGTTTTTTCATATATAGAGGTATACGTTATTCTTCCTCGTCTTCGACATCATTATTATTAGCGTTGCACGCGCCGGCCCGTCTCCACGCCCCGGCCATTCTTCTCCTGCGCCGCCGTACCTATACCGCATTATACCCATAATATAACATTATTATAACACATACGAATACGTGTGTGTGTGTGTGTGTGTGTGTGTGTGTGTGTGTGTATGTTTGTATGAGTGTATATGGAGGCACTCACTCCGCCCCGCTAATGACAGAGTTTATACTTATCTGTACACGGCATT
>NC_042494.1:136415627-136425445 GCF_005508785.2 Acyrthosiphon pisum
GGTATACAGAACAAAAATCAAACAAGACACATGAAGTAAAGCAAAACTTATATAATTGAAGTATTGTAATCATAGGTGCAAATAGGGGGGCTTTAGGGGCTAAGCCCCCTAAAAATGTCCATAGCCCTCCCAAACATTTCGTACATTTTGTTTTAAGCGTACTCAATATTATCAAAGTAAGGCCCTATTAGCCCTATTAGCCTCCCCAAATCTCAAACGCTATATGCGCCAATGGTTGTAATGAAAACGTATTATTATACATATCCTATTATACATGCTATAATATTACATAGGTATACCGTTAATGTCGGCAATCAGTTATTTTCAGTAACCACAAGTCATAATATTGGAATTGTCTAATTCGCATAGACAACACTGCTTAGACATATTTTAATTAAATAATTATTGACATTTTAAGTTAAGTGATCTGCAATATTTATTTATTCGTGTATCCGCAGGGTCTCGCATTCGAATTAACCAGAACCCCCGTAACACCCTTAAAAAACCTTCAAAAATCAAACACCCGAAACCCATATAACCCGAAATATCTTATTTTCAAAATTGCCATGGTTGGCAACCCGCTAGGGACACGCATCCGCTCACGAAAATTACCTCCAGACCCGCCCCTGCCGCAATAGGCAATACGTAATTATTAATGCCTATTCTACTGCCAATGTGTGATTCCGTGATCACGATAACCTGTACACTGTACAGTATAGTCTACGTCATATTTTCTCGATTGTCACGTGAGATCTTCAAATAGTTGCAGTAACACCTACAGTTTACACATTTGAAGCATTATCGAATGACACATCCACGGACGTCCGATTTATAAAACAGGTGTTTTGGACACCGGAAAACAATGTTTTTCGGAAAAGGATCTATACCATATAAAATGTTAACAAAAGGTCCACAAATAGCTTTATTGTTACACTACTCACCGGTAGACCGCACACTATATGACAGCCGGCTGACTGTGCTTGTTTCCAATAATAATTATGAACCATATTCAGTTTCAGCCGTTCCACAAATTATTATTTATTACAATGTCGCCGACGTCGACAAGCTAATACACTGCTAAAAGATAAAATAATCTATAAAAATGTGCGGCCTGGTGCATGGCACGATGGTTGGCTTAGCATAGCTTAGCAAGTTAAGCATTAGCCGGTGTCACTAGTTCCCGGATGGGTGACCACCCGGGTTCTAGTGACAAATCCTCGTCACATATACACATATACACATTCTGACCCATCTCTCACATGGTTAAAAACCTACTAAAAATAACTACGGGTTGTTAATAATTAAAAAAATCTACAAAACGTGTGTCAGTAAGATTATTATAAACAGTAAAATTATTATATTTTAAAGCAATTTAATTTAACGAGAATATAATTTATTTTTTTGAAATCATCATGTCTTAAAACTATGTAATATAGGAACTAGTGATCTGTTTTTTGGATTCGTGACATTTCTTGATTGGCCTCCTAGAGCCATTGGCCCGTGGTTTCATTGCGCACTCTATCGGTACGCCACTTACCGTGATCTGCGAGGTCTTGTTAGATGTTGCAGATATAGTATCTCGCGGTGTGCCCCGGAAAATCATAATAGAGTCTAGAGTCGTGAGTATGAAAAATCGTGATAATTATATTAATATATCAAACGGACGTTTATACCGCGTTTAGATGCGTATCGTCAGGGGTTGAAATCGATGGAATCTTCAGATCCTACAAATTTTATATAAGAGCTATATATGAGGTTGTATCGGAAGGATATCCGGATCGATCACAATCATTGGCACAATAGCACTTCAGACTTCGTTTTATTTCCCTCCTAATTCTGAAAACAAAATATAAAGTAGAATGTATTTATCTTCCATTAGAAAGTGAACGAACGATAAATCTATTGAAAGTCGTACATATAAAAAATAATAATAGTTATTAATGTTACATAGGATGCATGAACAATCGGTAACAGAACATTTTTTATGAATGAAAAGCGTTTAATTAAATTAATTGGTCTCTTAAACATCATTTATAGTGCCGGCCCACGATTCAATTTTAGTGAACCATTAAATTGATGAGTTTTTTATGCGCAACTCACCACAGCAATATAGACTATTGTGCGACCAGATATCTATAGCAGTCGGAGTATACGCAAAATCATATTCAAGAGCATATTTCTAAGCAGAATTTTCTGAAATTTCTAGAATTGAAAAATCTTAATTTGTTTATTTATAGAGATTACTTGTTTATTAAGGCATGTAAAAATTAGATTTAATAATTTAATTTTGAAATATATTTCATAACATACAAATATGCTGTACAAATTTAGGCATAAATTTAAGTATTTTGTTTTTAAACACAATTAATAAGTACAGAGGTAATGATAATGTTTAATATATGTACGGTAGTATAATAGCATTCGTAGTATGTTGCTATATTATCACAACAAAAATATTAATGTAAATAAAAAGAAATTGTTAAATATTTTTCTTGAAAATTTCTCTTGGAAATTTCCGAGGGTCAGAAATTTAAAATGTAATAATTTAGAAATTTCCTACTTACATCACTAGTTTTAACGATGATTATTTCTACATAATATATAGGTACCAGCAGACAAAACGGTGATACATAGAAAATCTGAAATATTATGTACTCTATTCCAAATACTGTTATGCTAAGACAAAAGTCTCAAATTTGTGCGTATAATGTTTGCGTCCTCGTTTTGATCATGACCATATTATAATAATATGGAGTACCGCGATGGTGTTATATGGTCACGGAGTGTATTATAGTATTACTATCTCCGCTGCAGACCTTTGCGCATCGCTTCGTCCTTGCTGCTTCCAAGTACCTACTTATAAAATACTATAGAACAATATAAAATATTTCGTATAGAGTACCTATATGGATAAACCGTGTTACACATTCCGAAACGTTTCGCCGCCGCACAGATAAAATATTATAATGACGTCTACAGTTCGCTCCGATGGGTATAAATCTCCTCGGCGTAATTATCGCCCCGCAGACCTATGCCGTAGACGGATTCGCATCGAGATTCCGGACACAAATATTATAAGTGCCTTCCTGTACGGTGTAATATAATAATATATTATATTGCAATGAAACCGTTGCAATTATTTACAAGCTGCACAAATGGGATGCCGTGGCGATTGCGATTTTAGCTGTACATATTATTATTATTATATAATATATAATATGCAACCACCGCCGCGTTCTCACGACCTGATTACCGCGAATACCGCGTTTGCGGGACTGGATACCGGTGCCGGCAACCTATACCTGTACAATGTAGGTAGGCACTTACCAATGCCTGTTGTAAGCTCGCAAGACGACGCCAAGTATTTGTTTCGAGGAATATTGATTCCTCGAGACGAGGCGCAAACCGTGATCGCACCTTATACCTGCAGCACAGACGGGTTGAAAGAATTTCATATAGTCGTACAAGATCTTACCTACTATCCACGACTTTATGGTCATTGATAATAAACACATGGTTCCCTATATACTTTATACTTGTGGTATACTGCGTGAGCGACGAGTCTACTTATAGTCATCATAATAATATGGTTATGATATAAAAGTTACATTTTTTGATCGATCCGATATCCGCCGATTTTCGAGTCAAAAATACTTCCCCATATATATTTTTGTATTGGGGTTCCATTATCACGGTTTGTTTCCATACCTACCATCACACCTTAATGGAAATTACGACCATAAGTAACCTACGACCTTCGTTAGCTGCGAGCTGCGTCTTCGACAACGCACCTACAAGAAAGGCGCAAGTTATACGCAAAATGTAATAGGCTTTTCGCTAATTTTGCGTATACGAAGCGCACCTATTCATAATAAAACAATCCTCAGCAGTGGCGTGCAGAGGAATTTTGAGATTAGATATATATTTAACGAAAGTATTACCGCCCACCCCCTTTTTTAAAAAAAAATATTCTCGCTGCTCCCGACAACATATTTTCTATTCGCACATAGCCAATCCTCAAAAATGAAATATTATAATATACATATTGAGCTTTCACATAACATCCGTACACTCACCCCTACTCGCGCGTGCTGCAGTTGCACTTCTTGGCGACCCATGTGGGCTGCAACCACAGTCTCGCGTCGACTTCCAGTTCACGGTACCTTAGCAGTAAATAAAATCATCGTCGTGGTGAATCTTCTAGCCTAAATTTTTGCCACACAGTTAAACGGTGGAGGTAATAAACTGCACTTTGTGTGATATTATTTCGGAAGGCGCTTTACCTGCAGCTATGGCGATCATCATTATCATTCATTCATCCATTACGACTGAGATCGCTGTAGCAAAAGAGGCGCCGCTCGTAATCGTTGAACAGTGGCGCCCGGGAGGCCTCAATAGAGCCACTGGAAAATTATCACGAAAAGCGTGTACTGTCGCAAATAAAATATCACTTAAAATCGACAAACGTCGAGTGCAATAATATTCGTACTTACCCGAATGCCTTCGACTTTTGAAATTTAATTTTTGTGGCTCATCTCAACACGATAATTTTGCGACATACCACTGCTGCTGCACCCTCCCAAGCCAGTCACATATCATACTCGGGCCACATGAAGGTTGAGGTAATTTGTACGATGACGTGACCGAGTCTGGGCACGCGTCATCGTCTCTCTGTGCAGCGTCGATATAATAATGATATTATAATAACGTCGTGTCGTGTGCGTATAATATATAGGCGCCGCCTACACGCGGTCGAGCCGTGAGTTTCGATTTCATTTGATGTTACACATGTTGTACCTATATATATATATACCTACGCCCGCTGCAAACGCGACGGACACGCTATTATAATATATTATTATTACTATTACTATTATATTATATACGTTATTATTATCATCGTCATCTTCGGTTTTTTCATATATAGAGGTATACGTTATTCTTCCTCGTCTTCGACATCATTATTATTAGCGTTGCACGCGCCGGCCCGTCTCCACGCCCCGGCCATTCTTCTCCTGCGCCGCCGTACCTATACCGCATTATACCCATAATATAACATTATTATAACACATACGAATACGTGTGTGTGTGTGTGTGTGTGTGTGTGTGTGTGTGTGTGTGTGTGTGTGTGTGTGTGTATGTTTGTATGAGTGTATATGGAGGCACTCACTCCGCCCCGCTAATGACAGAGTTTATACTTATCTGTACACGGCATTATGCAGACAATATATAGGCACTATACATACGATGGCCCGGCGAAAAAAGATTTATTACGATATACAGATCATCTATATACACGTAGGTGGTTTAGTCTAGAAAAAAAGACGGTTCCGCCGAGATAGGGGACTTCGGTGTGTGTCCTCCGCGGGTTATTCGATGACGATCGTCCGTTTAATATTCGTTGTTTGGACCGCCTGTCTCACACCTCCGCATCACATAACACGACCAATCCTGCAGACGGGGTGATTGTTTTGACAAAAGTGCGGTGGAGTATAGTTGAATCCAGTAATACTACGCTATTCTTTTCGTCCCCTACTGCAGTACATCGTACCATATTATAAAAGTATATATTTAGTTGCGAACACCATAAAGATCACCTCTGTAGCGCCATATGACCTCGACGACGTCCTAGTGCGTATTCGAGTGATACAGACAATCCTCAGGACGATGATGGATGCCAAATAACATCTTAGCGTACCACGTACCAGTCATATTAGCTATGGCATTCTTTCCATCCCCTACTGCAATATCGTACCAAAAAAGTATGTATTTAGTTCCAAATATCTTGAAAATCACCACTGTGACCACTGCACCCCCTCCTCACCATATTACAGCGACGACGTCCTAGTACAGACAATAAGGAAAATCCTCTAGACGATGATGATGGGTGCTCTAGCTACACTCTGGGGTACCCCGCGCGCATACATCATCACACGAGATGTACTAACACAATAAGGACGGTTAAGTTACCTGTGCGTGTCGGATGCGTATAATATGATAATATCATTATTATCATTATTATTTCGTATGTGCGACCGGCACGTGGGCAGAAAACGACCGTTCATTGTTCCAATTCCGTCACACAGGTGTATAATATTATTATAATAATAGTAACCTCCGATTTTGGACCTGGCCCGGGATATCGCGCGCGCACACGTGCATTGCTCGCATATTGTTATTTTTAACGAGCGAGTAAAATTTGAAATAATTCTATGCCTAGGACCTATTATAATATATTATATACCTAGGAAGTATCGCATGGCAGTGTTATTATTAAAGAAACCCGAAATGTCGCGTAGTGTATACTGTATAGCACGATTGTCTCCGCGAGCCAACATACGTGGTCGGATCGTTTTTTTCTTTTGGTCGTGGGTTTTTTGGGGCGGGGGCGGAGGGGCGCATCGAGGGTTATCGTTATCCAAAGTATAATATATGTGGCGACCAAAATATTCGTATAATATATATTATTCAATCTTAATCCGAGAATAATAATGCTTAAATATATAGTTAGAAAGACATCATGTCGGTACCTATATAGTATATTATAATATACGTATCGGATATCAAGCAAATAATATTATGTTTTGATATTTATACTAATCATTTTTTAAAGTTTAGACGAACGTACCAATAGCTTGAATATCAACGTTTTACAAAAAGTACTCAGCTTCCTATGGTAAAATTAAAAATAATAAAATGCCGTTTATAAAATATAAAAAATATTGAACGAAAACTTGACATGGACATTTAACATTAATCGATTCAATGGACACTCATCCGTACACAGACTATTCTATATGGTGTGCTGATTGCAAAGTCCATGCCTGGATAATTCGTGACTGCTATTTTGGGGCATACTAATAAGATTATAACCACCGGCAAGTCCTTCCCTACAATTGGACAATCATATACGTCGAGGAGTATAAGTACAGCGCGATTTTCGGACGAAAAGATATTCGGTGGGTGCTTTAGAATATATAGGCGAGAGGCGCTTTAAATAGCTTCGAGAAATTATCATAATATATGTGTAACAGGAACACGTTCGCGCACCTATATTTAAATTATACCATAATAATATATTTTTCTACTGTACAGAATAGGGACATAATAGGAACTATTATGCAGTTCAAAAACTCAAATCATTTGAGATGTGGTGCTTCAGTAGGATTGTCAAAATGTATTGGAGTGATTAAGTTACAAACGTAGAAGTTTTAAGAAGAATATAGGCAAAGAACCAGAGGTGATAAATAGTATAAAATCTATAAGAATCTGAACATATTTTAGATATATGCTAAGGAATGAGAAATATCAGCAATAATAACATCTCATAATACGAGTACAATTTGCAAGAAGAGGAGCTATATGGGGAAGACCTAGAACAAGCTGGCTGCAAAATCTAAGAGAGTGGTTCCAACGCAACACTAATAAGGAGCTATTTAATGCATGTCAAGGACAAAGACCATTTAGCTATGCGGGCCAGCAAGTCTCGCAATGCTTTAGGGTGACATACAATTTTAAAGAAATTGAAGGCGGAAAAATTGAATAAATATCGGTAAAGAAGAGTGGCATTACAATTTTCGGTTTATGGTGGAAAATATTTAACGACGGGCCTGTAGCCATGATAATATTTCAAACCTTCGATATAAGAGGAACATGAAGAAGAATATTATGTATTATTATATGAGCCATTATAATACGCCTTGTACAGGTTATTGTTATTTCAATAACGAATCGATCGAATAATTTCGGATATCGTTTCGATAAATTTTTATCACGATGTAAAATATATAATGTGCGACTCGTCGCTAAAACGTTTATGGAAATATTATATTACAGTCAATACTGCGATAACAATAAATTATATTATTATAGTAATAATATGACGTGCGATCGTGAAATCGCGCGAATTTCTTTGGGTATTATAACATTATAATATCATAAAAAAACCAAAAACGACTTTCGTAAAACGCGTCGCTCTGTTAATTATCGCCTCACACAATATGTCTATATTAAAACTGTTAACTCACCACCTACGCCGCCGCCCGAATCGCAATAATAATAATAATAATAATATATGTTATTAATAATATTATTATAGGTATATCGTATATACGTACACGCGTGGCTCGTCTTTATCTCGCATCGTAATTTATACACCACGTGCAAAATGTGTCGTGCGTTCAGTAATAACCGTTAAGTCCCACGTTTCGAATCGGTGTACGAAGTACTATATGTAATATTATAATATAACATTCGATCAAAACTGTGGCGAACGTACACTTGTTTTTCACTTCTGCTGCAACGTTAGCGTGTATGATGGTCGAAGCTGCTGCTGAAATATGACGAAAAACGCACCACTGGTAATAATATAATCATGTCGGTATAGGTAACTTATAAGTTATATATAAGTTATATATTCGGTATATAATAATACAAATTACAATATAATATCATGACACCTGCTCCACCACCGGCTGCAGCAATCGTGTTTTGACGATCGATTTTTTTCTTCAAAGATATAAATTTCAGGTAGGTACCTAGGTAAGTCCCTGTGTGTTGGTAATACTCTCATAACGATGTTGTACCTACTCGAGTTCGACTCTTCGTCGTGGTTTTCAATTACAGAGCAGGTCGTCGAAAAACGATGGCTAATAGCTGCAAGCATAATGCAGCATAGTATTTATTGTTTGATTAATCTTTTTTTTTAAGAACATTACATACAGTGTTACTTGATGATTTATTTTGCAACATGTATTAAGTATATTTAGTTAAAATGAAGACCTTCATTTAGTATTTAAATTTGAATGTTACCTATATTGGTATATTATAGAGACATTGTATGGATATAGTTACGTTAAATAATATTAGACAAGAATATTTAGACTTGTTATACAAGATTATTTATGTTACACCTTGTTATGTATATTTAATAGATATTTTAATTACACTAAGTTATATAGATAAAAAATTAATAATATGATACGGACTAGATTGTTGTTATCCTTATAGGTACCGCTAAAATAGCAATTTTTCTATTTTGCTTAACTAAACACATTTCTAATTATTTATATATAATTTGCATAAGTTACGTCGATATAATATTATATCAACGCATATTTTTTTCAAAAACGGATTATCATCATGAAAAAATCTATTGACACATAATTATTATAATTAATTACGTATATTAGAATATTAGAAAATATAGATTTGTTATACAAGAGTATATTTTATGTTAGGTACACCATATTATATCGTATATTTAAGTGATCTTTTAGTAATAATATTATAGAATTTAAGTATAGGAATAGGAATTTGGCTGCATACTAATTGCGTCCCGAAGATAACTACGAAAAAAGGTCTAATCCGAATTTCGGCCCGTGTTTATTTTGGGTACAGACGAGTTGCGGCCCGGGTTTTTTTAATTCAAGATAATTTAATCTTGACTGATAAAATATAATCACCCTATAATGTAGATACCAACAACTAATAAGTACACCTTAGTCGTCGCTTTACTACCGCTAAGAACGTTCCATCGCTTTTCTGTTTGTTTTTAAATTATTTATAATGTCGAATGAAATGTTAAGTGAAATGTTGAGTGAAAAAAATCGCAGTTTATATGTAATTGATGGATATAAATTTCGTTTCCATAAAAATTTAAAAAATAATTTTGATCGATATTGCTGTACTAAAAAGATAGTGCCATAATATCTACGAGTTTAAATAAATTATACTAAAATTTTTTTAATAATAACAAAACATTTTAATATCAGATTTTAATGTCAAAAAACATTTTTAACCTTAAAAAATTATATAAT
>NC_042494.1:136425764-136455699 GCF_005508785.2 Acyrthosiphon pisum
TTAAATTTCAGGCCGCAATTCATATGTAACCCAAAAAAACTCGGGCCGCAATTCGTATGCACTCCAAAAAAACTCGGGCCGCAATTCGGAAGAAATTTTTACCGCGGGACGCAACTAGTAGCCACCCAGGAATTTTATATAGGAATAAAATCAAATTATACGATGAGCACCTATTATATACTGATTAGATTGTTGTTATCCTTATAGGTCCGCTAAAATAGATATTTTTCTCATTTTGCTTAATTAAACACCTTTTCTAATTATTTATAAGCCTACGATTTGCATAAGTTACGTTGATATAATATTAAACTAATGCGTATTTTTTCCTTAAAAAACCGATTATCGACATAAAAAATGTATAATATTATACTGTTGCAGACTACTTCAGTATATTAGGTATGTCGATGTAGGTATATAATATAGACATACTGTTTATATTCACCTATTGGACGAGTATAGGATAAGAAATAAGTGAAAGTAATTATATGTGTTTCGTATCAAAAAAAAAAAAAATATATTAATTAATAATTTTACGACATAATATATAATATTATAGTAGTAGCGTATTTCAAAGAGATCGTATAGTGATCGAGAGTTTGGATTTCGGGTTCCCGTTAATTGTTGTTCTGAATCGACACGTCGTCATACGATTCGTTCATTACGATTCACGAACGATTGTATATACAACCGACGATATATAAACACAATTAATAATAATACGCAGTAAATATAGGTATAAGAAGTGTGGTAACGTGGTCATGTAATTACAAAGTTGTAACTCGAAACGGTGATACTGAATGGTGAAAACCTAACACTTTCATCAGGCTAACGATTTTTTTATTATAATTATAAGCTTCTGTGAAAATCTACGGGTAGCTCAATATGTATTAAGATACATAACATTAAGTCACATAAATATTAAGAGTTGATAATGTAGGTCAGGAGCGTGCTCAGAAAATGTATGTGTGGGGGGTGGATTCAAGTAAAATTGAAGAAGCTAGTCTTTTACCTAACGACCATTTTTTTTTTTTTTTTAATGAACAACAAATTCAATTATTTATAGATTTAAATATTATATTGCTAATATAGAAACTATTATACTAATATACAATATACATTCAAAAATTAAAGAACAAAATCTAGTTTTCTTGATTTTTTACTCAATTAATTTAAAACTCCTTCTGCTGTTAGTGGAATTCCTTTATGAACAACTAACATAGCTAAGCCATTAAGTCGAGTCTAAAACCAAATAAATGTTAAAAAATAATTTCTATACGTATGTTTACGTTTGAATATATAGGTAATAGGTATTTAAATAATACAATCTCGAATAAAATGTTTTTTTAATATAAAAAAACAGGTAAGTGGATGTCGCTCTGCTGTACAGTAGATTACAAGTGGGTCATTGTATAATGGTTGTATTGGACTTGAATTCAATGATAAAATATCATTGTATAAGAAAAACGATTCTCAGCGGAGGTGGTTTGTCAATCTGGATATTTTATATTTTGTTATTATTTATTTTATCGTGTAAGTTGAATTAATATTAAAATATTATAATTTTGGATTCGTTTCTATGGTGATAAACAAAGCGTTAGAAATTAAAATCCCATTTTTAGCGTTTTTTCGTAATTTTCCGGTGGTTTTTCCCGTGGCATTAAATAACTATTAAGAAAATCGAAAAATGACCTCTCTAAAGTACCATCTTGATCCAATTTCAGCTTTAAGCTTTTAACTGTTAGCTTATCAGTATCGAGGTAAAATTCAACAAGTTCATCAAAGTTTTCTGAATAAGTTCCAGAAAATAAACACTGAAAGCCTAAAAAACAAATTTATATTTTGAGTACCTATATTAAAAGTATATTAAAAGTATTGGCAACTGCGGGGCAGTGTACATATTCGAAGTTTGAAGCATTTAACGATAAAATACGAATTGGGAAATTGTATGACAATATAATTCGACAAGTACATTCTAAAGATGCATTATTTGTTTTATAATAAAAAATAAAAATAATACGGTCAATGGGGGGGGGGGGGCATGTTGGGGTACAGCCGTACAGAGTGAAAAAATTCGTGAGGGAGTGAAATGTACGGTTCTAATTTTCCGCCCTCAAGTTTCACCAGTTTGTTATATACTTTTAGCCTTTAGGTACGTACAATACACATTATATTATTATATAATCGTTATATGTACTATTTTACTCACGTAAACTGTACACAGTGTATACAAATAATTTAGTAATAATATCGTTCGCGCTTTCGATTTTATTGTTATAATATATTATAAGGTTTTACAAGACGGTTGAACATTCGCATACACATTAATCAATCATAATAATATTATAAATTGTGTTTTAGCGTTATTATTTTGCGTGCGCGAAAAACCACCACCACCGCATTTTGTCCGGTTACATTTTTTTCCGTATGTTCATTACTCAAAATATCGCTTTATGACGTTATTTCTGCAAAAGGTCACGAGACTCTTGTAGAGGGGTTGGAGGGGGGTAATATAAATAAGCACCACGACAACGCGCCGCCGCGAATCAGTATAATAATACAATAATAATAATGCGTATTATAGGTCGGTAGAAGTGTATGCCATACCTAAATAATTATATATATATATTAAATAAACGCTTTTGCGCTCTTGTTATCATTGAGTATATTATTATAATATTATATTACCTATATTGTATTTATATTACAATATATACCTACTCAATGCTATTATGTTCGAGCGAGTGCCGAGCTATTTTTGGACGAGTGTCTTATATTATATTTTTATAGATAATAATCCATTCGGTTTCTGATGATGAAACCGATTTCGTTCGTCTGTACCATATTGAGTGATATTACTCTGTGACCTGCAGTACACAAAAGCGCATTGTGACGCACTAAAGGAAATCGCGAGTGTCAGTATAACGAGTTCGGGTGATAAGGAACAATAAACAGGTGTCAACGAGGACGCGTCACGACAAACTATCTTTACAACGCGTTTAAATATGATAATATCTTACAATATTATAATATTATGTCATCTCCACCTCTAATATTTATACTCTGCAGTGCAAGTGCGGAAAGCCGACGAGTGCTGGAAGAGAGTGCACCTGCTCAGGGAGAAGACATCTAAAAGCGCGCAATGATGGTACAATCATAATCGTGTCTACCTATATATTATTTTGGTTCATAAATATACAGACGAGTCTCGACCACTCGAATCTATGAGAGAAAAAAATGTATAAATTTGATTTATGTATTTTTTGAGTTTTATATGACCTCAAATACAACTTAAAATTACTTAAAACTCCCCATGTGGGCAAGAAAAAAAAATTCAAACTATCGAGGTTTACGAGTTACTGTGGTTCAAGTTGTCGAGACTCGATTGTAATTAGAATATTAATTATTTAAGGTATATAAGTATATTATAATATATTAGATTAGTTGGATAATTAAAAGAGTGACATTCTAGTTGTGTAAATGGATAAAGGTGTAGTTATCAATACATCACATAAAGTAACCCGCCGTCCATCAATAAATAGACAGTGTAACACCACGAGGCCGAGTCTGCAGAGGCCTTTACTATATAGTTAAATTAATAATAACTATAAAACGATTCAAGCATCAGCGAAATGGTGTTAGAGAAGGAGATGTATAATAATTACAGTTAGAAGAATAAAGAGACGCATATAACAGTTAGACGAAGGAGCTGCTGCAGACGTATATTACAGTTAGACGGCAAGCAGGAGACGTTGCTAATTAATATTACGTAATAATTACATTTTAATTCAGCGTACATTGTACCCATCTATATAACGTATGCAAAATTTTAGTGCCGGCAGACACAATATTATTAATGTGCACTAAGATTTAGGTTAACAAATTTTGCATTTCGTCTCTCGTGTAACGGTTACTGATCATCTAATGCGTTCGGGGTCGAAAATTTCGGATTCAGCACGATGGGCTAACGGATCTCTCGCGTGCATACTGCGCATATAATATGCTGAAGATACCTGAAAAATAAATCATTGTGTGTTCATCCTCATTAAATTGTGTACTTACTATTTGTTTGGGTTTAATTGGTACGTTATTTTTAAAGGGATGTGAATTGAATGCAACATATAAAACTTTAGAAAATGCATTTAAAATTTTTTTAAATGCGGAAAAAGTCAAAATACTGTATTGAACGATAAAAAATATCAAATCTTATTGAAAAGAAAGGACTATGTTTTCATATTCATAAGGATAAATTAACTTAATTTACTAAGGTAGGTGTTTACTAATTATAAAAAAACACAGCTTGCGTGTAATGCAAACAATATATTTTCATAAAATAAATTTAAATAAATTATTAGTTTTTATAAAAATTCATATAAAAAAATAGTAACTGAAAGAAACTTATAAAAATATTATACAATACAATAGAATTAAAAATATGAGCTAAAAGGCAAATAAATGCCCTAAAATTGCTTAAATAAATCAATAAATAAATAAAATCAAAAATTTCAAAACAAACTTTTGAAATCCGACCCTAAATTTAACATAATTCCGAATCATGAAACATTTGCTAACAAAACGTCTTACAGTAATTGCAAAAGATTTCATGTCCTATACTTATGCAGAGGTACCAGAATATCTCCATTGGTCGAATCGGAGTCGTGCAGCAGCAAAGGGATTAAAAAAAAATCGTTTAGCCGTAAATTATACAAAAACATATTAAAAAAAGGCGCCGAAATGATTTCGAAAAACAAATAGAGTATAGGTACCTATCACATAGGTACTTGCGCATAATCGAAAACCAGACTCGGTATAATATACCTGCACATGACCACACGCTACCAGCTATAAACACTAGAATACACACACACACACACACACACACACACACACACACACACACACACACACATACACACACACGATTTATATATTTTTCACGCGGTCGAATCGATAACTTGACCATACATGCAGGTATAATACGGGCAGTGCAGCGGTGGCGGCGGCGTGCTTTCCGCGCGGTCAAAAGTCGACCCGAAAATATAATATTATTATTATTATCGCGCGCGCGATGGCGAAACGAACGGAAAAAAAATTAAATTCAGAAAACACACACACACACAATATAATAATATTAATATATTATATACGTATATAAAATCCAAGTGGCTCACGCGTATATATCTCTATATATATATATATATCCATAACACATATAATAATATTATATTATCCGCCGTTGGCAGCGTCACCCGGTCACCTGTGCCAACGATTAGGCAAACCGTCATTATCACACCTTTTTTTTTTTTAAACATTTTTTTTCACCATAAAAATACAGACGGTCGTGTGTGTGTGTGTGTGTGTGTGTGTGTCGGAGTCGGAGAGTGAGTGTAGGTATATATTGTATATAATATAATATGTTATAACACGTGTGCGCGAACTCCACGGCGGAGAGCCTTGGGATCAGCGCGCGCGGCTACAAATCACCGGGTCGTTTTGACATCCGAGAAACTCATATCTCCCCGCGGAATAATTATATATTTATACGACGATTATATCCAAGCAATAGCGAGCAGGCGCGCGCTCACTTACATAATATTATTATTATTATACAGTTACACATATTATATACAAACAGACACATACATGCGAGCAGTAGGTACATTGTATTGATATATACATATGTATAGCCGTAAATGTATATGTATATAATGTATTATATAGCGAGGTATATTCCTCGTATGTTATATGTACATGTTATAAGTTTATAACGTTTACGCTTCGACTATGTGTATACATATATATATATATGGTATACCCTTGCCGCCGCCGCAGCTCGAGTATATATTATATACCGCGCGTGCTGCACGTAGGTAGGTATACTACAGGTAGGTAGTTATATATTATTATATATTAATATTATAAACATATAGGGTACTCACTACTCATATAATATATGTACAAATTATCATTCGTACCATTAATATGGTATCGCGGTAAAAATATTATTATTTATCCGATTTTACTCGGCTGCAGTGAGCAAATAATTGTGTGTGTATTTGTGTGTGTATATAATACAATATTATTGATTATATTCATTATATATTATAATAAACTCAATGATAATATATGCATAGCCGAGTTTCGATAACACGAATCTCAAAAACTCGAAAACCTCGATAACTCGAATCTTTTTCTTGTCCCCCGGAGTGTTTTCAGGTTGAGTCGATACTGCTCGAAAAATATATAAATCTAATTTATGGATATTCCCCTTGAGATTCGAGTTATCGAGATTGTATATAGTACATAGGTACATGCTACGATAATTATTATCAATTAATTATTTCAGAAGTATAAAAAAAGAAAATATATGCGTTACCTTATAAATTCTCTGAAGATGTAGTTACTTTTCCTGCAAAACTAGTTATTGCAGCCCAAAACTGTTAGGCCATACTGCCAATGAAAAAAAATCGTAATTAGTTTTATTCCAATAAGACCGTAGAAAATACGGATATGAATTTAAAATAAACAAAATAAAAGTAGCAGAGCATAACACCCTGAAATCGGAGTGGTGCAGTGATATTCAGACCCCTATATAATAGGTATATATCTGATATTATTATTAATATTATTATATAGGCATGAGTACATAATATTGTAAACGATTATTCTACAATAGTTTCAACTATACTATAATACTATATTATTACACGACTATATGAGTTATGAAAAATATATTTGACTCGTTAAAATCGCAGTACACGTATAATAGTTCCATATAGCTGCAGGGGTGGCCAACGATAAGAGAGTCGCGAGCGGCACGCTATACAGTATGTACCTATATAGTGAAAAATATTTGGAGCAAGAACTAAAAGGTTCTCAATTATCATCGTAAATAATATAAGATAACAAATGTAATGAGAAACAATATTACAATACATAATATTGTAATACAATAAAATTTAAGTAATAATACACATTATGGGACAAAAAAAAAAACATACTGAAATCTATAGGTATAATGAATACGCCACTAAAATTATTAGAATCTTATTTACATAATAGAAAACAACAAGTGAGAATTAACAAGACACTTAGTGATGAAGTTACAATTAGGTACAACAAGGGTTCCTCAAGGCACAGTATTATCACCTATTCTACATATTATTATGTGTAGGTATGTCTCTTATATTTTTATATTCCAGACGAGGCCATTTTAAAGTGTTTTAATTTTAGAATAGTCTTTTGTTTACTACCTATATATAAAATCGATCAAACTATTATATTTCTCAGAAAATAATACTGGTCTGCACCATTGCAGAGTCTATAAAGTTGAAAAGTCGATGACTTCATATCATGCAGTAGAACTTGAATCTGCAGCACAAAAGCAAATATACATCGGAACCAGAAAGTGACATGTACATATACCTATAAACCATATACCACTCAATATACCTAGCTACCTGTATCTATAAATTATAATGTTCATATACGAGTTTCTTCTATATAAATGCACTGCACTGCTACACGGCACCACTGAATCTCTCAGAAGTCAAAAGTCTAAGACTTCATAATATATAATATAACTCAAATCTGCCAAAGAAGTGAAATATCGTAACCAGAAAGTGACATCTGACCACTACCGGCGGTGTTGGAATAGTGACGGTACAGATAACCTAACAGGACACTATATACGATTTAGGGACTATCGATTCGCGTCAGGTCACATGATAATATTATATTGCGTCGTTACGATTTGGGAATATTCACGACACAAGAATCTAATCCGTACACGACGGCGGTCAGCAGTGGGCGGCGCATATTGTACCAGATACCTTATACTTGTATCTTTAATGTGCGTATACGAGTTACTTCTAATACATGGAACTGCACTGCTACACGGCACCACTACTGAGTCTCTCAAAAATCTATGACTTCACAATATATGGTATAATTCAAATGTAGCGCTGCAGAAGCGATGTATCGGAACCCGTGAAAGCGACATCTGGCCACTGCAGCGCCGACGGTGTTGGAATAGTGATGGTAGCAGGACATAAGCGGGAACTGCTATACTGCACGATTTAGGGACTATATCGATTCGCCACAGGTTGCATTATATTGCGTCTTTACGATTTGAGAATTCGCGGCACAAAAATCCAAATCGTGCACGACGGCGGTCAGCAGTGCATGCGTATACCATAATATAGCTATATATTTGCAGATAGGTATATACATATATATATATATATATTTAAGGCTATAATACCTACAATGTGCGTACTTCTATACATGAACGCACGACTCCGTGGTTTTGGAGAAAACGCAGGTGCAGTCGCGGCGGTGCGCGGGCACAATAGACGGCGGGTTGACGCACCGCAGATGTCACCGGGCCGGCGATCGAGGACTGTGCATCCCGAGGGTTGGGGGAGGGTTATCGGTTTCGATAGGATACGGTCTTATGATATTACAGTGGTTTTCGTCGGTTATAAATACGCACATATAAAGATTATAATACCGCCGGCGGGGAGTATTTGGGGTTTTTTTTTCAAAAGAAGGGGAAATCATGAATTTAAACGTCGTCGTAGTCGGAGAAACCCACGCGGGGGGTATTCTCGACACATGCACCCTTTATACCCGGCCAGTACTCCGAATTTATATACTTGTAGAATGAGATACGCGCAATCTGCAGCGCTCGATTTTGATAATAAAATCATAAAAACTATCTATACACATAACTACATAAAACGAAATCATAATAACCATGTATGTAGCAGAGAAAAGATAACTAAAATGTCATCTGAACAAGATAATATAATATAACATAGATAATATTATATTTATATACATATATACTTACATAATATAAGATAAAGATAATAATCTCAGTTTTATCTAAACCATATTCAATATTGAGAGAGAGAAAATCAATTTTTATAGTATTGAATATTATATTTAAAGATGTGATGATAATTAATATAAACAATTTGTATGAAATATGTTGAAAGTTTTGAGTTTTTACAATACACTGCAGTTTTGAGATTTTTTGAATTACCTAAGTTAGAGTGACGTACTAGTTTTAGGTTAGGTATTCGTATTTTCAGATATCAAAATCCAACATCAGCCATTTTAGAATTTAAAAACATCTAAATCTAAAGATTATTTAAATCGCCTAAAATTTAAAAAATTAAATTTGAAAAATCTTTTAGGTAACAAGATTTTTAAGAAGTTTCAAATCTCAAAATGAACAAAATCTAGATTTTACCGTTTCTGATTTATTATTTGCCATTATTTATCGTTTTACGCTTATGTACATCTAAAAAATTAAAAACTCTTAAAATAACATTTCACAAGTACCTATCACATATATCGTACAATTAATTGCTAGAAGGAAATTGATAATATACCTACGTACAAATTAAATATCTGGGTATAGTCTTCTGATAAAAATATTTTAATAAAAAATAATAATTATATATAATTCATGAGAAAATAATATTAAGGTGGTTTAAATTAAGTTTATCTATATTGTGAAATTTTTTATCGAAGGTATAACCATATTAGCTAGATTACTGGGGCATTATATTTGTCTGGATAAGATAATAATTATATTGTTATCTGACTAGTTATTTTTTTAATCTAGATTAGTCTCGACACTGCTGAGCACATAACCAACGGAAAAATCAGCGATCCGTTGCGTGGGGACTGGGGAGCTGTCAAACTTCTGCCGAAAATCTTCAAATTTTCGCGTATATTATAATAATATATAGAGTTACTTATAATGTGCAGATACAATGGAAAAAGTGCCGGAAGTAGAAGTCTGGAGCGTGGGCAGGCCAAACATCGTCTCGGCTACACGTCATCGCACATTAGGTCGGCGCGCCTCTATGGATACATTTAAGTACCTAAATATAATAATAATATTGTATGCCTAAAACGCGACGTAACAACGATTTAAATATTATATACGGACGAATTTGGTTCCGGGCGTGATTCTAACCTAACCGATAAGATAGACCGATAACCATGACAAGATTATGATGGACATAATATAATATTGTAATCAGTTCAATTTTTCACCAAATAAAATGTTTTCCCCGGTTTTTAAACCTCGAATACTTGTCCGTAGTTTTTCCACGACGAATGATATACATCATAATTCATAAAATTAACAATTTAATTCATTACTATAAGTTTATATACATAAGTATACATACACATATAATATTATATATTATATATTAAATGCACAAAAAAAGAGAGATTGGAGTTCTTGTCATAACCAAATCTTCGATTGATTCTCACCCCAACTATTTATTATTTGACTATTTGATGGTAGTTTGTTATACCAGTATCAAGTATATAAGATATACACTAAATAATCATATTTCGTCTTCTTCATTTATACAAAGTACCTAAGCAGGATAATTTTTTGCATGGCAATCACTAATCTACGGCAATGTCGTATAGCTTTAAAACTTAAAAGGTTAGGTTAGGTTTTATAATATTTTCATATTATGTAATTATTGTTACATAAAAGAAACGTTAAATTTAAATCCGTCCAACACTTTGTATCACATTTTTCAAACGAAATTTATTTACATATTTATTTAAAAATCCAGAACTCAAAATTATATATTGTCGCTATCGCTAATAAATTACAACAATACCTAGATACATAATAATAGCTTTTTTTTAAACCAGTGATTACTCAGAGTTGAATAATATTTAAAATGGGCCGACACCATAATATAATAACCATAATAATATTAATATTTATAAGTTATGAATACCAGGTAAGATATTGGCGAAAACGATATGAGGTGGGGTGTGCTTTTCAACAACCCCATCATCAATATCATCTGCAGTTATGTAAACTGACGTTCTTTAAAATTCACTATTTGTATGGGCAAATCTCGTAAATCGTATTATCATCGACCATCGTGTACAATCTATATAATATTGTTGTCTTACAGTTCGGTATTGGTACTTACTACTTATCATAGCAATTGTATTATTATAATATGACCCCGACAAAAAATTAATGCGAGCAATATAATATATATAATATTTACGCAATAATTATAATAATATAAAATGTACGAGTTTTAAATATTATGAAAAAAATATCTTCCAGTGATCTAGCTTATTAAGACGGTAAAAAATTCAAGTGTAAAAATCCTCGTTCGGATGGCCATAAGGACTTGCCCTCCAACAGACACACACTCAGTCACATTTCGTGAAGTATATATATATATATTATATATAAGATATACCCTACCTATATACGCGATGCCCCGTAGGCATATAATGTAAGGTAAGCGCTGTCGTTATAATAATAAAAAAATATAATATATAATAATAATAAGTAAATATTTAATATCTTCGGACGCTATTAAATTCGTATGTTTATGTACCTACCGATACGTGTAATATAATATATGTTGTAGAGTTTAATTGAAAATATTAAGCATAATTATTTATGCCGCGTTTCAAATAATATTACGCGATATTAATATTATATTATCTTTCGGAGACTGCGATGCCCGCAGACGTAATATCATATTTTTACATAGATATAATATCATATATGTATATAATATCTACTCGCGCGTAATTAAGTTTTAATTACGTTAGATATATTTATAATAATGTATATCTACCAACGCGAGCTTATTTAGATCGTGTCGAAGGCAAAAAAAAAAACCACTCGGAATTTGAAACTACAAAGTTTAAATAAATATTTTTTATTTACAATGTAGGTAATGATTAATAACTCTGCAGTATTATATCTCTACCTATATACCTATAGCTGTAAATCACGACGGTCCGTCTGTCGTATAGCGATTTTCGCGTTACTCGAGAGTGTGCGTGTGTGCATGTGTGTGTGTGTGTGTGTGTGTGTGTGTGTGTCGGTTTCACGGTTCGATTTCCCAACGATCTTGGCCCCCTTATTATTTTGCTCGGATCGGGTTAAAAATTGGATATAACAACATTTCCACGCGTCTAGTCGGCCTTGGGTGATCACAACTGCAGTGAACGTTTATCACACACACACATAAACACACTCACACACACGTGCAGAACGGATTTTATTGATATTGGTAATGCGTATAATGTATATATATATACGAGAGGCAAGTAACGTATAGGTATAACATTATAGGTAATATAGGTATACGCGCGGTTTAAACGTTGCTGTTGCTTAGGCAGCGCGAACTTCACCTCTTTAGGATATCGTGTCATTATATTACTATGTAGTAAACGTCATATCGCGCGGTTTAAAGGTCGCCACCGCGTACGACATTATAATATTATAATAATATATCGTGTGGTTTATTGGATACGACAATAATATAATAATATTATTACAACGTAGCTATAATATTATAATAATTATTAAACATATATTAATACACTTCCTCTACAGTCATTAACTCGTATTTAATAAAAACTGCAGCAGACTCGATTACCTAGCTACAGGTAAGTAACCTGTACATATTATCATTATCGTTGCAGTAAATTATAGGCACCTAATTATACTTTTATGGTAAAAAAAACACGATTATTCGTACTGCATTTTAGACTGGTTATGGTATCATATGTGATCCGCTTATTATAAAATATAAAATTTATTTATTAATCGAATTAGTAAAAATTCATACAACAGTGTACCTACGTCCTATATATTATTATGCATGATATTGTCACATCGTTGTAAATATCTTGTTTTTTTTTACCCTAAGATTTAAGAATAATAATATACATCGTTCCTCGTACCTCCTATATAATTTACAAATAAAAATTATAATAACGCTTTCGTATTCGAAACGTATCGTGCTAAAAGTCAAGTTTAAAGTTACACTTTTAGTAATAAACTGTTTTTGGTTAGTGGTAATTTTTTCGAATCTCTGTTATTAAAATCATAACAGGCGCGATGTGCATTGAAATCACCAGTTCAAGACTTCATTATGATTAAAAAAATCGAAAAAATATTATATACATGGCTAAAACAAGTATAAGAATATTTAAATTAATATGATGATAGATTGTTAACAGCAATATATTATACTTTGAAATCGTTTCAGTTACACAAAATATATGTAAAGTTTGAACATCGATTGACAAATGTAGGTACCTACTTTGCAGCAGTGATAAAGTCATATAATAATTCACTAATGGGGCTTCCGTTTTGTTTATCAGCTCCGAACGCAAAACTATTAGTTATAAAATATAAATATTATTTATAGTCGGTCTTGTAAATTATGCTTTTTAAAAATGGTCAATGCCATTTTTTTAATCAAATTGTTTCGGTAAACTTATTTTTTTATGCAGCTTAATTTAAAATATTAAATATATTTAAGGTAAAAATGGAAAGGTATTTAAAAATTGTTATTTTATTTCGATAAAGTAAATTTTAAGATACTATGTAGGTACTTCCAAGTTTCAATAACACATTTTTGTTGAATAAAATTAAAATATATTATTATAGCTAAATACGTGTATTATTGAGTATATTATAGGTGCCTAATCGAAAAGTACTTATGTATATACAATAATATACAGAGTCTTTACTCAAGAAGTGGCATAGGTACTTAATAATACTGTTTAATGTTCATAGGTAATCAATATAATCGTCTTGTACATTGGCCCGGGTTACTCAGCTACCTATAATATTATATTACACGATTCGGATGGCCAGACGCGCTGAGATGATTGACGACAATCGCGGTGCAGCCGTTATACCCATAACTGTGAAGGACTGTATACGATATAACAACATAAGTAATATAAATTATTGCGAGCTCTCGATTAATGGGTGCCATTTATAATAATATTATACCTGCACACGGATATGCGCGATTGATAAAACACATCGGTCCGGTGCTCTGCCTCTGCTGCTCCGTACGATAATAATAATAATTGTATAATGGAATCGGTGTTGTACAACGAGCGGCGATCGCCCGCGGAAGGATTAGACAAATGTCCGTTTAATGCAAAACCGTCTACATCGGAGGAGAGAGAGAGTGAATGAGTAATACGGTGGCGGTCGATTTGCCGCGCGCGTCCGCCCAAACTCTGCAGCAGCAGCAGCAGCAATTTATAAATGATAATAGCATCGCAGTAGGTATATACCAGCTATATACCTACGGGTTGGTAGGTAATGTATTATTATTATTAATATTATTCTTATTATTAAAATATGTTATACGCGCGCGTTTTAAGAACGAGAAACGGTCGTCGGTCGCGAATGAACCTCTATTCTCATCTCTTAAATACCACATTAATAACATATTATATACCTATATTATATCAACCAGTACCTATAATACTCTATGACGGTGCGCGCCGGGTGTAATTATTATTATTTGTTGTTTGACCGTCGTTGGGAGGATCGATAATCGATCGTGACTGCTGCGGAAGTCATCGCGTATATAGTTTCCAGTCCGCGCGCTCGCTCGTTAGGTATCTCAGAGCGTCGTCGAGATAATAATACTATACCTTCGTATATTGTACGGTATACGCATTATGCACCTACGCATAATATTTATCAATATGCACCCGACCGGCTTAGATAAAGCGACCACACCGTTTACGTGTATACCCAAGTATATAAGCCCAAATTAAAAATCCCGAAATCTCTGTCAATATTAAAGTATAGATACTATAATAATATAGGTACCTAGGTAATAAATAATAATCGAAAACAAGTACTTGAAAATGTCCGTCCTCTGCATACGTGTCGTGTCTTATTAGGTGACGAGAATATATAATATTATAACAAGACGTAGGTGTTCCTATATATATATATATATATAACAATATAACGTACCACAACTCGTAGAAGTTAAATTAAATCAAAATTCTAAATGATTTTTTCTACTTTACGTAACATCCTCGGAAATTTTACCATCGCATATAATATAACTAATTAGATCATAATAATTATAATCTTTCGCCGTCACGCGCGTAGTTCCTAATCACTAATTTCCTTTACATATACGTTTGAAAATTATTAAAAATTTCCACAATCTGACGTTTGTTTTTATTCAGACTTATAAAATATTGTTCCACCATCTAATTTCTCACTATAATAATTGTTATTATAATATTATAGTTGTTTAATATGAAAAAAATCGCGTTATAATCAAGTATTCAAGTATATTAAATATTTTACCGGTATAAATATTGTCTATTGATATACACGTTTTGAACGACGACACGTCGCGTCTTACGATGTAGTAATAAATAATTAATTTTATCTTTATTTCAATTAATTAGAATAAAGGCCATGTGGCTTTTGAGAAAAATATTACCAATATTAAAATTAACAGATCTATGATAAGTTATAAATTAATCAATAGAAACAATATACAAAACAATTAAATGAAATTACATATAAAATTAACATTAAAATTAGCTGAAGAGAGTACAAACTTATATTTAAAATTATAATATGAGTTATAGAAGTTGGCCAAGGTACGAAAAAATTATACATCGTTATTGGCTATCGACATGACTCTAATTAGAGAAGAATTTTTGTAAAATTAAGTATACAGTATACCTATAGTAGTTACCTGATATTTACTAATTGCCTACTAATCGGGTACTAAAAATATTTAGACGATACTGTCTTATAGTCTTCAAGATTATGACCTTGCAATTATCTGATAAGTGGATCTGATAGGCGGTTGTAGCTGTCCGACACCCATCTCCAGGTGTTGCTATGAAAGTAAAAAATATATAATATTATATTTGGGTGTGTAGTGTCCGAACCTCAGCCTGCCGGATACTCTCGGCGGTGAGTGGTCAAAATAGCTGGACTCGTAGACATGGCGCATACAATGGCAATTCTCAAGTCCGACGTATTATGTCAGACATGTGTGCTTATATATGAGGTATATACGTAGGTATACATGATATCGACGCCTCGAGCAATTCAGGTCTGTGAAGCAGCTATTATATTACATGTGTGAGAGGGAAGCAATTATCTAAACGTTGCGAATTTTTATTATAATAATTAATAGTTTATCAATAACGGTGAATGTTCATTAATTCGTCGCAGCCGTCTTAGTGCAGCTGCAGGTAAAGTTGTTGTAGTGCAGTAGTATATTAGTACGCTCATAATATACTAATTAGTACATATTATAACTTGTGGCGTATAGGTACAGGTGCATCAGGTGGTATAAAATATATAAAATCAGGTTATGGGGAATTTCAACGTCTTTGTACCTATATCTATGGTTTTCGGCGAAGAAACTGAAAAAGCAACAGCATCTGCAGCAGTCGTCAGCGGGATCCAGGGTGCGTGAGTTCGATTTGGTGGTGGAAACAGGAGGTGGCTAAGGGCTGCCGTCGAATACGTCATAATATATGTATATTAAATTTAGAGACTTGGCCGCTCGGTTGTGTCTAAGAGGCGACGAAGGGGTCAGCGCGTTAAAGAAGCGATGAAATAAAAAGTGGAAAGAAGGAAATATAATAATATAATATATAATATACGAGAGAAGGAAAAACTACTGCAACACGCGCGTGCCGAGCTGGGAGATGGCTCCGAGCCAAAGTACCTACATGTACTCGTAGACCTCGCGCTCGCCCGCGAGAGAACGGAGCTGTACACCTACCTAGTGTGTAACGCATATGATATGTACAAAGTATATATGATATTATGTGAACGTGGTACGTGTGGTATATACCAACAGAGAGTTTGCCGCGTCCGGGCAACGTGTCTTGGCAACGTCGCGGCTCCGGGACCCCCGGCTGCAACACGCCGAGTGACGACGACCTCGAACGGTTTGGCGTGTGTGATGATTTTTAAAAAAAAAAATAAACATTATATTTTTTTCGTGTTTTCACCGCGGGCCGGAGGCGGCGGCGGGCCGCTTGCGAAACGCGCGCGCGTCGCGTCCGGTCTCCACGATACAGACTGCACGCGCGTGCCGCCGCAGCAGAGATTCCGTTGGCGGCCGACACTCGCGCGACGCATAACCAACTAGCTGTACATATATATTATATAGATAGATATCCACGTAACCGAGTTACCTATAAGTTCATATAGGTACTTACCTACGCGTTATGTAGGTACTTAACGCCGCGTAATCGTTCGTAGCGGAAACGACGACGAGTCCACTTCAATATTGAACAGAAAAAAATATTTATATTTAACGTAGGTACTGGCCACGGAGGAGTGTCTTCTGCAGTGGGTGGCTTCTCTTATCGAGCCTTTCTGTTAAACCTTCTTCTTTCTTGTCATTTAAGCGTATGTACAAAATATGTACCTATACGTATAATGTATATTGTTTGATTTAAAATAAGAGTTCCAAATATAAAAAATGTATATAGGTAATATATATCATACAATTTACCAATATGGCACACATACTCGCGTCATGCGATCATATTATTATTGTGGCAATACGGGTTGCGAGTATATAACTTTTGCGATACACACAGGGTCGTTAGAATGTTGAGTTACGAAATGTAGACGACCCTGTGCTTCAGCATTTACGCGTCTATCATATAATATATAGAGAGAGACTTTAAGCGTCGAGAGAGGAAATTATTATGAGAGAATACACACAATAAATAATAATTGCATACTATCTACGATAAAAATCGTTTCTTGACATGCAACCTGCAGCAGCGATAATAATATTATATTAACTTGAAAAATTAAAATCGATATCGACAAACTGAAAATTCATATATTATTAATTATGTAATAAATTATACACTAGGTATTGATAATTATGTATTTTATAACTTTCAGGTCCGGACATCAGATACGGATGCATATCAGATAACTATCCAATAACAGTGATAAGACTGCACTTTTGAGTAAACAATAGAACCATCCTATTAAACACATGAGAAGGACGTTTCAGAAGAGGAAAATTTTATTGGGTTATACGACCATACATACCAGCTATATATTATACCCAATAAACCAATTTTTGTGAAAAATGAAATGTATTTATATAGAAATTATCATAAAAAATCGATATATAATCAGTGATTCAAATCAAAATCATAACTGAGATTGAAAAAAATTGGTTTAAATAAAATACACTTACACTTTTACATATCCACTTGGTTGACTCGGTCAAAATGGTAATAGTCGAGATTGTCTTATTGTAACCAAGAACCTAACCAGCGGCAGTTATAACTAAATACACAGTAGACCTATTATTATACATAACATATTTTTACAACAATTATTTTAGTTACTATCGCTAGTAGGCCAAGAATTGAATGCACAAAAATACCATGAAATATATGTTTCATTAGAAAATAAGGAAATATGTACGAAAAAAAGTTCCAAAATACATGTACATAATATGTAAGACTTGAAATGTAATATATTATGTATCGATTGGTAATGTACGTAAACATAAGAAAAAATGAATTTAAACAAGATAATAATATTATATCATAATTATATTACTATGGTGCAAAATTTATAAAAATAAATATATTATAGGTAGGTTGATGTTTTATAAAATAATATATTTATACTAAAATGTTATATAACATATTAGGTAGTTTAAAACGTTAAGTCCATGATGTTGTTCTTTATACGCATCTATTACATATTCTGTTAACATATTATATGCAAAGATAAGCGCAGTAAAATGTTATATCTATAGGTACTTAAAATGCGCTGTCAATACCTTGTATCAAATACGTGTATCTCACTTATTTCGAACTCTGCTAACAACACGCATTCATCGATATGCAATAAAATCATCAAATTCACAGAGCTGCAGGTTATAGTTATTATAATAATTTGTATAAAATATGAATTATATTATACAGACAGGGTAGGTACCCCCATATGTACCGTATAATCGACTGAAGTTTATAAAGGATATCTATATATGTATATGTATCAAACGTAGCCGTATTCGCGGGACGACTGTTTTCGCTGTTGTTATTTAGGAGGGTAGGTACCTCACTGACGACTGATGGATTATACACCGCGAGAAAGGGTTCTATTATGTAGAATGACGTGCGGGGCGCATATATATATATATATATAATACGTAGTTATGTGGTATAGTATTATATAAAGGTGCACATTACTTATATGATGGTCGCGATGATCTACGAAACCCGCGGGATCCAATCGATACACGACGTGGCCTGGTACATGACAAATATAAATATTTTAATTACTTTAGCATTCGAAATCCACCCGCAGAAAATGTAATGGCCATAAATTACCCGGATAATAAAAAAATAAACACACATTTTATGACCTTGTACAGTTTAAAAAGAAAACGTACACACATAATATACATATAATATACGCTCGCAACTAAATACAATATATAATATGTGTATAATACACACGCATTATTATAAGAATATGCAGTAGGTACATATGTTAATAATACGCGTTACATACTACAACGTATAAAAACATAATATCGTATCAAGTTTTTTTTTTCTATCCAAACGAAATATTATACGTTTAATTAATTATTTTGTAAGTGTAATAAAAAAATATACGCTTCAATATTATTATATAATAATATATACTATAATACGTATAGCTGGTAATTGGTATAGTTATTACGGTGCTCGCACCAAATCCCTTTAGCGGACGCGCCACACCTACATAATATTATGTTGTCCGTCTTACAAACGTCCGCAACGTAGGTATGCGATGGCAAATTTGTTTTCAGCAGTTCCAATTTTGTGTAGTTATACCATTAACGACAGCCGAGCGAGTTAACAGAGTGAGTAGATTAAAGGTATTAAAACATGTTATTATCATCTGTTTTTTTCACATGATGGGATTTTTACGATATTTAGATTTCTCGCAAGCAAGTTATGAGAATTTTTAAACCGTATAATATTGTATTATTATTTACACACTCGTAATTCGCTACAAATATTAAAATATCATAAAAAACCCACGCGATAACACTGCGGTAATGTTCTGACCCTTAAGTTTTTATATAGGTCAATTCGTGCACTGCTCTGTTATTAATTAATATAGGTTAACACCCGAAAATGGAACACTGCTGAACACAAAAATGTTTGTATACGTTAGTCGTGCAAGACGGATGCAACATTGCAAGCGTGTGTGGCGGTCCTTTTAAACGACAATAATTAAACCGTGCACATATATAATATATATTATATTACAGCCGAGTCTCTAGCGGATAATTCGAACGAATATTTTCATCGTCTTGTCACCTGAAGTTATGTACTTGAGTTGATCACGCCTTGACGTATACAACTCGAAGTAAACAGGCGCGTGATAAACGAATTTTTTTTCACCTCCTCGAGGTTGTCGAGACTCGACCGCAGGCTACATGATATTATGTGTCTGGCGGTAGCAATAGTCGGTGGGTGCCTATATGTCATGTCGAAATCGTAGTTTTATCGTGTTTAATAATTTATTACCCGACAATATAATAATATCGTATTTCCTTCGCGTTACAATGTTTAGTTCGCGAACACCCGAAAATCACTTCTGATCCGTTGTACCAGCTATAATTATTATGTCGTTTCTGCAGTCAGGGACCTGCGGACGCACGACTTTAATACTTGCAGCGTTTAGGTATGCGGCTATACTTTAATATAACGACTAACCACGTTATTATTATATGACAGACGAAAAAAAAAAATTAAGAAATGAATACGTCGCGATCCGCTAGCGTCGTCGTCGTCCGCGGCTGCAGGGCGGGCGGCGATAAGACGGTATCCTTGAAACGCTACCGCGTATACCTAATTTACACAGAGACGCTTATACCCATAATAATATTATTTGGTATGATAATTATGTTATATGATCGTATATAGGACGCTATAAACGCGCAAACGGGGCAGCGATTAACCGCGGTCGTGGCTAATATTATTATTTCGATAACCTACATTTAAATCGTTTGCCCGACTATGTATTAGAATATAGGTAATAGGCTATATAGGCGAGACGACGAGAGTCGTTTTTAATTAAAAACAAAAATAATCGACGAAAAAAATAACCGACACAAATAAAATAATATAATAATATTAGATATAAGGAGTTAAAGGTATCTACATATATTATATACCATACCTACCTGTTGTACACTTCGCGCGTAGTCGCAAATTTTGCGCACGCCTATTATGCACACGAGCGTTCCTATTTTTTTACCACACGTGGTTGGTAATTAAAAAAACAAAAATAATAATATTGTGTTTAATTATTACAATTTTATATACGCAGTAATATATTATATATATATGTATACAACTTGCGGGTTGAACGCGATGCGATTTGGAAACAGGAAAATGTCAGCTCTCAGTCTGCAGAACTGGTTTCGATAAGCGCGTACTATTATTATTATAGGTATAAATATTATTATATATCGTTCGTGTGTTTGTGCGAGCAGATAAGCTCAAAACCTCGCCCAGCCCAGATTCTATGTGAGTGGTGTGTAACTATAATAATATTACCTAGGTATATGTTATTATTATTATTATTATTATTATTATTATTATTATAATAAATATCTGTACATGTCGTGATGTGTTTGTGCCGGTTGATGATTTCTCGATCCGCTGCACTCGGGTAGCTAAACGATTTTTTCCTCCAAACTATACCCTTTTCGACCGGTCCCGCGATTTTGACGTAAGTTCTACTATATAGTATCTACATATTATATGCGCAGACCTAGAAGAACTGATATATAGGTACATATTTATGAAATGTTTTCGTTCTATGCGCGTGTTTATTCTATAATAATATAGTTATATCATATTTGGTAGATTTTTGAATTTACATACATTATCAGTGGCGTAGCCAGGATTTCTGAAAGGGAGGAGGAGCAATAAAAAACATTATAAAATTACATTTATATTGTGAACACTGAAGATAACTATACTCTTATACTTATCACGTGGCCAGATATATAATATTAAAATATTAAATACACCCTACTGAAACGATAGTAACATTTTTAGCAACTTTTTATTTATATATTATTGTTGTAAGTCCAATCTAAAACTTTTATCTTTCTAGAAGATTTTTTTTATAAAAGACTGCAGTGACCATGGTCAATATTTATTACAATCAATACATATCGTAAAATTTGGCAAAAATAATGAAGATTTTGGGCACAGCTCCTTTCCCCCCCTTCTACTGGCTATGCCACTGAATCCAATATATTAAGCACCCAGGTAAAAACGTGTCTCGCTCTATGTGTCTTGCAAAACCTACCATCGACGACTGTTTTCTAACGAGTTCGTGTGATCAGTATATTATAATATAATGTGAGCATTCCCAAATCGCGGCTACAACGACCACCTTGCCTCAAACAGCGATCCCACAAAACACAAGAAATTCACAGTTTTGTTCGTGGCCTCATTCGGACAGTGACTTGGTTTTTTGGGACTCGAGAAATATACTATTATAATACAATTGTTTTAATAACGCGTATAATAGTTCATACGTATCGCGATGTTGAGTAACAGCGTCTTAAAAAACCGAAAATATTAATTACACGCGACTGCTGCAATTTACGTTACACATATTCTTATGATATAAATTTATCGATTTCAGCAAACTATACCTATCCTAATTTGCATTTCAGTGTCACAATACGAAAATGTCATAACGATTTCAATAATTGAATACGCGTACAGTTTTGTATATTATACAGCGAGGTAATAAACATAAAAGGTAAGTGTTTTAGACGACGAAAAAGTAAAAGTTACAATCGCCTCATTTACTTTTGGCGGTGCCTATACGGCGGCTATGTATTTAAATGTGATACGCGTAAAAAATAGCAAATATAGAGGTTGATTCGAGCGCGGAAAACAGATTCATAATTTAAAAAATAATATTATACGTCCACCGCGATTAAAACCGGTAATTATGCGTGACGAAAAAAGTAATAATACTCTAGCCGAGCGCTAATAATATAATTTAATAATTTATTATAATATCACACGCATACTAGAATACTACAGATACAATTTATAGGTACAAGCCACAGTCGATAGAGTCATAGTTTTTAGTACATATTTTATACGACTGACGAGTGGCAGTAATTAGATGAATTAAATAAATAAATTAAATATACATTTTATATAACAATAAAAACAAACACTGAGCATGAATAAGACAGTGATAGTGATAGTCAAAATATCAATAAATAATATTAACAATATAAACGATTCTAAGCGAGGTGGTTGAAAATTATATCTTACGAAAGGATAGATAAAAATTCAACATTTCAAGTCATCCAAAACACCCATAAATCTTCGAAGCACGCAAAAACGATCAAACCTTTTTTGAAATGTAATCATATTCGAATAGGTTATGTCACTTAAATTAATAATCGGCTCATAATCGATATCGTACATTTTACGTGCTGGTTATTTTTTTTTTTTAAACCGTTATTTTCTGTCCATGTTTGCCATTCATTTCTTCTCGGTTGCGGACTATACTTAGATCACATTAAATTATATGTGTACATAGAGTGCTCTGTGATAAAATTAATCGCTGCAGGTTTATTATTAATTATTATTATATATACTGGCGCGCTACGCGCTCTTTGCTAATGCCCGAATGACGAAAAACGATTTTTCTTCCGCGGTGGCGCCAATAATCGACGCGATAATAATATTATATACATTGTGTATATATATGTTATATGTTCACTGGCCGGCGGCTGTTGCTATATATATGTGTGTAAGTGGTGTGTATATATATATGAATATAAATGTATAAAGGGTTCATTAATAATATACATATTATATATATATATAATAAATTCGTTGGCCCTCGGCTCAAGTCGCTGCGCGTCGTCTCGCGTCCTATATAATATTAAATACATAAATATGTCATATTATTATCAATTATTATGTATTATGTACATAATATTATTATATTATTATAAGCAATATTGTGTGGCTGTAGGTATAATTATATTTAGAAAATATCAAAAAAAAAAATTCTACTCTCTTAATCGATAAAATAATTAAGTACCTATAATAAACACACTTCGGTACCTACAACTGCAGATGACTGAATCTGCAGTCCGCGGACGATTGCAACCAGTTAGGGTCGGCCATTAACTCGTATACACATATTATACTATTTGTATAATATTATCATACACCCATACAGGTACATAACGCGAGTACCTATGCATATAATCTGAGCGGTGCAACGAACGTATAGTATAAGTTTTTGTCCGCTAATTGGATATACATTTTATATTTTCACACATATACATGCGTATACGAGAGTACCTATATATAGATATATTAAAAAAAATATGTCAACCGTAATGATAATATAAATAACGTCAGGTCGTATCACATATACAAGGTATAATAAATAGCTGGGGTATACAGAGCGCATTTCTGGGCAGACGCGTAATATATTATTATTATACAAAATATATACCTATGTTATACACTTAGATATACCTAGTCAGTTGGTAGACAATTTTTTCCCCGCCGGACCGATTGGTGTTATATCGTCAGTAATGTAGGTCACCATATAGTGGAATTGCAGATCTATACCATTTTATTACCAGCCATCACGCGGATTTATATCGGAATACAAAATTCCTACAGTTTGAGTTAAAAAATTAAGTTGAGTGGTGATTGAGAGTGGTGATTTTCTGTCTTTGTATAATATAGCTTTTTTTTTTTTTAGAAAATTTACAATCTGTATTACATAACACAATAGGTAAAATAGATGACTGACATAACACTATATACATAAAATAAAATATAACATGAAGCACATGATGAGGGAAACCATCCAGCGAAGGTACCCTCCAAATATAGCTTATAATATTTGAATTCAAGGAGGAGGACGAAATCAAATACACGTGCTTAACACAATCCCGATTATACGTCTAATCGGGATTGTGTACTTAGAGACGAATTCGAATCTGTTTTAAGAATTCTTATCGCTTCTCTAGATCAATATCAGTACGTACGTTGGAAATATAACACATCTAAATTATTACTATGGTGCTATCGTATGTATAATGACTGCTTTCAATCCATTTAAATGCACCAATATTTAGACGAAAAATGCAACGGAATGTATTTTGTGGGATAGTGTTATTACATTTTCTGCATTTTTAGTACGAGTATACAGCAAGTTCAACAAATTCTTTGAAATAAAATGTTGAAACAATATTAATTAATACATCACGTTAGTACAGAGAACCACAATACAACTGTTTTCACAATTTAAAAGTTGAAATGTTAAATTATTATATTGCGGGACGTCTTGTACTCAAACGGTGAGTCTTGGATTTTTTGCGAGAGACACCCTGTCTAGTGTCTACATGTCGATTCACCGAGCACATTAACTTTGTCTTTTAATAATATTATACTCAAAGCCCATTTTTTCATATTCTTGAATTTTTTTCGTATTATTCAAAGACTGTCTTGTGAGTTGTGGGAATACAAACTTGTTTTTTTCCAATGACAACCCCTCCTCTTTTTTACTTCAAATTACTTGTCATTCTCAATAGAACTTGAAAATATTTTCTTTGGGTACTTAAATAATATTTAAATATTCTAAAAATCAGATTTTGAATATCTACTGCGCAGTATTGTAGAAAAATAGGGTGTTAATCGAAAACCCTGTTTAATAAACGCAATGGTTAATATTATAGGTAGGTAGGTAGGTAGGTAGGTACTGCAGTTATTGAATTCGACAAGTATACTGCTTCGAATGCGCGTCTGAAGATTTCTAATATACCTACATGTAAGTATGTAACGCGTAAATGAGCAAAAAATAAAAAAAAAAATGTAAATTTACTCGCCAGCCGTATTACTGTACATACGCTGCACATGTAAAGCGCACTCTGTAGATCTCAAAAGCAGTATGTGTAATAATAATAATAATAATATATAAAATATATTTTGTGTGATAATATATGGCAACGTTTGGCCGCCGTCGAAAACGCGCGCGTGTTTCACGGTTGTCGGACGGACGCATGCCGATAACCGTTTTTCACCTATTAGGCCCGCTGAACATAATATTATATAGGTACATACAACAAAATTCGTTAAAGCCGTTTTACGGTTTTCATTAGTCACAAACGATACAATAATAATAATAATATGTAAGTAAAACACTACCTATATAATAACAGTGATTCTTTTATCGAAAAACACTCATTATTTCGAAAATAGTTTATTACTTGCCGTATTATGATTTCTTAGTTTTTTTTGCATATACTAATAAGATGGTAAATATTTTAGTTCTGCATAATATTCTGAAGCGGTTAAAGCAGACAAGTTTTCGAAGTAGGTATACATCGCGATATGTACCCTACATATAAAAATCGAATTTCAGACTAAAGTAATTAATTAGTTATAACTTATAATTTATAACCACATAATAAATTGAACGTTTTAATGACCAGATTATTGATCTACTTATCCATGCGCTCATTCCAACTTGAATACGTCTTATAAGTTATAACTATGGCTATAGGATGTTGTAGCATCTTGCATATTTTTTTTTTAAATCTAAATTGTTTTTGATGAGATAAAAATCCGTTTTACTTACTGGAGATTACGTATATTATGCTATATTATGTTTATTTAGCACATTTTGCATATTTTGGAAATTTTGAGGATGATTGGATACTTAAATGTTTTGAAATTTTTTAGGTCATACAATTGAGTTTATTTGTTAAATTTCCAAATACTTTAATTTATTTTTTTTATATTCGTTTATAGTTTTATTTTTATCAACGAAAATGTTTGATTTTCCTAAATTCTTAAACACATCTATGGTATGCTTTTTTTTATAAATCCAAATTTAGGTTTTATTTTTGTACTACAAAATAGATTGGTACAACCTTAATTTTTGGTTATATAAAAAAAAAACTAAATATATATTTATTTAAGAAAAAAAATACGCAGGCCATAGCATCAGCATTAGTTAAATCGAACATTTTCACTTTAATACTAATGTTAAACACAATAACTTTTAACCTATATTTTGACAGTTTTGCATCATAACATGTTATGCAGTCTTTTATATTTTTTAGGTGCATATTTTGTATTTCTCATCCTTGGTAACTCGTTTTTTTAACATTTTTTTTTTATGTTTTTGAATCAATTAGGTAATGTTTTTCGATAAAAAAAAATCACAATGTTTTATTTATCGTTCCACTCGTACACGATTTACATTGCGAAACAGTAAAAGCGTGATGTATACATACTTAGAGCCTTTATATAGGTATGCTTGAATGCTCGATGTTTCAAAATTCACTGCGATTGCCCATTCGTTACAATATAATAATATACAATAATATTTATCGTATTTTCGTCCGTCGTCGTGTAATATTGCTATAATGATGTTTGTCATCGTGTTTATTCTTCTTTAGTTAAACGTCACGAATAATTCGCCTATAAGATAAGTTTTTACTTCAGATTCAGAACATAGCGTGGACCACCGTTTCAGAGAATAGAATATTATTATGCGGCAGGTTACCCTTACTGCTGCTATATAACTAACCCTCAATGTTCGGCTGCCGTTAAGGGTGTCTCGACCGACTAACCCGCGTTATTTCAGATATGTGAATTTATTAAATTAATATTTTCAACCGACGCTGAAGTGAAGAACGAATAGTCACGAGTAAACAATAATTACTCTTTTATTTACTCGTTTTAACTTTTCTGACTTTGAATGATGGAGTAAGGAGATCGCGGGAGAATTTTTTAGCCATTTTTTACACGGAGTTTGACCAAGTGTTTTTGTTGTGATATTATTATTTTATTATAGGTACAACCATCATAATATTCCAGTAAATTTTATTGAAAAGTAAACCTACACAAATTGAGCCTATATACAATCTCGCTTTCTGGACATGCCTCGTATATACCTGCGAGAAGAAATAATAGCGTTATCGTTTGTTTGTTTTTATAACTAACGTAACCTAACCTATTAGGTACTTTAATTATACGAAATCTCGTATTACCAATATTTATAAATTACATACGTACCTTATATACCCATTATTGATCGGGCGGGGATATATTCGATTTAAATTTTCGAGGACACTCTGCACGCGAATGCAACCGACAATATTATGATGATGATGTGTGAACACGTGTCCGAAGCATATACAATTATATTTAGGTATACCTATCCGCATAATATTATAATAATTATCGTTGAAACATATACCACTTTTAGGCACCTTTACATATTATTATATATACCTATCATATATGACATTATATTATAAACCTAATAATTCGCGATGTGCGCTAGTTAATTACGCGTATATTATATACCTACCTAATATGTGTGTGTGTTCAGATGAAGGCGCGCAGACTCGCAGAGTTTTATATATTATTATCATATGTGTTTAACGCTCGTCGAGTCGGATCAGAATACAATTACAAGGTTTTATGTAAATTTGGTGGGTACATTATAATATTATTATATATTATATACATACATGATACACCCATTAAGCGTGTGTGTGTGTAAACACGGTTTAAAATATACGAAATCAAATTATTTTTATTGCATTTTAAGTAGGACGTACAAAGTGTACATATATATACACGCACGCATACACATGTAATAGTTATATAGATATACAAGTAAACCGTATATATAAAAACTGTGCGCGCTTCATGTGAAAGTTTCGGGTGAGCAAAAAATGTACGCATAATGACGACGACGACGTGCTGTAGACTGCAATTCGCACGTGGCAAATTATATATTTTGTGATTTTATGTACGAATAATATATTATAATTTATTATATAGGTGTCGACGTAAACAAAAACATTTGCTTCCGATCGAACGATAATAACCAATAATAATATTATAATATGCGCGATCTATTATAGAGCACCATATGCAGTTCGAGTCCCGTAAAGGATATTAATTGTTTTTTATAAATTATAATATTATATTGCAACCGACACACTACAATTATTACTTATTCTATATAGGTACCTTTAACAATTAACACTTTGTTCTTCTGAAAACTGTATTCGGAGACACGAATCGGTCGCGTTTTTGTTCGGAAATTGCAAGTGAGATTTATTAGGTATATCCTATGTGCAAACATAGAAAATAATATTCATCGCTAAAATGGAGTTTCATCGGAACACTTACGATTTTCGGTACAGACGAATGACAATGACAATAATAATTATAGGAGGTATTATCACTGTAATATAATAACATAACTGTCGGTCCCGCATAATTGTATCGTCGTATCGTACCTATAATAGAGAATTAAACGAAATGTCGCGACCGAGCGTCTCATCATCGCGCATCCAACCCATACAATAATAATTGTGACCAAATTATATACCAAATTACCTACACGCAACCATGATCTATACCGGTGGTGTAATACTTACAGCTGGGTGCCTACATGGAGGTACGTGTCATGGCGAGTCACGCCCACCGTTACAATGATAATATAATATTTAATAACAATGTATATAGGTACAAATCGTCTCGGCATGACGACGACGACGACGACGACGACAACAGCCGCGTCCAACCGTCGCGCGTTTAATAATATATAATATTATAACATAGTAATATCTACGAGGTATTACAGTGCACGTCACATTAGACTTGTGTACGCACGATCCTCAAAATATTATGTAGGCTATAATATATATACGACGTGTGCATACGCCTCGTTATTATACAGTGTGTAATCGCTAATTGAGAACACTCAATATATTTGAGTAGGGCAATGCAATTTGAACTCTGTTTTCTATTTGGTTGTTATGACATAAAAATACACTTTTTGATAGCCAATGCATTTTTTTTAACTTAATTAGAATTGCGCATGCGCAATACAACTTTTTTTTCTTAAATGAGAACCACCTATTTTAACTACTAATTTTTTTTGCCTAATTTTTTAATGCATTTTGGTAGCTAAACCAACTTTCTAAGTCCAAAATTGACCAAGTTACAG
>NC_042494.1:136455749-136477190 GCF_005508785.2 Acyrthosiphon pisum
AAATGCATTAAAAAATTAGTAGTTAAAATAGGTGGTTCTCATTTAAGAAAAAAAAGTTGTATTGCTCATGTGCAAATCTAATTAAGTTAAAAAATTCATAGGCCATCAAAAAGTGTATTTTTATGTTATAACAACCAAATGGACAACAGAATTCAAATTGCATTGCCCTAGGTACTCAAAGATATTGAGTGTTCTCAATTAGCGATTACACACTGTATAAACGATGTCGCGTCGTCCGCTGCAGCGTCTAGTCGTACCCGTTTCGCATGAACCGCGGTTGTCATTTTCGCCCGATGATAATATACGCGCGCGGTGTCTGGTTTATTATATTTTTTTCTCTCCCGTTTGGCGCTTCGGTTTTCACGTCACCGACGTGTGTCACAGCCGCGCCTGCTGCCGCAGTGGTGTTCGCCGACCGAATCGGGTCCATTAGCGGCGGATCGACAGAAGTGTTCCTGCAGCATCACGATGATGGTGGCGGCGGTGGAGGCTGCGCGCGTAGGACCCGTCGAATAATGTATAATATATATATAAGCAGAGACTGCGACGACGAGGTTATCGAGACACGGTTGATCCGTCGCCCGCAGTAATAAGGGGCGGGCGAGCTAGGGGTAGTAGATAAAGAAGAGGGGGTGAGATGGCAAAAAGGGATTCGTGATTGCGGACGTTGCAGAAGCGCGGGGTATGCCGTACCCCCCCGTCAATACGTATATATATATATATATATGTATGTGTGTATGGGATTAAGAAGGAGAAAGTGCAAAGTACGAGCAGCGTGAACCGGAGGGCTGACGGGGCACGTGACGAGGATACAAAAATATACCTTCGGAGCGCGGTCGGCGGGTGGCTGAATGGGAGGGGTTGGGCCGGGGAGACGAGGATACCTACTTTCCGACCGTACACACACACACAAATATATATATATAAGTCCTGGCGGGAAAGCCGAAATCGTGCTCGGCGCGCCCGTAAAAACTGCGCCGGCAGACGTGACGTGAGCTCGTCGACCGTACAAAAATATATATACACGTAAAATACACGCACACGTTTATGTATAGAAGCACTCACACGCGCGTAAAACGGCGGGCAATAATATAAAAACGGAAGCGGCTTTGGAAAAGTACCCTCCGACGACGACGACGACGGCGGCGACGGAGGAGATGCGATGTCGGAGAGGCTGCAGCTGCAGCGGAGGGCTATGCTGTTATATATTGAACCGCGTGATACCATCAGCCAGCTCGCGGTATTATTATATAATATTATTACGTTGTGGGTACCAGATATTGTATTAGACCGTGCGGCGTATACCACGACCGCGGTACAGTAGTGGTCTTGGCAGCAAATTAAAACATTCCGTATAATATTATATACTGTACCTACATAGCTGCCGGTATACCTATATTACTATAAATTGTAATATATTGTATTATTGTGTAATTTAGGTTTGGACCGGTTCAGTATGATGGGCAAAATTATGTCGTCGTTGCCCAGACGGACTCTCTATCACGAGATTCGACTGTAATTTTACGATTCGCGACGAGAACCGCGTTATTGTATACGGCTATCGATAGTATATATTTTATTTGATAATATATTAAGAATAAATTATTATGTACTTCGACAATAACGCACATAGGTCATTCGAAAACAATGCTGCGCGCGTGTACGATAATAAATAATATCTAATATTATAATTTCGCGTAATCCGCCATAAGGAGCGAGCGCGGGATTAGGCGGCGGGCGTAGGTATACACAACGACGTGTACCCGCGTAGATCCGAATAAATTATCGGAGAATAAGAGAAAAGTCGACCGAAACGGTGGCGTTAGTTAATCTTGATAATTAATAAGTCGACGAGACGCGTCGTGCTCGACAATAATAATTCGGCGGCGACGTAGGTATATAGGTATTACGATCATCTATCCGCGAGAGCATTTTGCCACGCACACATTAATAATTTATTGTATCGTCAATATTATATTATATTGTTGTTGTCGGTGTTAAACATTTAGTGTACACTATGATCATAGGCGGAGATTTAGTAAATTTTTTAGGGGGATGGTTTAATTTTAGATTTTGAACAGAGCGATGATTGTATATTGATTTTACGACGATGAGTGTTTTTTTATGTATTTTAAATTCAAATTTTTATTTTACTTTTGAGCTGGAAGAAAATTTACTTTTTCTAGGAAAATGATTCGCGATAATCAACTTCAAAGGAGGTTTCTGCAGGTAGAAAATTGGATATAGCTCATATTTGTATGGGTCAGAACTCAAAAGTAGAAATTTCTCTGTACTTTGTTAAATGATTCAGAAAAAAAATGCGACTAAAAATACTTGAACAGTGTTGATTCCTTAATCATAATAATTACCTATTCTAGTATTCTATAATGCATAAAATATAATGTAAAATATATTTCAATAGATAATAATGATAATATTATTATTATTTTTTTTTTGTCTATAATGTGTATAACATTAAATATAGGTAATAGAAAAAAAATCAATAATGTACTAATTTTTTTAAATTAATTTTGAATAAACCTTTAATAAAATAAAAGGCCACCAAAGATAAAAATAATAAGCAAAATATGTTCAAACTTTTTAGTCAAACTAGAAAACGTAAGATTTATTCTTTAGCATAATAATTGTTTTAGGGCACTAATACCTCATCAGCCATTACCCTCCCCCCACCAACTTCATCAGAACACCGATCACGGTCTATACGTGCCTATACGGATACGGAGAATTCCGAAATATCGTGTAGGCGTTCGCGCTGAAAAGCCCGAGCGGCCGAACCACAGAATATAATAATATCTAATAATAATATATAGACACAGGTAGGTCGAGGTACCTACCTATAATTATACAGGTTGACATTCGAACGCCGGACGCGCGCGTATTGTTCGGGAAGGATGAAAAAATAATAATGTTATAACGACGTTATATACAGTACCTGTAAAACATCGCTGAAGCGGTGTGGAGTACGCGACGATTCGATTGTTTTTATATTTCTCCGGGGCTGGTTGGGTAAAAAACGCCGAAAAAAAAACCCGAAAAACAATGCGTCGCGACCGACAACAATATAAATATTATTATATATAATACATTATATAATATACTCGCGATGGAGGTATAATATACGACGTATGAAAATACGTCTCGAGATCCGAGTTTGAGATACGGCGGCAGCGACGGCGGATAAGCCACCGGCGCGCCTTTTCCTCGGTGTGGACGCGGTGGGGGGTCCGTCCGTCCGTCGGTTCGCCGTGCATTGTTGTTGTTTTTAAAAAAAATTTTAAGGGCGAGGGATCCCACACGACCTCTGCCGTGAAGTCTTCCTCTGCCGTTGTGGCGCGCGTCTGTATATAATAAACGAAAACGGAAACCGATCAAATATTATCGTTAGCATTATTATACGACGCAAGCCCATTATAATCTATGTTGATAAAAGGCAAAGTCTATGGGTGTGCGAGTGTGTAAGCGGACTACAGCGAAGCCGAACGAACTATTACAGCAGACATGAAATAGTTATTGTAATAATTATTATATGTATAATTTTAGTCCGGTTTATTATATTTGGTCAAAACCAGCCAAATGCACACTGCAAAATATGACGTGTAGCTTACATTTAACGGAAATCCACTGGCATTATCTAATATATCACTGCAAGATAAGCTATATTAATTAACTGTACAATTTTGATTTCTAAGTACCTATAATGTTTATAGTGATTTTCATAAAATGTTCGTAAATAGATGCAGCCAGATCCTAGTGCTATTTTTTACTACTTACTTCTTTGCTTTTCAATACAATTCAATATTAATGTTTCATATAATTGACCCATGAAATACCATAATTATTTTTATTATTTAAACATTATAGTGCAGTTGCCATTGGTAAAAAATAAAATAGTTTTTGTATAATTGGATATAATACTATGGACTCTTATTTTATGTTTGGTTAAACCACCTCCGCCCCCTATAACTACAGTGGTAAAAATCTGTGCAGATTACATTATTTTAACCTCCTTTAAAGAAGTTATAAGTTCGCGGACATTATATTGGAATCATAGTGTCATCTACACGGGCCATAGTGTAATATTATATTAGGTACTCTATGTGGCACGAGCAACGCCTTGTACGATCAGCTACTAAATAATACGCATGGAGATCAGATGTCGCGGATGACCTACATATTATATAACAATATTAGGCTGATTGGGTACACATAATATATTTTAAGACCATATTTTTCTTTTTGACATATCCCGTATCCTGACCCTGACCCGTGCGGAGGATTTCTTCACGATGGAGGGTCAGTGATTGACCTACACAGCGACTGCTGAGGCTCGTCAAAACGAGTAGGCTCGCGAAGTGCGGCTCGCTGCGCAAAACAAACGGATTTCGCGAGTGTCCCGCGTGCGAGGAGTGAGACGAGCAGCGGATGCGACGGTTTTGAAACGGTAAAAAATAAAAAACCGTTTGCGAATTCGTTTTACCCGTTTTTACCGGTTTTGCCAATCGGCCCGGAAACGTGCGTCGTCGCCGCCGCTGTTCGATCATTATAATAATAAAAATAAATATATTACACGCATTACATTGTTATATAACAAATCTTATTATGCAGACAGGCAGGTATATATGGTTACGCGCGCATCCGTTGCGACTTAAACTCTCGCGCTTGCGCACACGGACGTGTATATATTTATATATATATATAGGTACAGGACACATAGGTACATATTGGGTATTATTATATTATAATATATTGTATGTAGGTACATTAGTGTAGAGACGCCTGCAAAATCTTCGACGCTCCGCGGTCGTGGGAACCGATCGATCTGCATATTACAATAATATAATATTATAATGTATAATATGCATATAGGCGCGCACGAAGAGGTTCCTCTCCGTATCTGTAATATTCAATACCGTATCAATGGAAAGGGTTCTCTGGCAGTGCTTCGTAACAATATAATATACGATGTGATATATAATATTATACCCGCGATCTCTCGGGCGCGTATGCAAAAAAGGGTACGTCCCGCGTACGCATATGCAGATGATATATCATTCAGCGTGTGATATACGTATATATTATATTATATAGTACGGACGAGCAGTGGGTTAAACCCCGCTGCCACCGCCGTCGTCGTCGCCGAAGACACCTATTTTAAATAACACACAATCGCGCCCCCTTCGTTTTTACGAAATCCAAAGCCCTCCGGTCTCATCCTCCGGAAAGTAAAATTCAAATGAACCCTTTTTTTCTCATGGTCTCGCGGCGCCGTAGACCGATGAGTGGAGGGGTGCAGTGGCAGCAGCAATAACAGGTAGATCCGCCGCGCCCCCCTCGCGGCATACCCGTACATATGCAAACTAACGCTTTAAAAAAAAGAATAAAAAATCATAATAATAAAACTACACTAAGTTACCATTCAAATTTTATGCAAAGGGGCCTTCCTTCCTATACGTATACGCGTATTTATACATAACCCTTTTACCGACGATTTTTTTTCCCAGGTAACAATAATAATAATAATAATAATAATAATAATAATAACAGCAGTCGAGACGATAATAAATAATAATAATAGTCGAGCGTGTATTTGTATATAGGTATATATGCATATTATATATATATAAACACAATAAAAATAATGTGTAATAATACTATATATAATGTGGTGTGCGGGGTGCGGGGTGGTGCCACGGGAGAGGAAACGCGGGGCGGGATCGTCCGGATATAGACGCGATGATGAGATGAAAAACGAGATGACTACAATATTATAGGTGCAATACGAGGACGACGACGGGCTCGAGGGGGGGGGGGGGTTATTGTGGTGTCGTCGTGTCCCGGACTCGGCCGTTAATTTTCGTATATTATAATCTTCGTAATATATGTTTCGTTATACCAAGGTGTATTCCTCTATTGATCTGCGGGTGATATCTGTTGTGCGGATGCTGCACGAGCAGCAGAGGAAGAGCGGGTGCAGAGAGGCTGCTGCTTAACGCCACGCGGTTACGACAGAACAAAACCGGCAAAGTCGGGAGTGGAACGGAAAAAAAACCGTTTCTTTTTCATCCCTCTCAACCCGTCCGCATCCGAAATATTATGCAAATTATAACGTTTTTTTTATTTGTTCATTCCGCGCTCATTCTTCTTCGTCATCTTATTTTTTCGCGACCGTTGCGTTCATATAATATAATGTATTATAATAATATATTATACTGCAATATATTGCAGTACCTAGGTATATAGGTACGCTGTTGCTGCACCCGGTGGTGGTCCGTTACATTCGAGATCGCAGAATCCGACGTTGGTTTTCGCGCCAAAATGTGGTAAATAATATTATTATTATTATATACAATACGGTCCTCCTCGGCCGGTTCGACTATAAAATATAATGTGATAATAATAATTACAATAATACGGCGACGACAATTAAGAAATGTCTCGGAGGAGCGCGTGCCGCTCAAGTATTATACAGTTAATAAACCCCTGCTGTATATAATATGATATATTAATATATACACGAGTCGCCCCGCGTGTCGCCTAGTTAATATTCATTCGCGATAATTTATTTAGAATATTATTATACATATTAATTAAGATTCTTACGAATATATATATACATATATGCACGGATGTACCTGCGCCGTGGTGTCTACGCTGGCTGCTTCGCCAGGTATACCCTCCCGACGAGATAAAAATCGAGAGAGTGCACACACACACACACACACATTACACACTCATAACAATCATAATATTATTATTATTTTCCTCCGTCTAGCGCAATCATTATTATTATTATTATTATTATTATTATAATTCGTATATTATTATTATCATAATAATATCTATACCGTATCGCGCTGTTTGCGGCGGGTACATATCTATCTATCTATTCTAAATTAACGCCAACACGCGATATTATATTATGCAAATCGTGTTAGCGCGCACGCGTGCTTTAAATATATACTTTCCGTTATGATGTTATATTATTATAATGATCGCTTCATCGTCGTCGCGCCGTCACATCGACAAGTGTATAGTTCGAGGTGAGATAATCGTTCATTACTATTATAGATATACGATATAATATAATACCTACATATATATACAATTCATTTTTTCATAAATAAATATTATGTCATAACATGTCTTACGCAGTACACATCATAATAATTTTCGTTGGTCGACCGCATCTATCCGGCCTAGGTGCATATTATGCAATAACATAATATTATTATAATTATATATGTACCTATACCAGTTCTGAAACATCGACTGATGACCAGTCATTGGTGGACTTTTGTTGTTATTGTTTATACATTATACCTACGATCTTAGAGGACAGAACAATAAAATTATTGTTATTATTTTCGAATCACCGCGGCCACTGATTCAGAGTCATGTGAGTGACGATGATGGAAATACTCTTATTAGGTATATATTATATTATAAACGTGGGTAATATCTAGGTACAACCATTACAACAATTCGTATTGTATCATTACTCAACTATTATTAAATAAATATAGCTACCTATAACAATATAAAGACAAATAAAATAATAAATAAAATTGTCTACCACGAATATTGTTCACAAAAACATTTAAAATATGATCAAACATTTCTGTCGTAATTTACTTCAATTTTTTTTATTTATATTTAAAATACCAATAGACTTTTTCGTACAACTATCTCCTAAACATTTTGAAATACAACGATTATAATGTATAATATATTGGCAGGTATAGTGTTTTAAACGGTTCTATAATACAGTGCTGTCATCATATTACTGTAACCAATTTTAACCTAACGAAATGTCTGCAATTGGACAATTTTATTCAACCGTTCTCCTTTCACAACAATACCATAATATTATTATAAACTGTGGGTTACGAATGTAATATATTATTGGACTAATATCGCGATGACAACATTTTGTATTTTAAGCCCTCGTGACTTAAACATTCATAAAAATATTATAATATATGTCCCCGTGTTATAGCTGGGAGGTTTATGCTTGATTTATTGGCAGAACGAAGACGTGTTTCAAGTATTAAACATTAAAAATATAATCTGTTGTCTAGTAAAATATAGAATCATCTACATATTATCGCCGTCAATACTTCAAAAGTCCCTCAGGGTAATATACTAGTTCCCAATAACAGAAGTGTTTTTTTTTTGGGTGGGGGGGGGGGGTTATTAGTGGTTATTATTGATTAAAATAATACATCTTTAGTGATTGGTGATACTATATCGGTGAGATTCCAAAAATGACCTAAGCAATAAATAATAATTTTATAAAGATATATATGCTCTCGTTATTACTTTCGTGGATTTGTTCTTTAATTAATTTAATAATAAGATGTTTTTCAAAATATTATAATTAGTAAAACATTATAAAATACTATTTTGACATTCTATGATAAAGTACCTATTAAACGTCTCATAACATAGAATCCTTTATAAGCAACTCAATTTTTTTTTTTTTGAAAAACGAGTCATTTAGATGTCCGACGACTATTATTATTGCTAGTAATTCGGACGACGTATAATTATTAAATATTATACGATATTATATATTTATAATAATATATAGGACATAGGTATTGTTTATTATTTGTTAGTGTTATGTAAAAAAAAAAATAACATTTCTATAATAAACAGCCACGAGTACCTAATGGTCACGTAGTCTCCCATATTTCCCGCATTAAGGCGTTCACAGCTCACCGCGGTGGATCGTGATAATTATTCATGATGACCACACGGACCGAGTAAGATTGTAGTAAACTATATACGATTTCAGCGGTATACGTAAGGTGTTATAACAAAATATATGGTTGGCCTACGGTTAACTATAGACTATATAGATAACCACATGGTTCAACCAATCACAGTTCAATAATATTTTACAGGTAATCACGTGCTTCCCGTTTCACAGTTAACTGTGAATAAGGTACCCTCAGCGTCACCGGTACTATTAAAGTGACCACCTAAAAGAAAGTAATATTGACAGCGGCAGTGAATAATAGTATTGACGTCAACGATCTATCGCGGACACGCTGATGATTGGCAATCATAATAATAATGCCAGTTATTCGGTATATCTATAGGTGCCATACGACAACGACGACTAATAATAGTAATAATATTATGACCATAATAATATATTATTGTAACCTCACTAACATAACCCGTCGAAATTATATTAATATTATGATAATCATATAGGTAATATTATTAGGTATCGAAACTAAATGGGTTTGCGAAAACGACCGATCGCTCCGAAACGACATTATATATTTTTATATTTTTACTCGAGAAAAACTTGACACTAATCGACTGGAATTTCAATATGAAATAATATTCAAATCGTATTCATACGATTACCTATAACATTTTTTTAATGTCGTCGACATGGAACGAAAATATATTATACTTGCGTAGTTATAATGTACCTACACTAATAATATAATTACATAGGTTCGCGGTTGGTATGTGCGATAATATATACGTGTGTGAGCATTTTTCAGCAGCCGTGAGTACCATATTATATTAAATTTTATTTATAATATAGGTAGGTAGGTAGGTGCTTGAATTAAATCCGAACGATGACGACAATTACGACGATTAGTTATTTTGCTATAGGTAGGTAGTTGAGACGAAAATATTTTTACGTGTTAATGGTCGTTGCTACATATTATAGTGGTCAGTGGTCAATTAATAAAATAAAAAATAAAAAATATAGTTGCTATTATAAAATTATGTTTGTACAAACGATTTTTCCTATACATTATATAGTGCCAAGGCACGTCAACGCGAATATCGGCGAAACTAAAAATAATAAAATTGATTTCGTAAGCGATAAGTATATAGGTACTTACTAATACTTATTCACGCGAGCATAAAAAAATTGTTTTATTAAAATGTATAAAAAGTTACATTAAACGTATTTACCTATTGCGGAATTATTATTCACTTCGATACGAACTCGCACGTCATCATTCGTTTATTATAGGTATTTAGTATTTACATACCAATATATAGTTTCTGCAGTATGCGTTGATAAGAAATCGAAATTGTAACTCGTCGAGTTAAAAAGTCAAAACCTACACATACACAGATAATATTATTATACTTGCCGACCTATCAGGTATTATTAATAATACAAATTAAACATAATAAAAAAGTAGCGGGTATATTATTGCAATATCCGCGAGACTTGCATAACTTCAGAAAAGAATAAACAAACAAATTCATTTTGGGAACATTTATTTATTTTTTGTATTTATCTGGTGTAAGTACCGAGATTAATATATTATTTAAATGCCAGTGTCCATAAAAAGAGGACATTGTTTTTCAAATTATTTGGTCACTTTGGATTTAAAATATTGTGTAATATTTTTCTTTTTTTCTTTAACCTTGCGCATTATAATCATTATACTCAAATCATTATTATTAAACGGGTTACCTACCATATTATAATTTATAATAGGTTTATACAAACCACTGAGGTGTAACCTACTAAGTTTTCAATTTTTTTTTATATACTCGACTACTTGTTTCATAATTGAGCATATATTGTTCTACGATATGTGAATTGAGATTTTGACGACAATATCGTAATACGAAACAATATTATGCGCAAATAGTAGCGTATATAAGTACTATTAACACTTCTAGAATATAATTATAAAACATTTAATACAGTATTATAAACTGGATCGGTCAATTATATGTTTGCAAACACGTTATTTAATCAAGCTGTGATGTGTTATTATTATTATATTATTATCATTTATGTACCCATCATATATGATTCATATACATAAACATATTATATAGGTACTTGTACGGTATTTGCATACCTATATAATATATTTATGTATATAGGTGGGTAAGTAATACGCCAAGAGTGAAAAAACTAAACGACGTATAAATCTATTAACAATAAATGCGCGGTGTTTAAAATGAGAAATTACCTCTGCTGCAGGTGCCGTGCGGGTACGTGGGAACGAAAAAAAAGTACATTTATAAAGTAATAAATAAACAATAATAAAAAAATACCAGAAGCGAAAAAAAAACCTGATCGTAAAATTTTGATTTAGCTTAATCGAAAAAAAAAAACAATTTAAGTGCGCTTTATAATAATAATAAGATAATATATGATAGGTATAGTGTATACTCCTGTGATGATGTACTTACCTACACTTCACACGACTCATATCTATCTACTATAGCATAGTGGCGATTTGAGTATTTTTTCAGGTATACCGAACGAATGCATTTTCATTGCAAACTATATTTTCGATACTTTGGGATGGTTTTTTTACGTGTGGGTAATAATAAATATGAGAGAGAAAGAGATAGAGAGTGAGAGAGGAGAGAATGAGGCCGTTTTTTAGTTTCATTAAGCCTAGGTTGATCCTAGATAGTATAACACCAAGCACAACTAGCCAAACGACTGCTAACGATTATTTTTTTACGGACCATTTTTTATATGCTCAAACGGCATCGTAAAAGGCTAATAATTTATAATATGATGATATCGACTCAAAGGCTCGCGTCATTACAAGGCTGGGAGCATTAACGAGTTCAAAAGTTAAAAGTTAAGAATTAATTTGAACTTATTAACTTGACTTACAAGTTGGATTTATAATTAAATTTATTTTAACTTAACTCATACACCTCTACATGTTAACTTAAAATCAACTTATACCTAGTTTTTAATTTTTAATAAATTTAATAAATTATTTAATAGAGGAAACATATTATTGAGTCACAATTATTATAAAGACATTATAATATAGCCACGAGCCCACGAATTATATTCATATTGTACCAGGTACCTATATTTATAAATTTATTAGTAGTGAATTTGATTGTCATGAATTGTAGCTGTTTCAATTTAAATGTTATAATATTAATATATTATTAAATTGTATAGTCATAAAGATACCTATATCGGTATATACTATACATTTATACAATTTTTCATTTACTGTAGCTCATTATAGTTGTATATACCTGCTGCAGTATTATTTAGTAATTTTATTTCTACTTTTTATTTTGGGACTATTATTTAGGTATTAATTTACACGTGAACTGTTACTTAGTACTTACATCGTATTGGACACGAAAACCGGTGAAAATAGTCAAAATTAGCTTAACATTTTAATCGAAGTTAATTTAAGTTGATGGTATCTGTTAACTTAATTTATTTGTTCGCGGATCGTATACCAATTTAATTTCTAACTTAATTGAAAAAATAAATAGTTCATTTAATCGAGCATAGTTTTAAAAATCGCATTTACCTACTTGCTGCAGAGTCTCACGCGTCAATAACTATGTATATATAATATATATACGATACGCATTTAACAATACACGGTTGTAAAATTTCGAAACGCGCGCAAAGTATGATACAATAATATAGTATGATGCAACGAAACCTCTAAATTCCGGGCACTCTCGGCCGCTGAAATTTAATCCACTATTCGAAGGTGTCCGTTAGGAGAGGTTTCACCGAACATTACCCTCAATTGTAGCGAATGACGATGAGTGACGATGACGATAATACGTAATGACGATAATATTTGGATGTGTGCTTCTGCAGTTATTGCTCATATTATATTATAATATTATTATTTATTATTTGATCTAATAAAATCAAACACCGTAGTAGATAACAATTTTCATATACGGATTAATAAATAGGTAATTATAAACTTATAATAAATATATTGTACAGTTATATAGGTATATATATATTATGTACGACGACCAAATTTATGAATTTTAATCAAAAAATTTCGCAGTGCATAGTATGCATACTACTTATGTATATACATTGTAGCTACGTATATATAGACGAAAGCACATATATTATTATGTATAGGGGTTACGCGCGTGGTATATGCAAATGCGCCGTGTGATTTATAACCGACTATTGCAGCGGTACCGCGAACGGATATTGTTGTGCGCGAAATTTATCGAGTTTGTTTTTTACTCGTCCTCCCCCCTCCCCAGCCGTAATCGGTCGAATGAATCGAAGTTTTTACGTAGGATTTTGTTTTTTTTAACCACACCTCACCTGAGTTGCTGGTCCAAATTTGCCAACTATATAATATATTGTGTTACATATTTAATGTAGATACCTATACTATATTATTATATCATATTTTTTGTATACGTTTTATATTTTCGACTAATTCTTTTAACTGTAGTTATAACACTCATATTCTGCTGGTCATTGGCTACGATTCTGATGATCAATTATTAGTTTTTAAAAACAAAAAAAAAACGTTTCATCGCTTAGTTTATTAATTAATTTGTTTAATTATTTATTACTCAGTCATAAAGGCCTGTAGGCTCTACAATAAATTTAGAATTTTCAGAATTTGAAATTGAAAACTACGAGAACCTAGTCCATAGGTGAAAGATGATCAAATATATATTAGGAGAAGAGTAGGGTATTAAAGCCCAACTTTACCTGAGTCATTGAATAATTCGATTTTTTTATCAAAAATGTAGAGTAATATAACTTAGATTTATTTTTAAATTATCGTTTTTATACAAGTATAAAAAGTTAGCTGAAATGTTTACAGTTATTGTAAAACACGAGCATAAGTATCTAGTATCTACATAGTATAGAGTGACACGATCGAATCGAGAATATCGAAATAAATACTATATACCTACGCAGTAAATTGGCTGATCATGTTCCAAAATCTATTTGTATCGAGTGAATATTAAAGGTCACACTATTTAATTTATTTATATATAATATTATAATTAAATTGGCAGAAATACACGATTTTTTCAGGACTTTGATTGACTATCAATATTATTTAGGCGCCGACGAGCCATTATAATATTGTTATGTTCAGCGGGAATATAAAATGTATGCTAACATCGTGTATTGTCGCTATGCGTATACGATAAAATAAATCAGAAACGATTTGAATACTTTTTTTTTTATACATATTTAATATGATAATAATATTATTTTACACATAGGTATATATTATTCGATAATAAAACCCAGTAACGCGCAACGATAATTATTGTTTTAGCGTATTTCGATTTGAATTCGTTTATCTATAGTACGTAGAATGCGTGGGAAATAAAATACAAATGTAAGCATGGAAAAAAAACGTCGTATGTTCGCGAAAGATATCGGAGCTATATAACGCGAGCACGAGTATGATAATATAACATAACCTAGCCTGTACGAATAAAGACACAAATACACGTTTTTCATCGCATCGTGTGATTCTCAAAAGTTTAACCGGTTTCTTTTTTCATTTTTTTTTATATATATGTAACGTGGCGCCTGTGTCGTTCGCGATAACGCGCCGACTGCGAATAATAATAATAATATTTTATACGTGGTAGGTTGTATAGGTAGGTAGGTAGGTAGGAAGGAAGGTACTATACCTACCACGATATCTCGATTTGGTAAAAATTTACGATTATTTACGACGGGAACCGTTAAAAAACAAAACCTCGCTGCTAATGTGGTCGCCATATACTCGAGCCGAGCTAGATCCGGCCGGGTGATGTTTTTTGAAATAAATCGATTGTATAATAACTATCGTCGAAATATACTTACCGATTTCACGTGTGAAGCCAACCTATGCGATAAACTCGTAAAAAGAAAACCCATTTTAGTTTTTACCGATACGACGCACGTATATTGGTATTTTGAATTTAAAAAAATTAAATAAAAATCGGTCGGCGATTGGTAATTGACGACCTTATTAGCAAGGTATAATATTACACCATACATAATACTTATCAACGAGAAGAGTTTGTTTTCGTAAATATAATAAATTCAGGGCCGTGAATTTAATGCACTGCTGCAGCGAAGAATCGTGAAATATGCATATACAATTATGCACTCAAAAATAGGGAAATAATATGCATTGACATTATTATAAACTAGTATATAAGCGTAATTTTGCAGAATTAATTTACAATTTTTATATTTATGGCTTTAAAGGTACCGAATATGCAATAAAAATATAATAAAAAAAGTTATATGCATTTAGATGTACTGGCGTTCCAGATATGCAAAAATATTTAAAAAAAAAATTCGCATTTTAAATTATATTATATAATATCTTGAATCAAATTTGAATTCAGTATCTTTTGAATTTCGAACGAAATTCATTGATATGCAAAATCATTAAATTCACAGTCCAGCTATAGTAATGGTTATGGGAATAATGCGCATTGATCGGTTGAAAATGTTATATAATATTGTATATTTTATATATTTTTAAATTGTGAGTTTAAATGAAACGAAAATCAAATATTTTTGTGTTTATATTATAATATAAAGTTACGAGGTAATTAAATAGTTTGGTTGAAGAATAGAATTTTCTATATTATTGTTGTATTATATTTTGTTAATTAGGTGAATTAAACCTAAATCAATAATATTATGTAATATCTATAAATAATTGAGCGTGACCTGATTGACTTCAGATCAATGTGGAGCTTAAACTATGATATCTTAAGAGTAGAGACTAGACATTTTTATGGTACCTTCATACCACCCTGTAAGGCCGGACATAAAAGGATTTTACAAAATTCGCATTTTAAAGAGGTACTTACACAAAGATTTTAAGTTTAACGATTAACCCTGACCTAACCTGAGCTTAACCCCCCCCCCCCTATTATTTTACTGTAAATTATTTAGTGAATAATTTCTTCAAATATTATGATGTATCTAATTCAAAATTTGAATAAGTAGTTTCTCAGATATTAAAATGATTATTCTAAGGACTATTATCCTTGAAAATGGTTTTACAAAAATATAAAACGGATGTAATATTGGGTCTAATATTTATTATACTTGAACAATACCTTTTTATAATATTTAAAAATATAGAAAAAATATTTAAGATTGTATAAACTACAAAAAAAAAATTAAATTACCATATTCACGGCCATGTCTTCCAAATGTCTTCTATTGTTCTAAGTACACAGAATTAAACAACTCAACAACTACTAGTTCGAATTTTGATTCTGATACTACAACATGTGCAGAAAAATTATCTGCCAAATAACTTTTAGTAAAAAAGGAAATCTTTTTTGATAAACTGAAGTTTGTATTGCCAAAGAAACACTCATCAAGTAATACAAAAAAATCTCAGAAATTAGAAAACATGGTCTTAAAGTATAATTAAGAATTCCAAAAAGCAGATTTCGGTACCTGCATTAATGTAAAAAAAATAGGGTGAGATCGGTAGATGAACCACTTTGTATATAAACGGAAAAGTGTAAGGCTTATAGAGTCAAAAAATATTTGAAAGATTTTGACGATTCAAGAAAGGTTTAGATTATATAGGTTGAACCAGTTATATTAGGGTGGCTTACCCCCACTAAATAATATCATTATTTATTATTATTATCCCATATCAGATTCATTTATCCGCAGGCAACATCGGGTAATACAAGTATAGTGTTTAATATTACTTAGGTATAATAGGAAGGTAATATAATAGTGGGAATTAGAATCAGGCAAAATAAGTAATTAATATAGGCCAGGCCGATAGAGCGAATGTTCTGAGACCACACAATTGTTATTGTTATATGAAACGACGCCGTCATCGTCACGACAAAAATAGTTAGGTTGTGTCCCTCTTCAGCTGTAGTCGTGGTGTCGGTTACAATATAAATTACTTCAATTAATATGATTTAGAAATCATTGTGGCCCCCATATCTTCTAGCCCTATAATCGTGGACCTATTATCCTTTGTGGTATTAATACACAAAGTTAAATAACTTTAAAACTACTCATTCAAGTTTTTTTGACACATGACCATTTTCAAAAAAAGTATCTTTACATTTTTATTAAAAAAAACGGTCTTATTTAAAAAAAATATTTTTTTATTAATATGTGCTTAAATTATAATAAACGTCTTAAAAAGAGCAAGCTATAGTAAATGCTTACATAACTATTTAGCAAAAATGTAAATTTATCTACGTTATTCGTTTTTGAGTTACCTATAATCAAAAAAAAGAATTTTAAATTGTAAATGATTAACTATATTATTGACCACACAAATAATTAAATTGTTATTAACACAAGGTTACCTTTATCAAAATGTGTAGAAATATTATACCTATAATATTATATGTATATAAACTGTATACAGTCTTGAAGATCATCTAAATTATAGATATTACGCTAGTAAAAAAATTTGAAATTAGATGGGTCACTGGATTTTAACAACGATAGATAAAAAACCTATAGGTAAGATTTACCAGAAAAATTTCACTTGTGGTACATACGCGATATTATATCGTTATTTGGTGGTTCGCCGCGGCGTCCACGGAGTGAAATAGTATAAATATAATATTAAATATTATGTTTCGATCGACCGCAGGCGGAACGGCCCAGACGATTGAGCAAAGAGAAAACGATCGAGTCGGTTGCTGCTGGCGGAATTTATCGGGGAGCGAGTGAGATAGAGCGAGAGAGAGAAAAAATAAAACAGAATAAAAAGGTCGGCGAGGAAACGGAAACATCGTGTTTCCGGTGGAAAGATTCAATGATCAGCCGAGGTTGATATATGTAGACGCGTATATATACGTATAGTAAACTTGTTGGCCCTTCCGGGATGACCGCCGCCGCCGTCCCATTTGTCTTTCGCGCCAAAAGCCACAAGGCTTTATTGCCTTTTCGTTCACGTATTAGCCGTGCATACTGCGACGGTGACCCTTTTTACCACCCCACCAACCCTCCCCTCATCGAGGTCAAATCCTCGGCGGTGATTACACATAGTGATAAACTGGTTCGGGGTACGGGGCGGGCGGGTGGCACCGCGTGAGAGGGAGCAAAGCGTGGGGGTAAAACGCATTTGGCCGAAAAGCGGTCGACGCAGAATATTCGCTAATGAAATTTGTGATATATTTTTCTATTTCAAAAGCGATGCGTATAATATGATAACGCCTTTTTTTATTAGATATAATATTTTTTCGCTCTGTCCGTTTCATCATTTTCTTTACATTTTTCCTGCGTCATTTATTTCGGATGATATAATATAATATTATATCGCAGCATTATCGTGGCAGCGGAATTTTCTAAACTCGTTTCTATCGCGCATTGTTCGAAACGAACATTTTTCTTTTGCTTTTTCGACTTCTTCGTTAATAATTTAATCTTCTAAGTTAAAAGAAATAACTATTTTGTTTTTGCAGTAGTTTTATTTATGTCCGAAAAATAATCGAGCTCTTTTATATTATGCAGCTGCAGCCTGCAGCACATGCGTTTGACGACAAATTGCAAAATGCATTTATCGAATGTGCTCACACACCGTATGTATACAATTTAAACGCATCGAATTCACGTCATTAAATTAATTTCTAGTTGGATAATATCGATATGAATATTATGACCTAGTTATCACATGTCAGAAATAAAAAAAAGTTTCAAAATACTAAACAGTTCACGTGATGCATATAAAACTGATATTTTCAGTTTTATTAAATCGCCTTAAATTTGTCTACAAGTTTTTCAGACGATTTTTTTTCTCGCAAGAATTCGTTTAGTGCAGTTGGAATATTTTATTCAGATGGAATGCAAATAGCAATTTGAACAAAAAAGCTGTAGTAAATAAGAATCAAATTTCGATTTCAACCTATAACCATTGTATATTGTAATAAAACGATTTACAATTTTAAACCACCAACAGCCAATAAAATGGTTGGATCCAAGTTGGATCCGAATTGGATCCTAAATTTAAAACTTCCTATTAGTTGAGTCTCGAATTATTTTAGGTACTACAGTAGTTGATTCTCTAATTATTTCAGGTACCTATTCAACTAGTTTCAGAGTCCCTGATATTTTTTGGTGAATACTACAACATTATACCTAATTAAATTTTTCTGCTCATTTTATAAAAATAAGAGTATAATATGATTAATAATGTTTTTGTACAGTTTATTGCTTTTAGATTTTTTGCCATTAAAGATGTAAATTATGATATTACATTATTATGGTACGAATATAGATACAGTACCACGAATTAATATCGTATACATTTTTAGCAACACAAATATGATTTTTATAAGCAATATATTATTTTTATTAATGTTATATAAAATCTATTCTTTGATATTTTTATTTTTAACATTTTAAATATTTTTTCTTGGTATTGTATATTTGTATCTATATTTGTATTATATCATAGTTATTTATAAATTCTAAATATATACCTATAGTTAAATGTGTGCCCATAAACTCGAATTATATCCACCGACAGATCATATTATATTATGTAATACTATTATAAATATAGGTGCATTGTTTTTTTTTTTACTGGCCCGACTTAAGTAACAAACTACTTGGTTAAAAAAAACTAAATATTTTGAAAATATTTTACGAAAAATAAGTTGTATACAATAAACTTTTATTTATAGCATTAACGTTGATTCTCCTTTCAAAAAACATAAAATCTATCCAAGGAAATTATCAGATTATCTATTATATAATATGTACCTACGTAAAAAAACCACCCTGTATGTATATTACGAATACTGTTATCCCTTCTTGACGATACTTATGATTTTGTTTCACCCGTCGCCAGTGCAGTGTACCTCTATAATCTATATTGGTATGTTTTTTCGATGCGTATTTACCCTAACGCGAACACTCGTAGTTTACATGGGGGGCGAAATATGTCAACGCATATACTTAGGGAATGATCTATTGTAGTTTGGATCTACTGAAATGGTATATATTTAAAATTTTCTATTCAATTTTCGTATGATTTTGGAAAAACAAATAATATTTTTAAAATGTACACAAAGAATTTTTAGTTTTTTAACACTAGTGACCTGATAAAGAAATGTATTTAGTACCATTATGGTCATTGTATCTAATGTAATAAGTAACGAAAATTCACCCTACAAGCGTGCTAAATTCATGGTTTCCAAACGTATTTTAATACAAAGCAATAAACGATAGTTCTAAATATTATTTTCAAATAATTTGGTAACTTTTTTGGCTTTTGGTGGTAGTATAGTATATAAATACTACCTATAACTATTACTACTAGCCTATATATATACATATACTATTCTTTATAATATATATTAAATACTTGTACAATATCAACAATCGTAATTAAATATCCTAAAACAAACAATCGCGTAGGTAACTATAATAATAAATTATGTAGCTATTATAGTTCCCTACTAATAACTGACGGATGTCGGATGGACGGACGGAAACAACAGAGATACAAGTATTTCTAAGGTTATATTTAGAAACATTTTATAGTATATAGAATATACTATAGTAATTACTAATTAGTATTTACCTTTTATCAGTGCTCGAATTGGAAAAGTTAAATAGAGGAGCTCAATCAGACAATTTGAAAACTGCGTTCCGAGTGAAAAATTATTTAACAGACAAAGACTCACCAACCCCCATCTACCTGACCAACACGCATACATTTTACATACTACATTTCAGCAGCATATTTTTAAATTCTATTTATGATATTAGATGTAAGTGAATTTAGATTTTATAATAACTCAATTTTTCAAAATTGTTCCCAATTAAATTACATTCGTATATTCAGGTATACTTAAAAACGGCAATTTTCATATTATTAAAATTCTTATTTTGATAGAAATACCTACAGTTTGACAGGTTGCAGTAGGAAATAAAAATAATAATAATTATCTGTAATAGGTAGTGGTGACACGTCAAAATATTCCGGTAAAAATATCCCGGTCAAAATATCCCCGACAAAATATCCCTAAACCAAAATATCCCCGACAAAATATTCCATGACAAAATATCCCGCGTAAAAATATCCTTGACAAAATATCCCGCGTTATTATTACTTATTAATTAAAATTAATCAAAATATATTAAAATGGTATGTTTTTCGTCAAAAATGATTACACTTATTATTATAATATCAGTTACATGAAGATTGAAGATATTAATACATTTATATAATACAAAAAATTAATTAAAACATTTTTAAAAATATATGAAAATGGTATGTTCTTCGTCAAAAATTATTACACTTATTATTATAATATAAGTTACATGAAGATATTAATACATTTATATAATACAAAAAATTAATTAAAACATTTTTAAAAATATATGAAAATGGTATGTTTTCCGTCAAAAATTATTACACTTATTATTATAATATAAGTTACATGAAGATATTAATACATTTATATAATACAAAAAAATTAATTAAAACATTTTTAAAAATATATGAAAAATGGTATGTTCTCCGTCAAAAATTATTACACTTATTATTATAATATAAGTTACATGAAGATATTAATACATTTATATAATACAAAAAATTAATTAAAACATTTTTAAAAATATATTAAAATGGTATGTTTTCCGTCAAAATTATTATACTTTTACTTATAAAA
>NC_042494.1:136477240-136486213 GCF_005508785.2 Acyrthosiphon pisum
AACGCCCAAATTATTTTTTCTTCACTTCTTTCGGTGTATACTGAATAAAATACCCTTTCAAATATTAGTAAATTATTGCCTTTTTGGCTTTTAACAAATTCTAGCATTTTATAATTAAATAAAAATTGTACTTAAAAAATTTGATTTAAGACTGTTAAATGCTCACGACACGCACTGTAGGACGTAGGTAATGATATAAAATGACACTATAATACCATTATCAAAATAACGAATACCTATTACTAGATTAGATAAAGTGCGATTATTACTTCTAATCGCAACAGCTATTATATTATATTTTGTCGGGGATATTTTGTCGGGGATATTTTTACGCGGGATATTTTGTCATGGAATATTTTGTCGGGGATATTTTGGTTTAGGGATATTTTGTCGGGGATATTTTGACCGGGATATTTTTACCGGGATATTTTGTCGTGGAACCATAGGTAGTATCTTAATTCGTGGTTCAAACGCGAGGCCTCCAAATATAAGCAAAAAGCGCAAGGCCTAGGGCCTGGGCCCTACTCCCACCCCCCTAAAGACGGTCCTGGGTATTAGGGAAGTCTCGTGGCGTTTTTGTGTTACATTTTCAAACTTTAGAAAGAAGGTGGCAACTGGCAAGTAGAGTAAAAACGACTGAATCACAATAATTATGAAAAATAAATGTTACGAGGTTTGGTATATAGTAATATGCTATATGACAAATGAGATGACGTACTGCCTTGCCCTGCGTCACGCGTCGTGTGTCCTCGGACAGGAGCTGGTCATCCGGCTCAAAGGGTTTAAAATATTATGCAGCACATTCCTCTGGACAAGTCGCATCGGAGACAACTATAATAATACAAATATATAATACGCAGTCGAGTGATCTATACAATCTAACACTAAATATTATATAACTCACTCGAATATTTTAATAATCGGCTATCATCCTTTCGGGCGCCCCTTCCCTCGTAACCGCCGCAACCCGGAGACTCAATATAATACGCAAGTACGCGTCATCCCCAAACGCGACGACATAATATTCTTCCTCGACCCCACCCCCCTACACCATCCTTCATAGGACCGTGCGGGATATCTCATACGAATCGCGGTGTATCGGCGACGGCGGATATCTACAGCACAATGGTCCGATTTGTTACCGCAGCGTGTCATTATATTATATATTATTATAATAATATAATAAAACTGCGTGCGTAGCGCTGAATGCGAGCAGTTCGCGGCGAGTGACCTCGGCATATTTCGTTGGCGTTGAAATACGACGAGTCGGTCTCGGAACAATCGACACGAAACCTTAAAACGAAAAATTGCGCGAGCCGCGCGCGATAAATTCGCCCGGTGTGCCGGTAGTCACGTTATTATTATTATTAGCGTTGTATTATTATATAGTTATGCGATTCAGTGGTTGTTATATATAGTCCCGGCAGCAATGCTCAAATTCGTATCGTATATTATTTTATTTTATAATGTCCGCGTGTGGTGTTACATTATTATATTATGCCGAGTTATTATTATTATTATTATTGCTTTGAAAATAGGTACAAGAACCGTGACATCTCGTTTTGTTTGTTTGTCGCGGTATCATAAATACATACGGCATAATAATATAATAATATACATTTCATAATAGGTTCATTGCGTGGGCGGGACGACGAAGACCCGAAGATAAGTACGACGACCGGATGGTGACATTTTTCCGCAGACATCGCGACGCCCTGTATCTGCCAAGTCGGACTTTCAAGTTCAACTACCTATCGCAAACGATCGATTTTTTAATTTTTATTAAATATATACATTAATAAATATCGAATAAAAATCGTACAGTTTGACGCAGACGGTTGCTGGTAAAAAATTTTATAATATTATAATATAATAGTATTGGAAGCTAAATAAATAAAAAGTATATATTTATAATGTATGCATATTACATTATACATCTGTGGTTTGGCCGCTATATAATTGTCGTGACTTTTATTTCGTTCTCGACGATCAATCACATGTCGTGGTCAGCGTTGTACACAAAAGCGATAGAAATGAGAGAAAACTGAAAAGTATTATAACATAATAGTATTACGACTACAATAATAATATTATCATTCATTTGCGCTGACTATTATAATAATTGTGATCTTTGCGACAATCGTTTGACAGAACTCAATAATAAATAATATTACATAATATCAATAAGGAGACCACGCGAGGTACCGTTTCGAAATGCAGTTAGCTCAACATTACGAGTCTCATCCATCGATTGAACCGCGGTCGCGGAGACGATGCGGGTCACCACTAAAATATAATATAGTATTACCATAAAAATATTTTCTACCCGGTTCCAAAACCGGCGCCAACAACGTATTGCCAAGTTTGACATTTACATATATATTGTGTACATAATATCGTTATCTGATCGGCACGTATAAGTCTTGAATCGTAAAAAAATTAAAAAAAAAACCGTCGAAAACGTTGGCAATTCGATCAATTAAATCCGCGCGCGTATAGGTACCTATATATATATCGTTATCGATATTAATACACATTATCATAATAACATGTGATATTATAATATTACATAACACATGCGATCGTTAAAAAAACACATATCGGACGGACCCCGAGTGCGTAAACCGCGAAATAAATCTTTTTACGATCCACAAACAGAGAGTGAGCCGGTTTCGTAAACTATCGCGGGCACAAGCCGGCCGTCTCCAGCATTGGTATAGTATTATAATATAGGTAAAAATAATAATAATAATAATAATAACAATAATAATAATATAATAAAACGCGCGTACCTATTATATCTATAACGAAACATATAATAGGCCGCGCGGCGAGGCGTCCCGCGGATGTCGTGCCGATCGGACGTTATTATTTAATATAATATTATTATAAGACTGCGCTGCAGATTGGCAGATAAAATAATAATAAAAATCGACCGAAATGTCCAATAATAATAATACCTATGGGCGGAAGACGGAGAGCAGGGCATATAATATTATATAATATCATAATAATATTATGACATATAACTATATAAGGCACTGCAAAGTCTCACGCCGCACACCAATCGACCGACCGACCACTGACCGACCGATCGAATAATAAAATATCGCAAAACCCATAAAACCGATTGGCGATCAGCATACTTGCATACTTTACCTTGCGTATCTACCAATAAATAGCTATGGTCTTTTAAGTTTTTTGATTTTTCCGACGAGATCCGTTTCGATTAATATTATTATTATATATATACTTGAAATAATAATATTATTATTTGATACTGACCAACCGACTGCGACCACCGACTGACCGAATGAATAATAAAATAACGTGAAACCCATAAAACCTATAGTGACGATCCGATCGCGGGCGCGTTTTACTCACTCGTTTCGCCTATATCATATTAATATCTTACCTTGCATACCGACTTACAGCGCGGCGGCCTTATACGTTTTTCGATTTTTCCGACGAAATCGTTTTCGAATAATATTATTATTTCAAGTGTACCTACATAATAATCTGCCACTCTGGTCACGCGATCCGCGATATTGACGGCGCCGGGTCCTGCATAATAGGTGGATACACGCGCGCGTACACATATGCGTAAGGCGTATTAATAATTATATACTGCAGATAAATACCCGAGTCGGGTTTGGACATTATTTAATTAGTACGAATAGTTTATAATATTCGCGAAAAAAATCACGCCCGACGCGGCGACGCCACTTAAACGTAAAAAATTATTATGATCGTCGTCGTCGTCGTCGTCGTCGTACCGTCATCGTTGTGGTCGTCGCGCGTGTATAACATATTATATTTATGAAATATAATAACACGATACGCGACTACGAAACTCTCTCGCCACGAAGATAATCTGAACGCGCGTGTTCGTCTATAATAATATAAAATCGCATATAATGTGTACGATTATATTATATATAGATAGATAGATAGATATGTGTACAAAATAAGTGTCCCGGTTTCGCGTCTCGCCGGACCGCATTCTTAGATCATATTATTATTATATATACGTGGCGGCGGCCGAGAGCTCGTTTATGCGCGCCGAGACGACGACAACGGGGCCGTTTGACTTTCGATCCTAATTGCTGTCGCGTGTGGCATACAAGTACGCGATGTTATTATGTATCGATGTATTAGTCGCCGATGTGTCGTTGACGTTGACCAATATTTAGAGCGTAAACTCGTTCAAAAGCAGCCTTTCAATCTCGATGATTTTGCGTTCTTGGTCAACGTCAACGGCTGCAAACGAAATGCGTCCCGCGGCAATAATTCCTTCCGAATTTAATATGCTACCCACCTAATTTGTTTTTTATTGAAATTTGTAATTGCCTGTTTTAAAAATTGTTCTTTATTTAATTGCATGAATTGTAGTACGGGATGAGTGCTTCTTGGACGTGATCGATAAAATCCTGAAACACAATTAGTGTTTTACCTATTTAAGTCTTTTTATTTTCTACGTGAGACGCGACTAGTACGCATTGAATAGAAGACGTCCACGAAATCGCAATTACCTTTGCGATGATGGGCTGTCTGTTAGGTATACCTATATATTATAGGTACGTATAGGTGACGAACGAGAAACCGCAGCAGAACCGGTGTCAATGATATTATTATAACGGTGCTGCAGAACGGGCAAAGGAGACAATCATTTTATCGGGGCGCACCCAACATTTATATAAAATATATAGGTATAACGATGACTCAAGTAGTCGAGTCAGCGAATTTTTCAGGTTGGTTCCACGGCGATGGGCGATGATACATATTTTACAACGTTTTTCGTTATCACCGTGTGGTTATATTATTATATACCTACGACGGTTCACATATAGGAATTTAAACTTGTCCTATTTCCGACATACCGATATAACGAAGCGATAAAGATAATACGATACGGAATCAGATTTGAGCAGAATTTGTCGTTAAGTCTATGCTCAAGATCGACTTTCTCGCATTTTTATACGTAATATGTAGGTACCTATAGTAATTATTATAATAATATGGACATTTTTGTAAAAGTCTTATTTTTCCAATTAACTTTGGGGCGACTTGTACGGTGAGATACAATATTGATAATAATAATATGTGACCTGTGGGATAGTCGCTGATTATCAAGCGGCAGAGGCGGCGGCGGTAGACTTCACGACAGATTCAAATCTGTCTTCGCGAACATCCATGTCACGTGTGCAAAGATTGCAGCAAAAGATCGCCGCTTTCGATCGTTTTACCTCAATAATATACTCGTCCGTAGCCCATGAGTGAACAACGGTGAGTAGAGAGTAGAGGTATGTTTTTATGCCCTAAGGACTCTGATGCGATGTTTCAACGCGAATACTCTACTCAGGGTTATGTGATATTAAAATAATTCTTTGTTTTTTACACCGCGAAAAATCGTAAATGCCGGCATATTTTGAATCACACATTCACACTTTACAATAATTATTATAGGTAAGCTTCATTAAAATACAGTAACAATTTCATACCTACTACGAACTACGAAGTCTCATGGACAAGAAAAATGATCCGTATTATAAAAAAATTCGGTTCTTATTGAGTTTGGTTCTCAAAAATATTTCGTTAAGTGGAAGTTCGTTATATAGAAGTTACACTGCAATGTATCGTAGATTGAAACACTGGTCAATACTCCTTATATAGGTCGTACACAATATAATGGTAAGCCGCAGTATCTCGGTTCTGCCAAATTCTTAAAATAATAGTTTCAAGAGCAGCGGCGCTGTCCATATGTGGCCTTCGTTATAAAATATATACAATATGTATTACATATAGGTACCCTTGAACCGGAATTATTCTGGCGTATGTGGTGTGTATGTGTAAAGTCTTATATACGACAACCCAACGATCCTATTATAATCTAATATAATATGTAATATGTATACACAATACACATAATAATAATATATATTTAAATACGTGCGTTTAATAGAAAAAAAACGTAAAAACCTACGACTATATCGTCCACCGATACGGATTTAATATATAGGAAAGCGCGTGGAGGACAGATTTATTTTATTCGATTTTTTGTGTTATGCAAATAATAGTTATAGGTACCTACATGTTTATATTCGACACCTCGCCACGCTCCACGCCAACATAATCGCCCATCGCCCGATTTTCCCTCACCGCGGTACCTAAAATACCTAATGCCATATATGTGTTCAGTCAAGTACATATAATGGATACCCGGCAACAGCTACACGACAAGCACGCGGTATATTATTATTATTGTATCGTCGTCGTCGTATAGATGTACGCAACTACACGTTTCTAGCCGCAGCTGTCGATGATTGAGTTATGTTTATTGGTCGTTTCCGAGACGAAATAAACGAGCCGGATTCGACATCTTCCGAGCGAGCTGCACCAGCTGAGTACCACGCCATGGTCGTTGTGTTGTTGTTATTATATTATACGAATAAAGTATCGTGAAGAAAAAAAAGATATCGTTAAAATTCTTGACCTGGACGCGTCCCCTTCCCACTGCCTCTGTCGTGTATATTTTATAAGTATAGGTAGGTATATATATTATTATTATAACCGTTCGCCCATTCGGTTTGACGACGATCGACGTGTGCACTGCACTGTAGTTGCTGCTCCAAGTATATATTATGGAGACGAGGACCTGCAGGTCGTCACCAATCATCCCGTTTAATCAATATATACCATATTATGGTTAGAGACGGCGACACTTTCGATCGCACGGGTTTCAGCGGCGGCAGCGTTATTAAACCGAATATTATAATATTGTAATATTATTATTATTATATTACAGACTCGGAACGAAAAAAATACACATAAACAACGTACACACACTCACGCGCTCGCATTGTGCTCTCTAGTGCATGTATATATTATTATTATTATATACTTTAAATTGTATACATAATAGCTGATGATGGTACGAGTATACCCTGCACTACCCGCGGTGTAAAAACGAAAAGCATCAGTATCATAATAAAACCTGTTTCCGCCGTTACGCAATAATTCCGTCTTCGGCGCTCGTTTTCGTAAATTCCGTAATTATCCGGTCTTCACTCTTCACATCGTAATGGTATAGGTAGGTAAAACGCACAAAATTATTATGCCACTGCAGTGTATATAATATAAGCAATAATGCATGTACTTTACACGCGGTGCACCGGGCCAAACGATCTCGAGGCGGTTCACCGTGTAGGTAAATAGGTGTAATTATTACATTATTACGACCCGAGTTCGTTAAACCTGCAGCTGATGCGCCGATAAAATGATTTTATTATATTAATATATATATATACCTACATATCCACATATGACACACCGAACACCTATACCATAACTGTAACACACTAACACTATATAACTATATATACCAGAGCTTGCATGTGTGTGATGGTCACCGCTCGTTGTGCGTCCTTATCGACGGTATCGACAAAAGTCATCGCGAACGCCAATCAACACTTACCGCAAGCGGTATATTATGGTTTAATACCGAGCTTGACGGATGTGCTCATGAGAGTCAGTAAATATATAATACTATAAATTATATAGTAGGTAACCGGGTCCGGGTGTAAATACAACTGATATTTTTCGATTCGACGCGGGCGAGCTTGATAATAATATAATATACCTACGTGAGCTGTGAACTGTGTTTACCATTAATCATCATTATTAAAACCTAACTAATTACGTACCCACTATATTTTGATTAAGTCTCGTTCGCATATTCTAGACAGATCTTATTTAATATGATCTTATTATGGTTTGTTTATATATTTCTTTAAAGTGTTATCGTCAAAGGTGGGCAAGTTAATAAAAATAATTAACTCAAGTTAAATTAAGTTAATAGGACACAAGATCGATAAGTTAAAAGTTATTACAGTTAACAAATTATAAATTTAAATCGATAAGTTACAAGTTAATATAGAAAAAAATATCAACTTAACTCAGTTTAAAAAAAGTTAATCTATTTTTTTTTAAGTTGTAATAGTATGTAAATCACATAAAGAGTGAATGTGTCTTTCTAATTTCTAATTTACTAATTATAAAAAAACAATTTTATTGAACTTTTATCATAATGTACACTGTATGCCCTTTTACAATTATTTAGTAAATTCATTTAACAAATATATTTTTTTTACATCGTACTTATAGCAATTGAATATCATAATTCGTGAAGATGAGTGCATGGCCTTCATATATATTATAAGTTATAATATAACATTAAAACATAACAATTGTCAATTCATAATTTAAAATTATTAATTTTATTAAAAACATTTATAATTGCAACTCGCATAATATATAATTTACAACTTAATAATATATATTAATATACATACAATTATGTTATCAAGAAAAAGAACAGAAATGATTGTGTTTTTGCATTGGATTATTTTTATTTTGTACTGATATAGTAATATTTACGTATAAATGAAAAATTTCAAAATGTTTTTAACTTGATGGATTTTTTTTAAATCAAGTGAGAAAAGCTGAGTTATTTCAACTGTAAATTAAACTAGTTGAGTTAAAAAGATAAAAAAATTTTAACTATTTAACTTAACTTTAACCTTTTAACTAGTTAATGCCCACCTTTGGCTATTATAGGTAGTAATCTTTCAAGTACTCAACATGAAATTGAAAATGACAATCTTAGTAAATACGAATTTAGAATATTATATTGTTATATAAATGCACATTTTAATCTTTACCTATATTATTATCTTTCTAATGTGGAATTAGCAAGAACAATTTGGTAATTTATATTTTTTACTTAAACGCGACGGATAACACAAAATGTATTGTTGCGGCTTCTTATAAGAATATAATATATTGTTCCTATACATATTTTAATATTTATGATATTATGACTATAGCGGTATATAGGTCACCAACGACCACGAAACACATTGCATTGATATGCTTTACATCAAACATATTATAACCACACCTAAGAACATGGAA
>NC_042494.1:136486313-136487196 GCF_005508785.2 Acyrthosiphon pisum
AATTGAATTCTATCCATTATACAGTGTCCCACTTGTAACCTGCTGTACAGCAGAGCGACATCCACTTTTTGAACTTTAAATGGTTAAAAAAAAAAAATGTGACTAATGATTTTTAATATTTTTTATCTGCCTTTGAAACAATATACTAGGAGCCTTCTATTAAATTTTCAAGCTTTTTTATCCAACAAATAAAATTTTATTGATATTTTTAGAAAAAAAACTAAAAAAAAATGGAAAATAAAAATGTCCGTAAAGAGCTCAAAATACATCAAAATATTTTGAAAATGTTATGGTGTATAGAAGATCCTAAGATAAACATTCAGTCAAAATTTCATGTATCTACGGTAATTTTTTTTAAAGTTACACCAAAAACCAAATTCAATTTTGTGAAAAATCGATTTTCCGTAAAAATTCCCGTTTTTCCTTAATTTTTCTTTTGTTTTTCCCGGCGCTTTTTTATGCATGTATTGCCATTATGTTTCAAATTTAAACCAATATTAACAACGTATTTCTTATAATAACATTCAATAACAATCGCGGTATCACATCTACTGATAACATCGTTATTTCGATAATACTGTTGCGTGCACCCGACTTACAGGAGATGGGGACAGTATGGGATGATGGTAGTAGCGTCAAAATGATCAACAGTGTGTGGTTGATGTATTATTTATTTAAAATTGTAAAATATGATAAACAAGTTGAATTTAAACACTATTGTAAGTGCCCTTTCTGACGCTTTATGTTCGAAGGCTCCCTTCAAAATTGTTTTGATATTTTCCCAGGTACTAGTGTCCCTATATTTGCAAGCTTCCAAAGCGGTACCAGATAATTTCGAATTGATTATTTTTATCAGTAATTCTTGTTCCGGTTTTTCCACCGC